>NC_081557.1:185791922-185911415 GCF_022355385.1 Mustela nigripes | reverse complement strand
CAGATGTTTTACTCTATATTGTTATTACTATCAATGTACATCTGCCATTTCCTCTATTAAGTTATAAGCTAATTGAGAGAAGGAATAAATTTATTTACCTCATCTTTATATAAACCTATAATGCATCCATTAGGCCGTGGCATTGTTCTGTAGTCTTATTCCTTTGATTCTTTATATGAAAATCTGGTCTAGTGACTGGCTGTAAGTTCAACGACCTGAATACTTCTAGAAATGTACATCTGGGAGTATAGGCCTTAGCCTACGGCTGGAGTCAGAGAACAAGACAGCAGACAAAGGTCAAAGTTTTGGAGATAGTCTACTACTTATAAACAGAGGGTCCCAATTAACCCTGAGTCCCAGGAGAAGAATCCAAATACCAGGGGCCAATGTTTAGTTTGAATAGATCTGATAATGATGAATTATTTAGTCAGTGGTGTAATAGGGCAAGATTTTTCAATTTAATCTGGGATTGATTTATGAAAAACAGATGCAATCAAAAAGAAGAGGCAAGATGTAATGACACAGACTCCTGGTAGCTAATGGTGGGGGGCCAATGAAAAAGGTTAAAAATACAAATGGATAAAAAGTTAAGTTATCAGAAATCTTTAACTGTAGAAGCTAGGAGCGATGCAGTGGATATTTGAAATAAAATTATAAGTCAGAAAATAAAGGGAACTTTAAATTTCATTTTGTAAAATTTTATGTATATTGTATAGATACACATTCTTCTGTATCCATATGTATATGTGTATGTACATTTATGTATAAATGTAAAAGTAGACATGAGTAATTTGATAGAAACCTGAAATTTTTAGAGCAAATAGCAAACAATTCACATGATTTTGAAAAGCATTTTATGGCATTTAAAAAAAAAAATGTGTGAAAGTAAATCGCACACACAGAGAAAGAATGTTCACAGCTTAACCTGATAACCCATGCTATTGTGGATAGCTCCATGCTTTGTCTGAGTCATATTCTCTATTTTTGAATTTGGGAAATTATTAAGTAAACTAAGTAAGTTTTAAGCCTTTTAACACTGGTGGCTTAATAAGCTCAACTATATCAAGATAAAGTTCAAGATAATTTATAATAAGATTCTGAAAATAAAAAAGTTTCAGGCAACTGCTTTATCAGAAAATACATCTTTAGGATGAATCTAAATGAGCAATTAAGTTCAAACTGCAGGCAGATTACATTTTTTTATGTTAGTCCTTATAAATGAAAGATACTTTCATGAAACACGAAAAACTATTCTGCAGAAATTAAATTTTTGCTTAACTGAAATCTGTTGCTTTGCAACAAAGCCTATTTCATTCTTGACATCAAATGTTTGGTGAATGGGTCCTCTGACTGGGTAAGTGTTTGTTTTAGTAAAGTATTAGCTTTTTTTTTTCCTTTCCCATGGAGTAAACATAGTTTCCTCACAGTTTGTAAGCCACCCACTAAAAAATGTTCTGAATTTCAGCCATTCTTTATTAACATTGTAACTTACATGGTTAGATTTGAATTTGAACTCAGCAAATGTATAAAGCAAATAAGAATGGAACATTTAAATATGACTGGAAGTTTAATATTTTAGAAATTACATTTTATAATGTAATTTATTACTGTTAATTCTACAAATATATTTTATCAATTAGGTATATATATGTATGTATGTATGAGTATATATTATATAAATAAATTAATAAATATATATATATATATATGTTTAGATAACACCTGATTTTTAAGTTATTTCTGCAGGAATCTTTATCAGAAACACGTATTTCCTTGATAAATTCTTATACTAAATAGAGGTGACAAGTAAAACTAAAGCAACTATTTAATAATGATATGAAAATGACATGGAAAAATTGTATAACCATATGAATATACTTAATGCTGCCAAAATGTACACTAAAAATAATTAAAATGGTAATTATGTTATATATATTTTTGCCATAATTTTAAAATTTCTTAAAGTAATAAAAATGTTAAAAAAATAGTTTATCCTGCATGAAGAGTAGGTTTTGCAGAATAACATTTTAGAGAATATTAAAAAAAATTCTCAAAAAAAAAAAGTCAACACCTGTTGAAACTCTGAAACACCAAAGGCTGCCTTCAAATGCTAAACACAACCTTCCTTCTGTTACTTATTGAAAATATTGAGTTATATATTTATGAAATAATTATCAAAATAGGCTACAAAATGATTATATTTTAACAGGATAAAATTAAAAGATTATTGAAAAGAAAAACTAACAATGAGATCAAGTTAGTTTTTATAATACTTAGTGTTTATCTTTAAAGTATACAAACATTTTTTCTTAATATTGCAAATAATTTATTTCCATTTCAATGTTGGGTCCCTTGTCTACTTATATTTATGGCTTATATGAGTAAATAAAATGTAGACTGAAATTATTATATCAAATTTTAATTCGATGCAACATAATGAAAATTCTAGCTCTTATTTAACAGTTTTAGAGGTTAAATCATCTGGTTTTGTCTTTGTAACCTATGGATATATAAATGAAATTCTACATGGGAAGAATTTTTCCTATTAATGAGTAGCTGATTAAAGAAAATTATGTAAATAAATAATTAATAATAATACTATGTCACTAACAGATATGGTACAAATTCTTACTAGAAATAAGAGGAAGAAAAATAGCCATCAGTTATCAACCTTGGAAGTAAAATTCTTACCTAGGACAAAGATTTTGTTAAAGTAACCTTATTTGGCCCAGGATGGAGTCATTCATGCTAAGCCTACCATCAGCAAACCGGAACTTAACTAAGTTTCTGTTTGGAGGTTCTCTCAAGAACAGAGGCCTAGATCAACAAACCAGCACTTGCCTCTTCAGCACAAATTGCCTCAACTGACCCCACATCTTCCTTATCCTCCATACAGGGAAAATGACCTTGCTTTAATCAGTCAGCGAATGCCCAGTAGTATAATGTCCTTTCTCGTGCTCACCTAGTCGATATGAGACTTTTGCCTTGTACAGCTCTGTGAAGCTTCCTTCTACTAGACTAGGTACTGTATGATTCGTGAATTGCTGAATAAAAGCTTACTAGATCAGTAAACTGTTTGTGGAAAGATTTTCTTTCAATAACCCAGGTAGAAATAACCCAAACTGCCTTAGACTCAAATATAGAAGAAAGTTAATAAAATTCATTTTTAGTAATTGAAGATAATCCTGGATCTGTCTGCTTTATGGAATCACTGGTGCCTTATGGACAGTTTTCAACCAGTTTTCATTGTTAAAAGTGTTCATTGTAACAGACAAGGCCAGCTCTTCTCTAACATTTTCCCACAAATAATGCTGACAAAATGCCATCTTTCTGGAACATTTAAAAAACAACTATCTTCAGATGTAATATGTCATATTCCACATTTCTGACCTCGCTTTTGATTATAGAGCCATTTGTAATGCAATGACTGTCTCAACTAAACAACATGACAGATAGCATTAATTCAAATGTCATCATATCTTCACCAAGAAAATAAAGCATGGTGATTAGCTCTTTTAGTTTTCAGAATCAACTTTCGCAAAAGCATCATGTTTCCCCTCCATTAAAAAGTAATTTTCTATCCCTGCATAAGAATGAAGTTTAGTCCTTCTTTCAGTCAGATGATAAATGCCCTTAATTAGAAATGCTAATAATTGAACTTTTCCCCTCAGACCTATTAGTTATGCTGACACATAGATGCTTCGTAGCTAAACTTTTTGGCCAAATCTGTACCAACAATATCTTTGTATCTCTTTTATATATTAGACTAAAAACAGATAAAGAATAATGTATTTAATTTGTGCTCTGATTAATTTCCCACCCCCAAATTAAATGCAAACATGCGCACACAGCCCAAATGACTCATTGTATGTATATATGTGTGTATATCATAGATATTATATACTCTTAGTAAAATATATAACATTTGTTTTGCACTTTATAAAACCTTTAGATACACATTTCCTGATTTGATGAGAATATCAATCCTTTGATTTCAAATTTGTGAATATTCTTATTTGGCAAGCTGTTTTAATGGCTGAAAACCACAAGTTTTTTTAATAAGTGAATTGTTTTTAATAGATTTTATTTATTTATTTGACAGACAGAGATCACAAGTAAGCAGAGAGGCAGGCAGAGAGAGAGGAGGAAGCAGGCTCCCTGCTAAGCAGAGAGCCCAATGTGGGGCTCGATCCCAGGACCCGGGATCATGACCCGAGCCTAAGGAAGAGGCCTCAATCCACTGAGTCACCCAGGTGCCCCAATAAGTGAATTTTTAATATTAAAATAACATTTAATTCAAAGAAAAGAAATTCTTATGAACATGGTCTGTACAAAACATATAACAAGTAAATGAGTTAATATGTGGGAAGCAATGAGTAACGGACTAAGAAACCCTGACCCGGTTTATCAGTTTTGAATCCTGTTTTCACTGAAAAACAGCTGGTAACAGGTAAGCGAAGTTGCTTACCTTCTCTGATGCTCAGGGCTTTTGTTTTTCTTTTGATTCTTTTTTTTTTTTTAAGATTTTATCTATTTATTTGACAGACAGAGATCACAAGCAGGCAGAGAGGCAAGAAGAGAGAGAGGAGGAAGTAGGCTCCCCGATGAGCAGAGAGCCCGATGCGGGGCTTGATCCCAGGACCCTGAGATCATGACCTGAGCTGAAGGCAGAGGCTTTAACCCACTGAGCCACCCAGGCACCCCTCCTTTAATTCTTAAATTGGAATAATAGTATCTAATTTACAGGGCTGGTAAGAGATTAAATAAGACGATATTGTACAAATTCTGGCACATACAAGCACTCAGTATGCACAGAACGGATAGCACCTAAAGTTTACGACTTTCATGTTGTCTCTACCCCAGTGTTTCCCTAAGAACTAAACTTCTGACTCTATCTACCTGACATCTCCACTGTTTATCTCATATCAAAAGTACACTATATCCAAAAAATAGTTCTTGATAATTTATCCTAAAATTCTTCTCTCTGCCCATCTCCAAATTTCCAAGGCAACTATTCTAGGACTCCTGTTGGACTTCTCTTTTCCTTACTTCCCACACCTCCAATCTTATTTTCAAGTACCACTGGCTCAATCTTTCTTTCTTTCTTTCTTTTTTTTTTTTTTTTCTAAGATTCTATTTATTTATTTGACAGAGAGACATAGCGAGAGAGGGAACACAAGCCTGGGGAGTGGGAGAGGGAGAAGTAGGGAACCCATCATGGGGCTGGATCCCAGGACCCTGGGATCATGACTTGAGCCAAAGGTAGATGCTTAACGACTGAGCCACCCAGGCACACCCCTCCGCAACTGGCTCAATCTTTAAAATGGATAAGATATTTCATTCCTTCATCCCACCTCCACATTGCCACCTAATTTCAAACACTATTGTTTCTTTCAAGGATTGTTGTCATGGTCTTTTAAACACCATCTCTACTTTTGCTCTTGTTCTTCAGCACACACTACCACAAAGCCAGATCTCTTCTCCACAAAGGCAGATCTTTCCAAAGTTCCCTATCATTCCCTGTTCAAAACCCTAATAAGGCTTCACCCCTCTTTATGAACAAAATTAAGGTTCTTTACCCTGCCCTAAAATGTTCATGTGATCTAGCTTCTACCGACCTCATCCTCCCCGACTTTCTCTTTTCACTTCAGTCCAGCCATCCATCCGGGACCTCCTGCTGTTCCTTGGGTGTGGTCAGTTGCTCCCTGTCTCAAGGCTAGTTCATCTGCAAGCAACATGATTTCCCTAAATCTTCCATTTCACTTTCCTGACTATAAAACCAAAAATAGTACCTCCAGTTCCTCACTCTTTTGCCACTTAACCTGCTCTACTTAACTTCATAGCATCTCATATCACTCCTGGTCTATTTATTACATTTTGTGTTTTGCCTCTCTTTGAGAACAGAAATCTTCAGTTTTCACCATTGTATTTCCAGTAGTCAGAAGAGCTGGAAGAGACTGCTGCACAAATATTTTCTGACAAACTAATATCAAGATATTTGTTATACATTAATTGTAGTCCATAAAAGCATAAATCTCTCATCAACTGTACTCAGAATTCACTTATAAGGTCTATTAAATTAGCCTCATGGTTTGATTTTAATAAATGCAAAATGATAACTGGCAGGGATAATTGATAATATTATCATCTTCTGCCTAGAAAGCCTAATGAATTTTTTCTTATATCTTCTCCTACTTAGCAACTTAATTTAAACAATGGCTAAATTTAAGCCTATTTTCAAAAGATCAATATTGAAATTACTGATTCTAAGTTATCTGACTTCATTTAAACATATACTGAAACATTAATTTGTTTGGAAAAAAAACAACAGTTAAACATTTTATTCATTAGGAGGATACAGTGAACAGCATATAAGAGAAGCTTTCTTAAAATAGTGTTTTTGGAAATCTATGTTATGTAGAGAGTAGGTTCTGCTTCATATACACAGTAGATGTGAGCAAGAACTCAGTTGAAAGGCAGAAATCCTTGCTACTCTTCTTGACTCTGTCACTCTTGGTCTTCAAGTTCTGGCAAACCGCCTATTTTTCCAGGCCTCAATTTTCTTATCTCAAATATAAGAAAATGGACTGAGTCATCTCCAAGAAGTCTTTTGGTTATAAAATTATCATTTTAGGGACGCCTGGGTGGCTCAGTTGGTTAAGCAGCTGCCTTTGGCTCAGGTCATGATCCCGGCCTCTTGGGATCGAGTCCCACATCAGGCTCCTTGCTCAGCAGGGAGCCTGCTTCTCTCTCTGCCTCTGCCTGCCACTCTGTCTGCCTGTGCTCACTCTCTCTCCCTCTGATAAATAAATAAAATCTTTAAAAAAAATTATCATTTTAGGTTAGGTTTCTCTAATCTGGAAGCTTTTCATAGGCAGTTCTCTTTCAAAATCCTTCCATATTACACACTGAATTGTAACTAACATTCCCCTATTGTTATATCTCCTTGTTTTACTGACTTCTCACACACTAATGCAGTTCCCTGAAACAGTAGTGGCAGATATTAATGATTCATAGATTCAAAATTTACAGGTGAAGGCAGAAGATCATCTTGAATTAAATATATTTGAGATATATATTTGAGAAAATATTTGAGATATATATATATCAAAGAGACCTGGAAATTTTCCATAACAAAACTCAAAGCAAGTGAACTTTTTCATATTACATTTATGTGAAGAGTAATGGACATTTATTATTAAGCCATGTGAAGCTAAATACCATATGTGTGATATTGTTTTTGTAGCTAAAAAGGTGCTCTGAGTATTTGAAAGATACGGAAGGCTCACCCTTTCTTATTTTGGGAAACCCACATACAAAAGAATTGCCAAATGGTAACACTTCAAAAGCACATGGTTTCTTCTTATCAGATTTTGAATTAGTGAATCAAATTAAGAAAGGTAGGTGGCAGAGCGCAGGGTAAGACAAGTCCTACCTAGAAACATCTGACAGATAACAGAATTGAATAAGATCCAGAAGGTTCAGGGAAAAGTCATGAGAACATAGTTCAAACAGTATTTTAACTATTTGAAACTGAATTAAAGCCATAAAATGCTTCAGTGGGTCCTTACATATGACTGCAATTTATCACATCACACTAAACACTCCAGAGCCTTAAACACTTGTGCTGTTTTTCAAAGAAGAGGTCAATTTGAATGACCACAGCCAATGTAGCAAAAACTTCTGGAATTTCAGCCATGAGTTTAAAAAGACTGACGCTTTTCTTTTGGTAGGTCCTTTGAAAAATCTGCAAGCAATAAATATACAAGAATAAACTAAAAATATGGTGAATAAGCATGAAATAATAGTTGCATGTTAAAATAACAGAATGGTGACTGCTTACTAATTATCATAATTTTTTACTCATTAAATTAGTTTTTCATTCACCAAATTTTATTAAGTACTTTATGTCACAGGTTCTGTTCTGGGTGGTTCTGGCAATTCATTGCTTAACATGACTTGGAAAATTTCCATTCTACTGGAAGAAGGATAACTATTGATGGGGTGAACAAAATGGCACATACTCATGTGTCATAGATAAGCATATTAGTTTCAGATAATAATTAATGTTAAGACAAAATCACAACAAGGTTAAGTGATAGTGACACTGGAGAAAGGAATTATATTAAATTGGTGATCAGATAAATTGTTTCTGAGAAATTGACATCTCACCTAGATGTAACAACAAAATGACCAAGATATGAATGTGTCTGACCTTTTAAAAAAAAGAAAAAAGTAGCTTAGAGTAGAACACTCCAGATAAAGAGAAGTACATGTGCACAGGGAAAAAGATAGGACATGGTTGGCATTTTTAATAAATTAAAAGAGGTCAGATTAACTGACATTAAATTTGCAATAAAGGTTTGACAAGAACTCTCCAGAAGCAAGTCACCAGACTGGTAGCATTTGCTGATTTCTCAGGCCGATTTCAACCCATCAGCATGACAACACTGAATGCAGAGTTGGGAGGTGACCATGGTTGAGTCTGCCCAGGGCTAAGCGCCTGATGAAGGCGGCAGTGGGTCAGGAAGAATGAAGTCAGATAGGTGGACAGACGCTAGGTCATTTAATGTCATGGGTCAATGATGAGAAATTCAGGCTTTATTCTTAGAAACCACTGAAGGGTTTTTAAGCAAGCGATGGGGCATGATGATCTAATTTATAGTTTCAAAGTTCATGAGCTGCTTGTTAAAGAATGTACTTTGGGGAGCAAAGTTAGGCAGTTAAGGAGCTATTATATTAGCCCTGGCTTAGACCAAAGTGGTGGTAATGGACAGGAAGAAAAGTGGATACATTTAGGACATTTTTGGATGTATTTTAGGGCGGAGTCTACTTGTCAATGGACCTGTCCAACGTGGGATAGAGAGAAAGAGGAACAAGGAATGATAACAACAATTGGGAAACTGGATATGGAGCAATTTATGGAGAGGAGAGAGGTGGTCAGAATCAAAAAGCTTTATTTGGCTTTTCTGGGCTTGCAAATGTCCAGTAAACATGCTGACTAATAGTAAACACTAAAGTAAGTCATTTTCTTATTTATTTCTGCCAATAAGCTTTTCATGTAGAAATTAGCACATTCATTTTATTGATAGGAACACAAAGGTAAACCTATGCAAGCTTACATAGTTAGGAAATGGCAGAGGTGAGATTTGAACCCCAGTTTAACTACAAAACTATCGATTTACCTTTACTTCCGTTTTGCAAATTAATTCTCTGACTTAATGTTTTAAGTATATTGCTCTAGGTTCCCTGATAATTCTGTGAAACTTGCTATATATTAAAATTGTATTATTTTATTTATTGAACGTGTATGAAGGAAAACTCTTCTAAGGAAGGCTACTTGGGAATAGAATGCCAAACCATGTGAAGGGCAGTAACTGCTTTAGAGCTAGCTACCATCTTAGAAGGAACCACATAGTGATGGGTTCTCTGTAGGACCTTCATTACTGTGAGGAGGAAAAATGGAAATTTTAGCTTCAAAAATTTGTACTTGAGAGGAACCTGGATGGCTCAATTGGTCAAGCATCTGTCTTCAGCTCAGGTCATGATCTCAGGGTCCTTGGATCAAGCCCTACATGGGCTCCCTCCTCAGCAGGGCATCAGCTTCTCCCTCTGCCTTAGCCTCTCCTCTCTGCTCATACTCTCTCTCTCTCAAACATATTAATAAAATCTTTTTTAAAAAAAAGTGCTTAGTACAGTACATATTTCTGGGAAAATAACAGGAAGGAATACAGAATGAAGGGGGATATTTACATTTTTAATTACAGTTAAAAATTATATATATAGTTTAATTATATATATAGTTTAATTATAGTTAAATACAATATTATTTTTATTAAGTTATAGTCTTAACCCATTCAACTACCATTTAATAATTTAATTCTATAGGAAAAAATGAGGCAAATTTATTATACTCTGTTCTGGTTTTGTTATTTAGCAATGTAACCTTCAGCTCCATGATAGTGTGGTTGTAGCTCATTTTAAGGAGTAGACAGGAGTAGTTAGAGAGTTTCCAGATGTGCTACTTTATAACTGTGCTGTCAGTAAATAAATATATAATGGGAGTGGAATGCTAATAGTTTCCCCCAAAAAATATTCAAAGATTTAAAGGTTTGCTGATAAAAATAAATAAATAAATATGAATAAATAAACCCTGCTTATTCGATTATTGCCATATTGCCAAAGTTGACCCATCTTTGGGTTGCCATCAGGTAAGAATTTTTAAAAAGCAAAGGAAAAGTGATTTGTGACCTAGAATAAAACTGTCAAACTTTTTTCTTATTTAGAATACCTTGATATTTTCCTGGTCCTTAGAACGCTGCAAATTTGAGAATAATGTGGCATCTGGGATCTAAAATCTGCCATATTTTTCTGAATTTTCTCATGTCACCTACCAATTTGACATCAAAGCAGTGAATCTGTATTTTAAATTCTGTGTCAGAAACTTCATTGTTGGAATACATGATTAAATGGCAGATTCTGAAGCCTGGTATCTCAAACTCACATTCTTCCATAAAAGTGGTTTATTTGTGATACCAAAAGTATGCAAATGACTAGAACATAAAATCATAATCACATATGAGCTCTTATGACTTTAAAATAATTTAGTCCTTTCCTATACAATTTCTGATTGTTTTCTACATAATCTATATATATATTTTTTTAAAGATATTATTTATTTATTTGACAGAGAGAAATTACAAGTACACTGAGAGGCAGGCAGAGAGAGAGAGAAGGAAGCAGGCTCCCTGCCGAGCAGAGAGCCCGATGCGGGACTCGATCCCAGGACCCTGAGATCATGACCTGAGCCGAAGGCAGCAGCCCAACCCACTGAGCCACCCAGGCGCCCCACTACATAATCTATATTAAGTGATCTTCAGATACCTAACTGAATACTCCTCCATTAGCCTCAGACACATCAGTCCATTGCAGAGCAGTTCCCAAAAATAGCAGGGGGGAAGCACTCTCATAAAAAAAAAATCTATGCTTCGGGACAAAGTTCAATCAATTCTCTAATTTCTAGGGATGCCAAAACAATGGATCTCATTCATGGCTCCCATCATGCTCCCTAACACCATATTTAAGGGTCTGAATGACAAAATTTCAAATACCTTAATTTTACTGATAATCTGAATTTCTGTAATTCATAACTGTATTTCAGTATTGGGCAGAATCAACATACACCTGGTCTTCACATTTCTCATTTAATAGCAATAATCTTTCATAGAAATTAGAGTTATACTTCTATTATTTGTCCTTACATTAAGAATCCTAGGTGTCCCTATCTTTCCTCAGGCTCAAGGCTCGTGGCACCAGGAACTCACATAGTCTGGCTCCCTGGAACCAGCTCGATTCCTGCATAGTCTGCACATTTAGAACAACGTTCTATTGTATCTCCTCCTCGTCAAAGTTCCTCCTAACAGGGTCATTCACCCATGTCTATTAGAAGAAAACACTTTTAGCTCTATCATTTCAGGTTTTCTTTTTCTTTTTTCTTTTCTTTCTTTCTTTCTTTTTTGTTTTTCCCCCTAATGAAATGTCTCTTCCATATTGTCATTTTGGTCGAGAAAGAGAATTACAAGTAGTGGTTAAGTGTGCTGCTCAGTCCACAAAATCCTCCTTGACTATGATTTGGCTGAACTACAGTTTTAAAAATCTGTGGTCTCCTTGAATGGTGAAACACTTATTATATAATATAGTCATTGAAAGCTTGAAAAGAAGTCTCTGCTACAAATAAAAAAAACTT
The DNA here is from genome assembly GCF_022355385.1 of Mustela nigripes. NCBI lineage: Eukaryota > Metazoa > Chordata > Mammalia > Carnivora > Mustelidae > Mustela > Mustela nigripes. Next base: position 185,899,669 of record NC_081557.1, on the reverse strand, counting down.
TTTAAAGTAGTAAAGTATAAAATGAGCCCTAATGTGAACTGCAATTTCTAAAAAATGTTTTTTAAACTAACACAACCATACAACTTTTAATAAGAATAGTTCTGCAATAAGGGACAAGGCAAATATTTCTAAGAACTTTAAAGTACTTAAAGTGTATGAATTACAATTCTTATTAAAATCATCATCTACACACTATGATAGACAGATTTAGTGATTTAACATAAGCTATATCAATCAAACCTTATAATAGACTACTTTATAGTTAATTATCCCCATGTTACTGAAGAAGGCACTGAGATTGAGAAGGATGATCGATCTTGCCTGAATCACAAAGAAAATTATGACAGAACCAGAATTCAAACAGAGATAAATTCAAATTAAAAGCTTTTATCATTATATCATATAGATTATTACTGGGCTTGCTTAGCAAATAAAATAATTTTGGAAATCGATATTACTTTTTTCAAATTTTACTTTACCTACACACTAGAAACACAGTGTACTCTGAACTTGAAAATCAGTTACACTGACTGAGGTCTGAACCATACTCTGCCACAAAGCTGTGTAATCCTGAGCAAATTATTTTTTTAAAGATTTTATTTATTTATTTGGCAAAGAGAGAGAGAGGCAGAGGGAGAGGCAGATTCCCTGCTGAGCAAAGAGCCTGATGTGGGACTCTATCCCCAGACCCTGGGATCATGACCTAAGCCCAAGGCAGACACGTAACTGATTGACCACCCAGGAACCCCCTTAACAAATTAGTTAACCACTCTGAGCTTGGGTTTACTCTAAATAAACTAAAAAATAACACATTAAGTATTTGAGATGATAAAGAAAAGTGATGTGTAGAAATGAGTTAATGTCTATAAAAGCTGATATACTGCATGACATAGATGGCCATATATCAAAATAAAACAAACACAAAAACAAAAAACAACATTCCTTTCCTCTTTACAGTATCTTCAACCTCCTGACTGCATAGACACACAAAAATAATTTAAATTCTTAGAATTATGTGGTTGAAAACAGGCACTCTTGTCTACATGATTACATTCCTTCTCTCCTATGTCTTTTGACTTAGAATGTTCCAAAGTACAAATCTTCTGATGGAGAACTTGTGGGCTGTGCCTGTCCATCCCAAATCACCCTGCACTGCACCCCTAACTCTCACAATCACATCCTCCTTCCCACCTGGGGATGACCTCTGTGTAACACACCTCTGTGCAGCAAGTTTTATAATGACTGATGCTTTAGCCAACTAGATTTCTGGTCCTGGTTTACCTTCCCCCACTTCACCTCCACAAAAGCCATGTTTTCCTGCATGCCTAGAATTGGCCACCCATTTTCAGTACTAACCGGAGAGGGAAGCTAAGACTGGTATATTTTAGTAGCAAAACCTTGCTTCTAAATATCTGAATACCAGTTTCTACTCAGTTTTATCCTCCCTTCTTTCCAGGCAACTCTTGAAATACTGGATTGATATGAACAATGTGGTAGTGGCTGCATTTTTTTTTTATATACAGATGCTTCCTCTTTGTGCCTACTAACCATGAAGCATAAAATACTGACTACACACATAATAAACTTGGTTTAAGATCAACTTGGTTTAAGCATTATGTGGTTACCACACCATATTCTGTTCATCATTCCTCAGAATTTTATAGTTTACATAAAATGTAACATTCACACATATAAAAAAAAAAGTACAGGGAATATTGTTCTCTCTGTAGGTATCAGATAATTATATTCCCAAAAGCAAATAGCAAATAATGTATGAGCCCCTCAATGAATAATCAACAACACTATCATTTGAATACTGAACATAAATCTATTATGACTTATAACCTCAAAATCTCTTGCTTTCTTATAAGTGATGAAATGAAACAATATATTGTATACTCCAGAATTGTATATATATAACAAAAATATTCATAAATCATATTCATCAAAAATATTTCAACAACAGTAAAAATAGCTCATTTGTAAACTCACAATTGTTCTTCTGTATCAATATCCACACATCTACATAACTATATAAATACATATAATATTCATGAATACATACATATATAAATACACACACAATTATACATAATTTTAAGCATTTAAAGTTCTAACAAATGTGTCATGCCTTAAAACAACTTCAACAAATTTTTATACTATGTCAACATTATCAAATTCTTTAATACTTAAATAATAATATGACTATGTTTTTTAAAAATTTATGTATTTTTTTGAGGGGGAGGGCAGAGAGAGAGGGAGAGAGAAACCCAAGCAGACTCCATGCTCAGCATGGAGCCTGATGTGGGACTTGATCTTATGATCCCAAAAACAAGTTCCCCAAGTTGTGACTATTCTTATAAATGAATGTTTTATAGGACAATGTTTCATAATTCATTAATAATCCTGGAAATCAATGACTAATTAATCCATTCAATTAATCCTGGAAATCAATGACTAATAAATCCATTCAATTTATTCATCAGATAAGCAATACATGCTTTCTTCAAGGCCTAAAGATTTTGGACAAATTTTTAATTATTTCAATCTTGAATTAGAAGTTTCAGCATGCAGGGGAGCCCATGTGGCTCAGAGGGTTAAGCCTCTGCCTTTGGCTCAGGTCATGATTCCAGGGTCCTGGGATCAAGCCCCATATCGGGGTCGCTGCTCGGCGGGAAGCCTGCTTCTCCCTCTCCCATTCCCCTTGCTTGTATTCCCTCTATCGCTGTGTCTCTCTCTGTCAAATAAATAAATAAAATCTTTGGAAAAAAAAGTTTCAGTATGCAAAACAAAATACTGATAAGTCATTTTAAATAGATTATATTTTGTACTACGTACTATGAAAATTTGCATAATTACTATTTCTAGACACTAAAAGCTAACTAACATATCTTGTTTTTCATCATTTCTAGTCCATTACACTACTAATTGAATGAGAATGTTGGGGTCTCATTGATATTCTTTTTTGGAGCTCTGTGGGGCTTCATCAAATGCCTATTATAGCTACTTACAAAACCTAGCGTACTAATGATGTAAAATTCTGTACTCACTCTATTATCTCTAGGATCAGTTAGAACCGTATGGATATTTCCAAATATTAAAATATTTAAAATGCTTTATAGCTCAAGTGATAGAGTATCAGGTCATCCTCAAAGATACTCAGATGCCTTTCCCAGCAAGGACACATCTTGTCTTACAGGAATAGAGTTCTGTACTCAAGCCCTTACCACTACTTATTTATACACAAATTTGACAAAGTGATATACATGCTATAAATCATATAAATATAATCAGAGTTCCAAGGATTAGCACAATTCAACAAATATTTAATTTCATGGTAGACAAATAAACTCTCATCATATTGTGAATAGATTCTTCACAACCAGATAAGATTTACCTGAATCTGTAGCTGTGATCATCAAGACAAAGTGCTCCTTTGTTTCGCGATCCAAACTCTGTATTACTCGAAGCTCTCCACTAGCTGAGAGAGTAAAAGCATTGTCTTCATTACCACCAAACAGAACATACGAGAGTTTGCTATTAGAACCTTGATCATCATCTCTTGCCAGTACCTATAAAAGAGAATAAGATATCCCAGGAATGTGAGTAAAACTAATACCAGGTCTACCATAAAGTAAAATGTACCATTAAAAATAATGAGGTCGTCGCCTAAAAAGGCTCCAAAGACACTCTTTAAAGCTTCAAGTAAGAAATAAAAATGGTACAGGGTAAATATGTGTTATTTATGTAAAAATATGAATAAAATCAAAGCATAGTATTTTTGGAAGGTTTCCACAGAAATTTTTGATAGCAGTTTCATCTAGGTAGTTGGATTTGTAAAAAGGGAAGTGAGAACAAGGTTTGGAATAAAGTTTTCAAGCTTTTGCATAATTTTATTTTCTCACTATGTTTAGATATTATGGTCATACTTAAACAAAATTCAAAATACACGAATATGAAAATGTGGGCAACATGAGTACACACAGAAGAACATAGTTGAAATACACCATTTCAAACTATCAGGAAATCAGTAGGTTCTTAAGTATAATTTTCATAAACTTTTTCAAAATTTTCTGTATCTGCAGTTAAGCACTTATAAAAAGAATGAAGTAGTGGTAAATGTAGGAGAGGAAAGACTTTTAAATTAGATGTCTTATAGTGAACATAATATTTGTTTAACTGAAATATACTGACCTGAAGAATTGTTCTGGGCAGTGTCCCTAAATTCTCAGGAACATTTACAGAATATGGAGATAACTCAAACATGGGAACAAAATCATTAATATCCAGTAGAACAATGCTGACAGTGGAGGTGTCAGTTCTGGGAGTACTGCCCCGATCTGTTGCCTGAACAGTTAAAGAGTAAGTGGGAGTTTTTTCTCTATCCAAAGGCTTAGCCACAGTGATGGCACCTGTAACAGAGTCGATCCGAAATTCCTGATTGGCATTACCATCAACAATGCCATAGCGAACCTGTCCATTTGTACCTTCATCTCCATCTGTTGCATACACTTGTATTATATCTGTTCCAGTAAGTGTGTTCTCATTAATCTCCACTTTATACAAGGCCTGCACAAAAACAGGGCTGTTATCATTGATGTCAAGTACCATAACTACAACCTCTGTAGATGAAGAGAGAGCTGGTTGACCTTTGTCTGTAGCCACCACTGTCAGCGTGTAATTAGAAACCTCTTCTCTATCCAGTTCTCCAGTGAGTCTCACTTCACCATCAATGGTCCCGATACTGAACTTGTTTCCCAAAGGGTTCAGTAAGGTGTACTCAATGTAGCTGTTGGGGCCGCTGTCTGGGTCTGTTGCTTGAGCTTTGAAAACAATAGTATCAATAGGTGTGTTTTCTGGAATGTAGGTCAATTTAGGGGAAAGAAATGCTGGTGGGTTATCATTTACATCCAACAAAATAATGGAGACGTGGGCAGTGCTTGTGAATCTGGAGGCTGGAAGCTGTGGCAAGTCATGCACCTGAACAACCAGGTTGTAGAAGGACTGACTTTCCCGATCCAAACTCTTAAGGACTTTCAGGACACCATTCTTGTCAACTGTAAACTGACCAAGGCTATCACCTGAAGCAATGCTATAAGCCAACTGGGAGTTGATCCCTGAAATGGAAGGGAAAAAAATTAAATATTCTTGAATGTATGCTTGACTAAATATTCTTGAATGTATGATTATAGACAAGGTACACAAAAAATTCTGACATAAAACTTTGCATATTTGATATATGATGCCCGAAACACACCTTATGGATGATTTAGCTGCAGTAAATTTTTTTGTAAGTCATACATACACATAATGCCTTGCCTGCTAATTTTTGATGTGAAAAGATGTTTATAACCAGTGAACAAATGATGTATATACTACTTGCTATTTACTACAATGTTGAAAAGTTAAATTACAGAAATAAAGAGGAGAAAAATATTCCAGGGAGTGGATATTTTTCTATACATTTCCTTATTTCTGTCACATAGTTCCTGAGGGTTCAACATTAATAGTGCCACACTCTATACTGTTAGCCAAACATTTAGAACTTCAGTAATTTATTGAGGCTGACATCAATTTTCAGAGAAGGGTAATAAAATTTTCTGATGTATGGCATTAGTCATGGATAGTTTAAGTCTACTTTTAAATTTCTTGTCAGAACCAATAAATACTTTTAATTCTTATTAAGCATCTGGCTAATGACCTTTGTGAAAATAATTCTCTCTCAAATTTTATTATGTACATTTAATGTGTTTTAAAAGTATTCTTTGAAGGAAATGTTAGCAGTAAAATTATACATAAAAGGCTGCAAATATAAATGCTCACACTTTTATTGAGCTATATTTAGATACTACTTTATCTATTTTTCCTAGAAATATGTGCCACTTTTTAATTGTAAAATATATATATATAATTTCTCATTTCAAAAAATGAGTGGAGAATATTCTAAAAAAAAGAATGGCAAGTTGATTGGCCAATCATTTTTACTAAATAATTTAAAAGTCAATAACAGATAAGCAATGAAAACAGAAAGAAAACTGATTTCCAATCCCAGAACAGTGTTTTCTTCACTTGTGCATAATGCAATGTACATTTTTATATCTTATCCTAAAGATGTTGGGACACTGTTAGGATACTATAAGTGTGCTAAAAAATATATGGTTCCTCTAGTAATTCATTCTTAATAAAGATTTTATACTCTGAGATTTTATGCTAGGGATAATCTGTTGAGTTACATTAATTGCCTACAAATAGCCCCTGTATTTCTGAAGTTAATTTAAACTATTCAGGCATCAGGGACGCCTGGCTGGCTCAGTTAGTAAAGCATGCAAATCTTGCTTATGGATTTGTGAGTTAGAGCCGAACTCTGAGTGTAAAAATTACTTAAAAATAAAATCTTTAAAAAAAATTTTTATGTAAATTATTGAGGTGTCAGAAACGATGTCTGCTCTGTGCCAAGAGTTTTCTAGACCAATTTAATCACTCTTTTTCTTTTTTTTTTTCTTGCAAAATACCCTTTCTCAGGATTCTATGACTACTTGAGTTAGCTTTTACCTTTTCTTGAAACTTGTCAGATTCCTTACACAGGCAAATTTGAGTAGATTAATGGGATTTTCTTTTCTGGCAGGTAAGTCTTGCCTGTTCTTTTTTTTTTTTTTTAATGCTAGAAGTATTCTTTTCTTATGATTTTATGGTCTCCATCTAATATTCTTTGTCTATATGTTGATACAGAGAAGAAATATTTATGAAAATAACTTTCAGACACTAGTTTTTTTCACAAAAATTTCTAAAATAAACAAGGATTGAGTAGATCTTTGAAAAGGTTGGATTTTCCCCCTTGTTATGGCTTGTGGCTTTTAATCTTTATAGTTTATATAAAACTATTCACAAGTGAACAAAGCAGTGTGAAGTTCAGGATAATTAGGACTCTGAAGATCAGGAAAAATATGAATAAATAAAGCTAATGGAGGACACAGGTCAATTTATCAGCAGGAGATTAAAGAGGATTTTAAGATCTGGATTGAGCAAGGTCAATAGCCAACTTCAACCCTTGACTTAAAATTCCACAGAAATGAGGGAAGAAAAAATTCCATCATCTGGTGCAAAGGAAAGTTCCATCAACTGGTGCAATTAATGAAAATTTTATATAGATGATATATAGGGATACATATATCCCTAGAAATAAATTTAATTTAAATTTATACTTTATATACATTTTAAGTCAAATTACTAAGGAAATTTTCTGCATTTTTTACGGCTAAATCCATCAGCAAATATTGAATTCCTATTCTTGGAGGCACAAATTCAGATCTAATTATTACTGAGAAAAAGTTATGAAAACATCTGGATAAAACAATACCAGAAAGAGGAGATATAAAATTTAGTTCTATGAAAGCATATAAAATCTTTCATTCCCAAGATCAAAAGTAATTAGAAAAACTGACAAAAATTGCACATGGTTACAAAGTGATAGCCTAGCATTCTACATAAATCACTTGGAATGCAAGCAATTAAAGCAAGGATCTGAACACCCTCCATCCATAGTGTTTGCTACTTCCTGAGTAAACAACTAAATTTCAGAGGCAAAAAGAGAACATGATACCAAGACTTTATAGCCTCCTTGTAAACAGCAGAGCCACCTCTTTTTTAAGGGAAAAAGTTTGGTAGGATAGGTGGGTGGGATAAGTAATAAGTATTAAACTTTAAAAGGAATTGTGGAAAAGGAAAAAAAAATAATTTTATATTCAAATTCCAAATGGCAGATATAGATATTAGACACCATTACAATAAACCGCAAAAACAATCATCTTTGAGAAAATAAACAAAAAATATAACAACTCTTGCACAAAATACTGCCACACCATCAAAGAAACAGCTCTCATCTCAGGAACTTCATGAATCCTTACTTTTGCAATTACAGGCCACAAAAGCCACTTATATTTACTTTACTGTAAAGAAAAGGACTTTTTGTTTCTGACTAATCTAAGTGACTTTGGGCATGTGCTATACAGCTAGAAAAGAGATGTGGATAGATAGAAACTCAAAATTCTCCCTAAACATTTGTAGTATCCAAAAAAATAGAGATGTCGGAACTTTTGTCTTTCTCTGCTCTTTGCATCAAATATTCGAATCATGAAACAGGACCTACAGTATTTTAAAATTCTGTAATCTACCCATAAGCATTGGGATTTGAGTTTAGTGGTGTTTTATAGCCCACCATGTATTTAAACTTAAAACTTTTCATACTTCTAACCATTTGTGTTCAATGTTCTGAAAGTGGTTTAGTCACATGATTCCCTCTGGCAGTTTTATTGTGTGTGTGTGTATGTGTGTGTGGTTGTGTTGGGTTTTTTGGGTTTTTTTGTTGTTGTTTTTTTTTAATTTCAGTCTCAGGAATAATTTAGTTCCAGGAAATATAGCACATAACTATAGGTATATAGTTTTGTTATGAAATGTGTGTATTTATTCACAGTCTGTAAACATTGTCTAATTATGCTACTATGAGCTAGCATTTGTCAACTTATCACACAGCTGTAACCCAGGGAATTGCTTCAGACAGCATTCATCTTTATGAAGCAGTTCTACCAAGGTCATCAAGTCATTGGAATATGAAACTCCTTTCATTTGAATGACCTGCAATTGTACCAAGCATGGACAGGTGTATTTATTCAGCATCATTACCATTGCAGTATTCTCAGAACATCTATGACTCCCCGTATTTGAAGAGTGTACGAATTTATTTCTAGTAAAATGTAATAATTATAAAACCACAATATTTCCATGAAGTTCAGTTTATAGTAGTTTGCCTCACTATAATATTTTTTATACTTTGTACAGGAAAGCCTTGGGATTAATACATACACTATTTGTCTTGTGAAAATAGTTAAGATATTTGACCTATTCTTATTAAAAGATTCTGTAAGCTCAGGTTTGGTGTTGAACACTGAAAGAATCTAAATATAGGGAACAGAAAGTAATAACTTTATTTTTATATAAAATTTCTTCAGATGATAATATTCCCTCAGAAAGAACCTTTTGATCAGAGATTAAGATGAATTTTCTATTTTAAAAAATCGTCTAAATATTACTGTTGGTGAAATACTTTGAGAACTATTCAGTGTGACAAACTTGACAACTTTAAACAAACAAGGTTATCCCTGTACAGTCTTATCATTATCCTTGAAATTCAGAATGAATAGGAACCATGTCCTATATTTTAGGTCAAGGTACAGGAAATTACACTGATAAAAGTATTCAAAACTAAAACAATGGAAAAATGTAGCTTGACACTTTTTACCCAAGACAAACACAATTAAAGGAAAAAAAATGCATGAAAAATAAGTAGAAGTCAATGGTTAACGCATGTCTGTGTGTAGGTGCTTGTGGAATATTCCAGCAGATTTTCATAAAGAGTTTCTTATTTGCTATTTTTCAGTTCCCAATAATTGAAGGTATGAGGATAAATGAAGTTTGGTCCAGAGGAGCACACGATCCTACAAAACAATTGTGTCTCTCTAATGCAGAATAAATAAATTACAAAGAAACATGGCAGAAATTCTTCACTACAGAAAACTCGGGATGAGTCACAAGGACAAATAAGATATTCATATCCAGGGAGCAGATAAACTAATTAAGGTTGTAATAGAGAATCCAACTCCCAAAATAGAGATTAAGCTCAATTGTATACAAAGTCTAATTGAGCTGGGCTGGGCTGATGTACGTGAAACAGGGTGAGCAATGATCTTGGGCCAAGACTGGTTATACACTAAATGTGCCACAAATTAAGCAACAGTAGTTGCTTATCAGTAGGAGTATCACAGATACTTCTATTTTTTTATATATTCCTGTGACCAGCATTAACTACGTAAACGTAAAAAAGGAAAACTTCAACATGCACTTAATGAATTCGGAAGAAAGTATTTCCAATTCTGTGAATTGAAACATGTGTAAAATACTGTGCTTTTTGCCTCTCATATCTTTCTCAGGGACACTTGTAGACAATCCTGAAAGGAAACTAAGTATAGAAGAGAATGTTGAGATAGGATGGTATTCCAAAATTACTTTAATCATTCACCCAAGTCAGTAAGAATCAGGAAATTCTAAATTAAGGTTGATAGCCTATGTCACTAGGCATATCCTTGGGCTAGAAACCTATTTCCTCTTTAAAGTTTTGTCACTTGTTTTCTCAAGCGATAGACATTTAACTCTTCCAATAAAAGGGGAAACAAGGTATTAACTTTCCAAACAGTTCAGTTAAAGACTGATAATTTGCACAATGTTATCTCTAGTGCTGTATTATCCAATATGTGTATTTACAAATACATCTCAGAAGAAAGGCCAGGAGAGTTATATTGTATTTTATTTTATTCTATTTTTTGAGTTATATTTTAAAAGAAAGTTTGTCAAATGCTTTTGCAATAAATAAAATCAAACACATATGAAGTCTAGATTTAAGTAAAAATCTCAACTTGATTATATAGCATAAAGAGATCTGAGACTGTCTTTGAATCAAAGCATGAAAGAAGCTTGTTAGAATATTATTAGAACTTTTCAGTCAGAAATATAAAATTAATAATTCATTCTTATGTATTTTTAAGATGTTTTTCCTTTTGCTTCCAAATTTTATCCTTTTTATGTTAAAATAATATATGTAAACAAATGTTTTTATTAATGTGAAAAAAAATTAGTAAAAAGCTGTTTTATGACTTCTACCTTATTAAGCTGTGATACTGTAAAAAGGAAGATGAAGTTTATAGAATGATAATAGTGCATGCTGTATAACTATTACAAACATGAATTTAACTGATAAAGCACTTAATTTTAATCCTCTATAGTTAAATCATTACTCTGTCCTTCTTTGCAACAACTGAACACAGTAAATGAATACAACATAAAAAGACATTTTAAATAAATTTGTAAGTGCATAAAATAAAGTACGTACCATCATCTGCATCAGTAACATTAAACACAAAAACAGTAGATCCTAGAGGTAGATTCTCCATTAAGGATGTGCTATATGAGTTTAAGCTGAAAATAGGTGGGTTGTCATTTACATCTAGTACATTAAAATAAACCCTAATGGTAGTAAATTGTCCCCCACCATCTTCAGCTCGAACAGTGAGGATATAATATTGCTGTGCTTCATAATCTAATACTCGAGTCAAATTAAAGACTCCAGTAACTGGATTCAGGAAAAATATGCCATCTTCATCATCTTCATTCACAATATATGTAATTTCTCCATTCACACCAGAGTCATCATCTGTGGCTAAAATAGCTGCTACCAAAGAACCTATCAAAAGATAAATTAATAGTCTAAAATTAATGGGATAAAGGTATCACTAAGAGAATACATACAGACACCAACAAATTTTATTTGTACAGTAAAATATTTTAACTAGATAATCACTATGAAAATATAGTGAACACAACATTCTACAGATTTATATATTAACACTGATACCAACCTTCCCAAATATTAACAAAACATACAGCATATTAAATACTCAGTAAGTTTTATGTTACAGTGGAAATGTTCTGGAGAAATAATACTTCTTACACTATTTTCCTGCCTGGCACTGCCAATTCTTGAACATATTGGTGATTGCAGTGAACATATATGGGGACCCATTGCTAGCATCAGGAACTAGGGCTCCCCAGCAATAATGCAGACTTATGCTCAGGGAATATTAGCTCATATGGTCATTGTTATAATTAAGGCAGAAATAAATATGGTGATAATTTCATGAATGACCAGCGTAACTCATGTTAAGGAGTGAAGGGAAAAGTGCAGTGAGAAGTAGTTTATAAATATTTAATTTCTTTGTCAAATGAGTTTCCGTAACATATGTCTTATTACACAGAATCATTCCAAATGTAATTCGGAATAAAATTTCAATTTTAGATAAGAATTTCCAATAATGGAAATGAAGCATACACACACCAGAAATATGGTATTCGGTACTCAAACTCAACAATCACAACATAGTATGTTCAAAGAGGCAAGCTGACAATTCAGGATTGAGATTCTACTAACACTTACTGAGTACATGCTAATTCCTAAAACCCATGTTAGCTACAGTATATATGATAAATTAACCTTCACCTTAATTCTAACAAGAAGTATTTGTTTCCACTTTACAGAAGGTAAAATGGAAACTAAGAGTGATGCATTAATTTTCTCCAGGCTACACAGGTTCTAAGTATTAGAGCTAGTATTCACAGATTTTCATGTGCTTTTCTTTCTGCTTTGTCTACATAGCACTATAATCACATCAGACATTTTTATAATATCCATTTACTTTTAACTTTTGTAACCAATTAAAATATGTTAAAAATAGAGATGGAGTCATGTCTTGCAAATGCAATTCTGAAGCACATTGATTCAGAATAGATGCAGAGGTAGCAAAGTACAACATTTTATATGGCCAGTTTTTTAGAAGTCAGCATTTAGAAATTATATTAATACATAAAATGTTTAAATGGGCTGCAAAATATCACAGAGTATAAAGTGGAAAAACAGTATCAAAAACTCTTGTTGCCATAAAAATTAACAATTCATCCCAAATACTTTCAGAAACAGAAATATTTGTAATTGGTAATCAGATGAATTGCTAACTTCATTTGCTATCAGAATTCATTTGGGAACTGTATCTAAGAAGGTTAATTAGTAGACTAAAATACCTAGCACATATATTTTTATACCTAGTAGCATATGTTCTATGTAAAACTAGTCGCTAATTAAAAGCAGCCAAAACATAGTCCGTAATTGTAGTCAAAAGTGATCTTTGTGAAATATACCTAAGGATGTGTCCACTTACCTGGGGTTGTATCTTCAGGGATGTCAAAAGAGTACACAGGTCTGGAGAACTTGGGTGTGTGGTCATTCACATCACTGATGGTGATATTAATTCTCATATCAGAGGACTGAAGACCATCATCTGCCCGAACCAGCAAAGAATATTTGGAACGGCGTTCCCTGTCCAACCGCTTGGTCGCTATCAGATCTCCAGATTCAGGGTCAATGCGGAAACTGTCATCAGCTCCACTAATGATAGTGTAGGTGACCAGAGCATTTGCACCCTGAGAAAAAGACCCATATCTGAATTGTTAGAAGTAGAACAGTTAAGGGCACCATTCCTTATGCTGAGAATGTATTTGACAAAAGTGAGCCTTTTGGCTTTACTTTATAAGATATTAAAAGATTTCACAAGATAGCAGACCAAAGTAGTTTATCACATAATCTTTCACCACTCATCCATTAAATAAGACAGAAAATCTCAGCTGTCAGTATTAGCTATATCTATCTTTTAACTCATAAAATGTACATGTAGAAAGGAGTCAAGTTGTCACTAAAGAAAATACAAGTAACACTACTACTATTAACCACATAACCAGATTTGCTGAAGGGGTGGCTCTGTGCCAGGCACTGTGACAGCACTACGTATGCATCCTCTCACTTTAATTCACAACTTCATGAGGTGCCATTTCACAAATGAAGACACTGGGTTCCAAGATGCTAGTTAACTCACACACGGTCACACGGCAAGTGTTACAGTGGATTGCAAACCCATGTCTGACTGACTGAGTTTGTGGTCCTTCTGATTCAGCATGAGAAGGTAATTAAATGAGGCCTGTGCTAAAGGGAGAAACTTGCATTGTTTTGAGTTGATTTCTTTAGGGCAGGTAATACAGGAGAGTATATATGGAGCTGAATTGGGGTTTGTAGATTTTTTTTTTTTTAAGGGAAGACGAAGGAAACATTTCAGTTTAAGCAAAAATGCAGAGGGAAGGAGAATGTCTGGCTTACTCACCGTTAAACATTTAGAGTGGGGAGTTTAAATGAAGAATAGAAGAAGGTCAAACTAAAATTTTAGGTTACGGGTATATTTTTAAGAATCTCAACTGCAACACAAACTGCCTTGAATTTTATGGCCAAGAAAATACCAATCATTTCTTAATTGGAAGTAATTTCTCAAAGCTCTTGATAACGTAGAAAGAACTAGAGTGGGGGCAGGCCAGAGAAGGGAGAGAGTGAGCAGAGTTTGGCCCCAAGAGGCTGGGGCTTCAGTTCCTCAAGGTGAAACTTTCTACAATCTATATTCTTGGCAGGTTCCAAGTCCATGTTCTATAAAATGAAAGCAGGAGTGATTTCTTATGCTCTTTTAGCTCTTTGAGCTTTGGTCCTCACAACTTCGAAATCTAAACTAGAAAGTTAGCAGAGGACAGAGAAAGGTTGAGAAAAACAGAACATTCTTTAAGTTTTTACTAAGTGCCCAACACTATCTAAACACATCACTTCATGGGCACTAACTGAGGTTAAAGGTAAGGTTTCAAGAAAGAGAGATCTTAGCAAAGTCAAAGAAAGAACGAAAGAAAAAAAGAAAGAAAGGAAGGAAGGAAGGTCTAGAAGAATTAAAAGTAAAGAACCCATCTGGATTTGATGATAGAGAATTTTAACCTCATAGTATTTTAAAATATATTTTATCTATTTTTTATTTTAAAATACATTTGCTGGGGCGCCTGGGTGGCTCAGCGGGTTAAGCCGCTGCCTTCGGCTCAGGTCATGATCTCAGGGTCCTGGGATTGAGTCCCGCATCGGGCTCTCTGCTCAGCAGGGAGCCTGCTTCCTCCTCTCTCTCTGCCTGCCTCTCTGCCTATTTGTGATCTCTCTCTGTCAAATAAATAAATAAAATCTTTAAAAAAAAAAATTAAAAAAAAAAAAATAAAATAAAAAAATAAAATACATTTGCTAATGTGGTATTTTAAAATATATTATATATTAAATATATTTAAACTTGACAGTCCAGTGTTGAAATTACAAGCATTTTGATTTATATATTTTTTAATTATGTATATTATAATTAAAATACTGAGTTAAATATTATACACGGCACTGGTTGAAATCTGATACTTTTGGGGTTGAATCTCTGCTCCACCACTTGTTAATCGTGTGTCATTGGGCCTTATACTTAGCCTCTATGAGCTGATATTTCTTTATCGGGGCAATCCGGACAATAACATTACCTGCCACATAGAGTTGTTGTGAAGATTAAATGAGTTCGTACACATAAAAAACCTAGAATGATCCTTCAGAAAGCATATGACAATGTTAGCTGCTATTTTTATTCTGGTTTTAATGTAATGGGTTAAGTGCATTTGATGATAGATACCTATAAATGAATACTTTAAAGCAGAATACAACTGAGTTGGTATATATCTCAGGAAAAACAGGTTTTCTGATTTCCTATTGTATGTAATTGTTGCATTTTGGCACTGGGGTATAATAGTGTTGGAATAATAGTGTTAGTGTTGGAATCATTGACCTCCAAAAATTACTTTTTGATTTAAATATACTTACATAAAATAAGTATGCCTTTTATGACTAGAAATTTATATATCAAAATATCCAAGCTAAGATCTCTCAAGAAAGATATTGGGGAAGAACATAAATTTAGGATGTGTAGGACCACCTAAGACTAGCATGCCAGGAGATTATGGCACCATGGTTTCCATACTTTTCCTTCATAGATTAGGCATGTTTTATCCTTCATGGTCAAACACATAAGGGTATGATTGCTAACAGACAAAGACAAAAGCACTCTTTCAAAATGTATACTTAGTGGCATTTGCTATATTTTTGTACTGCATTCTCTGAGCCAATCTTATAATTTAGTAAAGTGAATGCCTCAAAGCACCTTTTAATTTAGTAAGGGAATAGCTGAGTTTAACACAATACCACATGTACCTTGTATATTCAGGTGTACATGGAGTAGCTAACATATTTACTGTAATGGTATAGTTTAACAAAAACATTCAATAAGAATTTTAGACTCCTAATCTGACCACATTCTGTACTATTTATTCTGTTTCACTAAGCATTCCATTATTCTAGTAAAGCAGTCCAGGTATGAAAACAGCTACATTCAATTTTGACCTATTAAAGTGGCAAGTATTTGGAAATTAGGGGAAGGGAAAGAAGCAAAAACAAATTTAAAGCTATTACACAAATAGTTTGAAAATTTAGAGATGTCCTGTCTACAAAATAACTGTCATAATTAATGCTCCTAAAGTTATGATAATTCTTCTGAATAGAAGCAAAGGCATCAAATTATGTTGATAAAACAATCTTTTTATATTCAAAATCAGCTGATGCAGTGAATTAAAGTTCTAGTGAATGTCTGAAAATGTCTGGCCAAGAGTAATGATTTAATTAGGTCTTTTGAAAAGTCTATTTATTTAATATCCAAAATATGCAGTATCAGCAATACCACAAGAAACAAATATCGTATTTCAGCTGCAGTGTGGTGGAAATAATGCTGGTTAAAAATATTCTACTCTCCTGAGGAACCACAGAGACAAAAGCACGTGGAAGGAATTCTAAAAGTAAATAGCTATAAATTGCAAATGCGTTTTATAACCTTAAGTAGTATTTTCAAAAACAAGTATGGTACCATGAAACAAAGCTTGAGTATCCTGGCCCATTACAAGCATAATAATTCTGTTTATAAAAGGAAACAAGAGACTGACAAAGTCATGTGCTTCTGAAGATGTGTCCCTTGATCCAGCATGTTTCAAATGATATTTAAATTAAGTTCAACATGTACATGTTGCTTCCTAAAACTGATTCCTTTACCAAGGCATTATTCTCCAGTGCCTTACTAGAATTTCTCTAACATACTAATATTTTTATGTTTGATTTAGTAATTGAGAAAAAGAGTATAAATAATAAAGAATGTATGGATGCATAATTTACTAATAACTATAATTTATTAGTGTTTTAAATAATTCTATTAATTTTTTAAAACCAGTCCACCGGATAGTCATGGAAAAATTTAATGCTGCCTGCAAAGTAAAAAAAAAACACTTGCATTCAATATTGAGTCTTATTCAAATTAGACAAAGAAAAAAAAAAAAGCCATGACTTACTTAGTAAGAGAGAAAACATTTCAAATTTATGCATACATGTATGTACAAATATATATATGTATATATATATAGACACACACATATACATACATATATGTATGTACAAATATATATGTATGTGTATATATATATGTATATATATATTTGTTGTTTTTCTAAATTCAAATAAGAGGGGCACTTGGATGGCTCAGTCCATTAAACATCTGCCTCTTGACTTCAGTTCAGGTAATGATCTCAGGGTCGTGAGATCAAGTCCCACATTGACTTTGGCCTGGGTATGCAGCCGGCTTGAGATTCTCTCCTTCTCCTTCTTCCCCTCCCCCATTCCTCTTTCTTAAAAAAAAAAAAAAAATCAACTAAAAGGTAAAAAGCTGAAGACAGAGTACAAAATAAGATGAAGGTTTATCTAAAAGCATTAATACTAATTCATTGTAAGCTACTCAAAAAAGGAAACAGCTAATGATTCTGAATGCCATAGAAAGCTGAGGTATGCTTTCCATTGGGCATAGGGCCAAAGAAATGTTGATTCCTCACATCCTGAGTTGAAATAGTGATCATTTAAAAGCTACTAAAATTTTTAAGAGAAAGTGTATTCAAGAAGGACAGCAACCTCATGAGCTTAATTTAAAAAAAAATAATAATTCAAAAGCAGTTTTACAAAAATGTCCTCCTTTCAGTGATTTTTATGCCTTCCGGCAGTCACACTTTGTACAAATTGTCAGCATCCCTACCTCCACCTGAATTTCAAACAACCCTTCCTCCATTTCCCTGGTCTATTTCTTCCGCACAACCTTACACTTTCCTTTCCCTTTAACTCCACACCTCGTCTCATACCAAATGCTCTTCTTGCATATCCTATATATCACCATCTTATATTTCAGTAGTTTTTTATATCAGGAAGTCTAAGTGAAATAAATAAAAATCTAAAAAAAAAAAAAGAAAGAAAAACAGTAAAAAAAAAAAAAGAAAGGGGAAAAAAAGCACCTATTCAATTGATATAAGACCATTCACATTAAAGAATTTTAACTGTAGTGACTCATTGGTTATACTTGCTGCAGGAATAGGACAAATAAACCTTCTTTTTAAGTGGTTTATTCAGAGTGAAGCAATAATCATCTTATTACTTAGACTTACTTTAAAACTTATAAAATGAAGCTCAATAGAAATAAAACAAAGTGCACTAAAACAATGTTGATATACATACTTAGACACATAAGGATCTTTCCAGCCTTCCTCAGATCTCATTGTAAAGATAAATGTATCTCACAAGATAAACTGGGAGGCAATGCAATTATGTGCACACATACCAACACACACAAAAAAGTAGATAGAGAAACATAAACATGCAGGCAGCACTGTATTTGTAGTAACCCTTACTTGTCATGACTTAAAAAAAATCGAGAGGGATATAAAATTCTAATAGTATCAACATCATAGTATTGGCATCTCTTTCAAATATCAGTTCTGAAAAGAAGAGTATATTCCATCAGAATATATATTTAGTATAATTAAGATGATTATTGCTTCACTCTGAATAAACCACTTAAAAAGAAGGTTTATTTGTCCTATTCCTGCAGCAAGTATAACCAATGAGTCACTACAATTAAAATTCTTTAATGTGAATTGTCTTATATCAATTGAATAGGTGCTTTTTTTCCCCTTTTTTTTTTTACTGTTTTTCTTTCTTTTTTTTTTTTTTTAGATTTTTATTTATTTATTTGATAGACAGAGAGAGATCACAAGTAGGCAGAGAGGCAGGCAGAGAGAGGGGGGAAGCAGGCTCTCCGCTGAGCAGAGAGCCCGATGTGGGGCTCGATCCCAGGATCCCAAGATCATGACCTGAGCCGAAGGCAGAGGCTTAAACCACTGAGCCACCCAGGCGCCCCTGTTTTTCTTTTTTTAATTTTTTTTTCTTTTCACTTTTTGTTTCATTTTGTTTTTTGTTTTTTTCTTTTTTGGTTTTTATTTAAATTCCAGTTAGTTAACATACAGTGTAATATTAGTTTCAGGTGTACAATTTAGTGATTCAGCACTTCTATACAGTGCCCAGTGCTCATCACAAGTGTGCTCCTTAATCCCCATTACCCTATCTTACTTATTTAACATACTTATTAACATAACATACATATTTTTTATTATACTTTATTGCTATACTTATACATACTTAACATAACATACATATTAACATAACATAAAATAAATACTTATTTTATTTATTTAACATCCCACTTACTCCCTCCTCTCTGGTAACCCTCAGTTTGTTCTCTAAAGGTAAGGGTTGTTTTTTGGTTTTCCTTTCTCTCTTTCCTTTATGACCATTTGTTTTGTTTCTTCCATTCCACATATGAGTGAAATCAAAGTATTTGTCTTTCTCTGAATGACTTATTTTGCTTAGCATAATATTCTCTAGCTCTATCCATGTCATTACAAATGGCAAGACTTCATTTTTTATGGCTGAGTAATATTCTATTTCTATTTTTATATATGTGCATATATAAAATAGAGTAATAATATTCTATTATACACATAATATCTATTATACTACATAATATAGTAATATTCTACTATATATGTATGTACAGAAATACATATATATCCATATATATACACACATATATATATATACTTTTTTTTTTTTAGATTTTATTTTTATTTGTCAGAGAGAGAGAGAGGGAGAGAGAGCGAGCACAGGCAGACAGAACGGCAGGCAGAGACAGAGGGAGAAGCAGGCTCCCTGCCAAGCAAGGAGCCCGATGTGGGACTTGATCCCAGGACGCTGGGATCATGACCTGAGCCAAAGGCAGCTGTTTAACCAACTGAGACACCCAGGCGTCCCCATATATATATTCTTATATAGAATAAGCCACAACTGCTTTATGCATTCATCATATATATATGAAATATATGAAATATGTATATATTTCATATATAAATATGTATATATTTCATATATATGTATGTAGGTATAATAAATATTATAAATATATTTATAATATTGTATATCATATTATACATAATATAATAAATATAGTATGTAATATAAATATAATATATTCTACATATATACATATTTCATATATTCATGTATCATATATATAAATATATATATTTTTTTTTTCCATCTGTCAATGGATATTCATCAGTCAATGGATATTTGAGCTCTTTCCATAGTTTGGCTATTGTTGATAATGTTGCTATAAACATTGGGATGCATGTGTCCCTTCAGAACAGTATTTTTGTATTCTTTTGGTAAATTCCTAGTAGAGCATTCTCAATTGTTAAAAAGGAGATTGGCCCAAAATGGAGTCCCTTGTGCTAAGCCCCATATCAACAAAACAAGATTTAAAACCTATTTAATTACAGCTTGAACTCTGAGGAATGTAACTTTTAACCAGTCAACATAGAATTATTTGGTCAATATTAGTGAGATAATCTACTCAATAGACCCTTTCTGTTCACCCTAAGAAGGTGACCTTATCTAAAAAATATATTTTGCTAATAATTTCACTTTTCTACTCACTTTTAGCTTTAAAAACCTTTCTTTTCTAGAGAATGGCAGAGCTCCTTTCTGTTGCTAGATGGGATGCTACCTGATTCATGAATTGTTGAATAAATCCAATTTGTTAATTTACTCAGTTGAAATTGTGTTGTTTAACAGACTTGGTGGCAATGGCAAGACTAAAAAAAGACCTCTTATAGCTTCAGGGACAAGAAACACTAGTGCAGGACCCTAGGAACTCCTCTGAGTTCAGTCTTTCTAGCTATTTCTGAGGATGCTGGGTAAGTTACTCTTGGTTTGAGCACGGCTCTCTTTGTGTTGAGCTCTCAACCTAATTGCTTTTCCACTGTAAGACTTACTGAGTCAGCTTGAGTTAGGCAGAGGCTTCCATCCAGAACCTCAGTCCCTAGATCTTGGTTTAGTCTTCAATCCCCCAGTAGACTAGAATCCCTCACCCCACTCACAATCTGCAGTGCCCAATTACTGGAGTTATGGTGGTGCACACAGCCTTCTCTTGGCCAGTCTGCAATAAGATCTTCTGGTTGATGCTGGCATGTTAAGAGGCACAGTCTTGTTTTACGTAGATAAAGACTATTGCTAACAGAAAACTCGGGCCCAAAAAGCTGCACAAATTGGTGGGCATTCGTCAAACACTTAAAAGCTGTTGTGATGCTTACCACCTAAATCAAAGACCCTTGTAATAGAATAAATTGGTCATGGTATGAGTGAAACTAACAGTAGGTCACCTGCCAATCTCAAGCAAATTTCAATGCAGTGAGGTAGCCTGTGATACACTGTCCAGTCATCAACCCAGATGCATATCCCTTCTAGGTATTAGTTTGGTTCTAAAAGACCCAAAGCCTTATCTGAGAAAAAGGTAATTTTAATAAAAATGGGTTGCTTAAAATATAAAGAATTTCTGCTACCTTCCTATATACCTGGTTTTTATATGTCTAAGAATTATAGTCCTGGAAGAAATAAATATTTACAAAAATAGAAAATCTTCCTAAGCTTGTTTTGTGTCCTGAGAACTTGGTTTGGTAACAGTCAGCTTGCGGGCCCCAAAATATGGCTAAGCATAAGTGAGTCACATTCAATTAGCAGCTAGTTATGGCTGGACAGAAAAGTGGGTTAAACCTCATTTGTGGCTAGGGTTCTCCCAAACTGCTGCTAGCCTTCAAAGTAATTATAACCTAGAATTGCAGTGGCCATTATGAGGCATGTTCCAATAAGGTAAGATCATGTAAGAAGTGCTTTAAAAGCGAGGACTCTCAAATCAAAGAAACAGAATGGAATACCTATTTTAACTGGCATACAAAAAACCTCAGAAAGTCTTCAAAATTCCAAAATACCTTCAATAAAAGATGTGTTCAAAAAGCTAATGAAAAACTCAAGTTTAAAAGGCATTTAAAAACTAACAAGCAAACAAAAACATAGAGCTGATGTAAATCTTACTGCTTCCTTCTATCCTCTATTTGAGTACTCTAGTAATCCTCTATCTGAATTCCCTTTATATGACTGTAAGCAAAAAGTCTGCCAAGTTAATGGCCTTACAGACACTACACGTCGACTCTTGAAGAAGGGCTCGTTGTTGTTGGGGATCTCCCCAAATTGATGGGACTCTAAGGGATTTTCTGGTAAACTGCTGTTATTCTCAGACAACCAAGGGGAAACTAAAGTTAAAAATAATGAAAAACCTAGCCAAATTCTGGTAAATACCAGAGGTACAGATGGGATCCTGAAAAAACTGGTGGAAGCTAGCTAAGAGTGAGGATATTTGCCAGAGTCAGCTCTCCTAGATCTCTGCCTGTAGTGCCCAGTAGAAGGAGGTAAACAAAATATCTTATGCATCCTCTTTGAGGATACCTCTTCAGTCCAAGGGGTTATTCAATACTGCCAGAAATATTTACTATTTTTCCCAGTTAAAACTACAAAGTAGCTCTGTGGCCAGAAATTGGCTAAATTGCAGAGCGTAGAGGTTTTTTTGTTTTTTGTTTTTTGTTTTTTAAGCTGTCTAACCTAAGCTAAAATAAAACTATGACTCCAGAAGGAAAGAAAAACATTCTAAAGCCCTTGTAAAAGGATTTATGGGTGAATCAACCTATGATGTCATTTAAGTTGCAACCCAATTCTTTGAGGAATTGAGAGCAACTGTCTTTATCTTACAAATCTTTGCAAAACTAAAATTCCAGCTCTAGAACAGTTGAAAGTTCATCTACTCTTTTTTACCCAAGTATCCCAAAGCATCGAAGATTCCCAAGCATCTCCTTTTTATCTTAAAAAGCTTATAACTTGTATTCTTATCTGTGCCTTTGAGATGTAAATGTTAATGTATGAACTTTGGGAAGGTAATCCTTATCAGAAAAAAAAAAAATGAGGGGAAGAAGGTCATTTAGAATTTGCACTAGTGGGAAATCTTGAGTATACAGAAGGTATAATGTCCCTCTTCTTTTTAAGATTTCTTCCTTTCTTTTAGAGAGGGAGGCAGAGGAGAAAGTCTGGGAGAGGAAGAGGGAAAGAATCTCAAGCAGACTCTACACGGAACATGAGGCCTGACACAGGGCTCAATCTTACAACCCTGAGATCATGACCTGAACTAAAACCAAGAGTCGGTTTCTAAACCAACTGAGCCACCCAGGTGTCTCAATGTCTCTCTTTCTAAATATTTCTGTAAGCACGGTGTGTGTGTGTGTGTGTGTGTGTGTGTGTGTGTGTATGTCTATGTCTGTGTCAATGTATATATACATATATACACATATTTATGTAAGAGTATTTATATATGTATATATATATCTATGTGTTATATATGTTATATATGTTTATATATATTATATATATTATGTACAACATAGTTTATATATATAATGTATGTTATATATAAAATATATTGTATATAATATATATTTAGTAATATATATTAAAATTAATTTTAATAATACCATCTGGCTGTAGAAACTTCTACCAACTTTACCTCCAGATGGTATTACTAAAATTAATTTGTGGAAGAGCAATATTTAATTGGCTTAAAAAATATGAACTTATATAAATTTAATATTCATAAAACTTCTCAAAAATATAATGCAAACTAACCCAAATGCTTTTTGGGTTCATGTAATTTGGGAAAATATTCAATATTAAAGCTGATTCAACTTTTTTGTCCTAATTAAAATATACATGTCGTTAGAGTTTTCAGCATAGACTATAATGCAGTCATACAACATTTATTTTACCTGGATTTATTAATCAAATAAAGTTTATGCTATCCCTGTTATAAAATTTGTCAGCAATAAAAATAACTTGTCATTTTGAAATTTTCATAAGTAATCCAAATATAATTGTTAACAACAATAAATAAATATTAGTATATGAAGTTTTAGGTAAACTTTTTAGTTTCCTCAAATCTTTTTGGTAAACTAAAGCCTTAAAGTTTTGCTAGGCTATGTTAAGTGATGAGTCAAGTTATATCCATTGAATATCCAGATCATTTCCAAATAAAATGAAATATTGAAACATGTTATTGAACATAAGCTATGTACTTTTAGCTTCCTTTTAGAGAAACTAAAGATAGTCCATGAAAGTACATGTTTCTAGAAATTATAAAAAAATTTTATAGGTCTGCCAATCCACAGAATGCTAACATAAAAGACAGTTTACAATTGCTTACTTCTTAGCTTTTGTTAGAAATCAAAGGCTTCTAAGGGTGAAAAATTCTAATGTGTGTAACTAAAAGCACTAAGGATATTGAGGAAAATGAATTTTATGATCTGCCTAAGATCAGAATGAATTTAATTAAACAAATGAGTCCTAATATCAAAGTAACCTGGTGCAAAATCAGAATTTTGTTTTCTATCTGTTAAAAGGACAAAATTTTCTTGGTCCATTGGTCTGCTCTCACTGGAGATTATAAAAGGATTTCCTTACCTTTCAAAGTGATATACCTAAAAAACAAGAATTGTGTTTCATCAAAATAATTTCCTGTGTTGTTTTTATCAAATCTTTTATTACTGAAGCCTAGGACTCTCAATATTAAAAGAATTAAGTTTTACTCAGAACCACGAAGTCTTCTATATTTGCCTATGAAGTCTTTTTTTGTTTTTTTAAGATTTTTTTTATTTATTTGACAGAGAGAGATCACAAGTAGGCAGAGAGGCAGGCAGAGAGAGAGGAGGAAGCAGGCTCCCTGCTGAGCAGAGAGCCCGATTCGGGACTCAATCCCAGAACCCTGAGATCATGAACTGAGCCGAAGGCAGCAGCTTAACCCACTGAGATACCCAGGCACCCTGCCTATGAAGTCTT
The DNA here is from genome assembly GCF_022355385.1 of Mustela nigripes. NCBI lineage: Eukaryota > Metazoa > Chordata > Mammalia > Carnivora > Mustelidae > Mustela > Mustela nigripes. Next base: position 185,874,948 of record NC_081557.1, on the reverse strand, counting down.
TAATTGTCACTGTGGTTAAATAGATAACTGAATATTGTTTCATAGTGATTTATGGTCTTAAATGCCTATAGTGACTTATGATCTTAAAGCCTTTTGATATTTTTTGACAACCTTCCTAAAAAACAAATTCTAAATGAAGTTTTTTTGACTTGAATTAACTTTGATTTTAAGAGGGTCCCTGAAACATCTCAAAACATTTGGTCTTTCTCCTTATAAAAATATTAAGTCATTAAAGATAATTAAGTTTTTTTGATATTTTAAATTATGTGGAAAACATTGCCAAATAAATAATATGAAGGCATTTTTATGTTGTATAGGGATGTTATAAGTGTTCCAGAAATAGTGTAGAATTCCTGGAAATCTGATATGTTGTGGCACAATGTTTTCAGTCATAATTCCAGTTATTATCTTAAAATGATATGTAACATTTTACACACATTTCCTTGCAAATTGTAGTGAAATCTCATCAGATTTTTAACTGTGGCTATTTTTAAGTCTTTTGTCATTTATAGGCAGTTGTTTCATTCTGATATTTGGCAAAAATGTTTCATCTTCAAGAAGACTCATGGAAAATACTCCAAAATACAGGTTTCTGATAACTTTCAAATAAAAACAAAACAAGGGATGCCTGAGTGGCTTAGTCCATTAAGCACTGCCTTTGGCTCAGGTAATGATCCCAGGTTCCTGGGATGGAGCACTGCTCCATCAGAGTCCCTGCTCAGTGGGGAACTTGCTTCTCTCTCTCCCTCTGCCTGCTGCTCCCTCCATTTGTGCTCTCTCTCTCTGTCAAACAAATAAATAATAAATAAATAAATAAATAAATATCTTTAAACAGAACAAAACAAAACTAAATGGAGTAAGAATTTCCAGAGCTAATAAAAAAAAAAATGGATACAAGTAGGACAAGCATTAATTACATATGACTAACTGAACTAAGGAGGATGATTATAATTTTGTTTGACTTTTGTTTAAAACACTGCTGGTTTTTAATGTTTTGTTTTACCAGATGTAAGGAACTTTTTTTTTCTTTTCTACTTTTCTATTTCTATTTGCTATGACTTATAGAAGATTGGTAATGTATACCTTTGTAAACAAAGATAAAGCATTTGCTTTTTCTCCCTACCTGATCCCTCCAGAATTCAGAAACTATTTTTTCTGGTAATATAGTTGTTTCATGGCAATATAGTTATTTGCACAAATTCAATGAGAATCCATTCTCCTTCAAAAGGACAATTGGAAATACTGGTTATATTACCAAGACTTGATTGAAATGTCATATTTGAGAAAGATCTGTGTATATTCACATATGATCAAACAATTTTAAGGAACTAAGGTTGATTTTATGGAGCCAAAAAAGCCCCTTGGAAAAACTGACATGGAACCTTGTTTCTAAGGATTCAGCAAGGTTCTTATAACCTTAGTCAGTCACTATTTTTATTACACTTACATAAGAAATTGTAAATAATGACTTTTGTAAATAATGCAAACAAATTAGTTTACTACAATTATCTTTTTAAAATGGGAGTAATTGTAGAAAGAATTATGTTTGTACCTTTTTAGATACTGGATCCTAAATCTGTTAATTGTCTTTGATGTTTTGTTACATACCTATACATTGGACTAGATCCTGAATTCTAGCTTTCTCTAATATCTGACCACAACTCACCAAAGTAACATTTCCAATTTTCTCTCATCCCTCTGATTCGGAATTGCTAAGAACAAAGATGTCCCTTCAATTTTCTTGGTAAAGACTGTACCATGTCCTTCTCACTACTCAGATGGCAGCCAAACTCCAGGGACTTGTGGAATAACATCTCACAGTTAGAGAAAACTCCATTTGAGATCTGTTCCTGTTCAAATGCTGGAAACCTCCAAGTCAAACTGACTAGAAAGAGAAGTAGCAGACATCAAGGCAGATATCTTCTTCCTAAGGTACCAGATCAAGACTTCACACTCTAACTAAACATAAAACCCTCTCTTCTTCTCTTTCTTACCTTTACTCTGGCATTTGCCTGGAAAGATAATGCCATCATCAGTATCTCTCACATCATTGTTAAGGGAGGGAAATTTTAAAAATTAAATCATCTGATGTGTGTTGGGCTTAGCTTTATGTGGAGGGGATACTGGTGTCAGAGAAAGTTATCCTTCTTTTCATAATTACATAACATTAATTAATTCCTTTACCTAGCAAGAAGGGAAAAAAAAAAAAAACAGGTAATGGGCTTTTTTTCACAGAAAAATCATAAACTGCAAATAATATAAATCGTTAGCCATTTAGAACACTGTGATTAAATAGCTAAATTTGAAATACAAATACAGAAGATAGTAATCTAAATTGTGCCCCAAATTTCACATTCACCATTAGTAAGAAATTTCTGTTTCCTTTTTAAAAGATATTTATTTGAGGTGGGGGGGGGGGGGTCAGGGAGAAGTAAAAGGGAACGGAGAAAGAATCTCAAGCAGACTCTGCACTGAGCACAGAGCCCAATGTGGGGCTTTATCTTAGGACCCTGAGATCATGACCTGAGCCCAAACTGCGTGAGATGCTTAACTGACTGAGACTCCCAGGCGCCCCAAGAAATTTCTGTTTATTAACAGATTTGAAAAATTATTAGCTTACCTAGATAATTTCCTTAAAATGTATAAGGCTGTTATTAAATCATTTATTTTGTTTTACGGATATATGCAATTTAAGTGAAAAACTATAGCATAGACTTTAAAATATTTTAATTTTAAATAACCTGTTTTTTCCAAATGCAAATTAAAACAGCAATCTTTAGCTGCTATGAGAGCAAATTGGAATGATAAAGACATAAATACAAGGTTATATCTGTAGATATTTTTTAATTATTTGAGAAAATAATTTGACTAAGAAACCTAAATGCAACCAGCAATTAACTGAATAAACTGCTGATCAAAGCAAAATTACCTCTCGATAATCTCTATCTTAGCCCTCTTATATCACATTTCAACAATTAACATTCTTTGGAAAAGAGCATACAATGCTTAACCTTGATTATTGGATCCCAAAAGTGGCCAATGTATAGTAGAAATTCAATAGATCCCTGGAATGTTAGGTTTCAAAACAAATTCAGGCTCTGAGTTACCTCATCAGCATCCATCGCTGTCAGCTGCATAATCTTAGAGCCATCTCCAATGTTCTCCTCCACGGTAAGATCCATCATGTCTGTTGGAAATACTGGCGGATTGTCATTGATATCCTGAAGTGTTATTTCAACCTACCAGGAGAGAAAGAAACAGGAGTGTCCCACATGCCTGCAAGGTACCAGTTAAGATGTATACCAGGATCCCACTGGCCAGCTAAGCCTTCCAAAAGGAATCAGAACCTTTATATAACATCCAAATAACAGAAAGTATCCTAAAGGAAGCTGTGAAATCTTCACAAAAACTATAAAATCCAAGTAAAAATCATTTGACTTATTGATAGTAACTGACTTTACAGGGGTGCCTTGGAGTTTATACAAGAAAAGGCCCACTGATTAACTGTTGCTTTAATCCCCAGATTTGTGCACCATGGAAGAACTGCCCAGACTTAGGACCACCTGCCATTCAACCATTAAATGTCACCAGACACACAAATGAGGGGGTGTAGAATTTCTTCATGAAATGTTTACATATTAGCAATGTCTGGGAGAAATAAAGACATTCACATTTAGTTTTAAGAGACTCTCACCATTTTCCTTTTTAAAGTGAACTCCCAACTCATGGGGGAAAATACATGCATCTTCTTTTCTTTCTAGTTCCCTTCGTATCAGGACTTCTAAATGTGACTACAGCTAAACAAATGTACTGTTTATATAGACTGCAAATATTAACAGTTTTGTTTGAAAGATCCTAGTCAGAGTTATTTGTTTGCTTCTCTGCCTCAGAAAAATTATTTAGAAGGAAGGGTTTGTGAAGTCTAAATATGAACTTCAAACCATGTGTTTTCTCTTTTGAGTTAGGTGCTAAAAGCTGTATATCTGATGAGAAAAGGGAAGACAGCTGCTAATAAAATTGTAAGTTTCCCCAGTTGGGTCACAAAATTAAGTCATGGAGAAAAACCATCCAGCCATTTAGCTAGGATATAACTAAGACATTTTTCTCATAGGATGAAATGTCGTATTTTATAGTTAAACTGTAAAAACTCCATCAGATCTCAGAGCAATGCAGATGAATATGAGGAAAGAGAAGAGAGTAAAAGAATTCTGGTTTTTTCTTTTCTGGGAGGAGGTGGAGTGGGGTTGAGGGGGAAGCAAGAGGTAGGACTGTCATAATTCTCTGACAGGGAATGGATGGGAATGATAACATAGCTAGACTAATAAGTGGATGAGCAAATGATAAAAAGAAAAACCCAGAAAACAATATATAAAATTAAGTACTAAAGAATTATGATACCTCTAATTCCATCTTTTAATAGTAGGGAAGTGTTTGATAAAAAGTTAATCTTGGTTTTAAAGGTGTGAGCACAGACCTAGGAGTTCCTTAGAGCTAGGGAGAGACTTTGAGGAAAAGGATTTTATAAACCAGAATTCCAGGTCCTACAACCCAAAGTCAAACTTATAATCTCATCTCTGGAACATACTGAATGCATCTGAAGTTTTCATGTAGGAGGAGCTTTGATATATATAGATATATATTTTTTCAAAAGCTTGAAAAATATGGATTTAAGAATCAATGACCAATGGTCATCCAAATGTATAACTATTAATGCTTTTAGAAATTAATAATTATCTTCATATTATAGATGCCTGAATTTTCATATATGTGTGCACAATCCTTAAAACACAGTAGAAAAATAAATGAAGAATAAGAGATAATGGATGGAAATACCTCATTATTCAACTCTGACATTTTAGCTTAATAGATTTTTTTCTCAATTCTAAATTGTCTTTCATCTGTAGCTTTATGATTTGGTCTAATTGGAAACCAACACGCCAACCTTGTTTATGCTCATGTGTGTGTGTGAAAGAGAGAGAAAGATATTTTATAAGTGTATTTGTGAGAGAATGTGAATATGAATGTGTGTGTTTATCAAAGTGTATGAGTTGTGGAGTGTGTGTGCGTGTGTATGTGCTTAAGAAAGAACACTAGTTGAGATAAGGGAAATCCATATTGGCACCAATTAAATATGACATCAAAGATGCATTGGGAAATAGTACCATGCACTAGAAACATGCTGGGTATTCCAGAAAGTTACCTCATTAAAAATGGTGAGTGCATGAATTGAACAAGCCCCTTCTGTATTTTAATAATTATAACAAAGTAACTAATATACTAAATGCTAGACATAGTTTTAGGTTATATGTGTGTGTACATACATACATATACATACACATACACACACTTTAAAAGTTCTCTAAAGAGCCCTATGAGGAAAATATCATTATGTTCCCAGAAGAGAAACTAGTTAACAAAAGTAAAGAGATTAAGTAATTGCCCAATGACACAGAGCTGGAAAGTAAGTTTTCTCTACTGCCATGCAAAACTGTCTCTCATGTCTAAGTGTGTATATTCAATAAACCAACGAATCATTTGAAAAATATGTCACAACCAAATGCACATATTATTTCTGTCTGGAAATCTGAATCACTTACATATGAACTAACTAGCCATACAATCGTGGGTCAGTCAATAAATCTCTCTCTGTCAGAATTTTTTTTTAAGATTTTATTTATTTATTGGAGAGAGAGAGAATGAGAGAGAGAGAGAGAGAAAGAGAGAAAACATGAGTGGAGAAAGGTCAGCAGGAGAAGCAGACTCCCTGTTGAGCAGGGAGCCCCATGTGGGACCATCCCAGGACTCCCAGTATCATGACCCAAGCCAAAGGCAATCGCTCAACCAACTGCCCCTCTCTGTCAGAATTTAAGAAAAAATAGAATAATAGAAAAGAAGACTATTATATTGATTCTTAAATACAGTTCTTGAAGTCTCTGATCATGTATGCTCTATGAGATTTTGGCTAATTTCATTATTTCAGGTATAGAAATGGTTTTCCTATTTTATTTTATTTTACTTTATTTTATTCAAACATTTTATTTATCTCTTTAAGAGAGTGAGAAAGAGCATGAGCTGGGGGACAGGCAGATGGAGAGGGAGGGACAGATTCCCCGTTGAGCAGGGAGCTGGACTCCAGGACCCTGGGATCATGACCTGAGCTGAAGGCAGACACTTACTTACCCAACTGTGCCAGGTGCCCCTGAGCTTTCCTATTTTATTAGAAAGAATAAATTTAGTTTAATACTAATGAGTCCAAAACTAAATATTTCTGAATGTATCTATAGTCAACCAATTATAAAAACAGATTTAGAACATTTCATCATTGCATCTGCTATATGCAAATGTTATTTTTTGGATACCCCATTGTTATTCATTTAATGTCAGGCTATCCTTTTTCCTAAAATCAGTGTCAACTTACCAATTAAAAAGTTAAAAACTTCCTATATCTTTCTTGGGGGACAGAAATATAGATATTTCTCTTAATTGCTCTGTATCTATTTTTTATTCCACAATTCCTCAGATATCCTCAAAAACTATTTAGCATGACTTTTCTCAGTTCTCCCAATAGACCAGGGTAATGAATTATGTAGAAAAGGAGATATGAACTCCTTAGCACAGGTAGGTGTCATCCTGCAATCCCTTCACTTCTCCTGCTCCTCTGTTCCATGTTTCTACCTACCAAGAATTTCAGGACCATGGACCCTGTTTGTGATGAGGTTCTCACTGATTCCAGTATTTATTCATTCAATATTTTAGAATCTATCACACAACAGGCATATATTAATCACTAAAACTACAGAAGAAAACAAGACAGTTCTCATCCCTTGCAGGAAAGGAATGGGGTTTGATAATAGAAATATTGTCGACATCTTGATCTCAAAAAGTTTGTCTCCCACACCATGGATAATTCTTTGAATTGCCTTACATTTTGCCCTTGCCAGTTACCACCTTCCCGATGACTCCAGAGCCTAACATGTGCTTGGTTAGCTCTTAGATCTTCCACTAACCTAAAAGTCCTATTCCATTATAATGCTTTCTTCAGACTAAGATTTGATATGAATTGTTTGCATATCATTTATCATAGGATATATGGTATCATATAAATATAAAACACAGGAGTGAAACATTAATAGTTTAGAAAAGATATCTAGAAACAAGAATTAAGACTTTGGGACGCCTGGGTGGCTCAGTTGGTTGGACGACTGCCTTCGGCTCAGGTCATGATCCTGGAGTCCCAGGATCGAGTCCCGCATCGGGCTCCCAGCTCCATGGGGAGTCTGCTTCTCTCTCTGACCTTCTCCTCATTCATGCTCTCTCTCACTGTCTCTCTCTCAAGTAAATAAATAAAAAAAAATCTTAAAAAAAAAAAGAATTAAGACTTTAAAATTTTTAAAGATTTCTTTCTGTACAAATGAGATCACTTTCATAATACAGACAAGGGCTATTAGTAGTTTGTTTTAAAATTCTAAGATTTTAAAATAGTCTACAATATTGTTCCTAAGCTAAGAAATGTATATGTTGAAAAATGCATTCTTCTCTTAAAGAGACAAATCAAAACCTACTGCACAGCTAAGTTTTTAGTCCTAGCACTGCCACTCAGTGTTTTATGTTTATCTTTCAATTGTTTAGACTTGAAATAAAATAATTGCACTTAAATATTCATTTTTCAAAATTAAAATAAAATAAATAAAATAACACATTTTGTTCACATTTTGTCCACATTTTGAACTCCAAAACTTTCTTCACAAGTGGCTATATTTAAAATAAAAACAAAACAGAAACTGCCAACAGCTTCCATAATTTAAGTCCAGGAGGCATTTCCAAGGTATCTATTCTGAAAGTTTGTGAAAATTTACTCTTCAAGGTTAAAGAAACATTACACCATGAAGATAAAGCACTTGCACATTTATGCCACCTATCAAATATTGACCTTTGTGCTTAGGTAGTTGATGCTTCAAAAACATATGTGGTTTCACCTGCTACAATTACAAGGGCAGTTGGTAACTTTGTGGTTGACTTACTCATAACAAAACATCAGCTGCAGCTAATGGTTGAGCCATAGGTATTGTCCAATACCACCACCTCTAAAGACCTGCAGAATAATGACTTTCTTGGCTGAGACACCTGATCCTTAGGCAGTGAAACCCTGCTAAATGAATGATTATATTTAGAAACAAAAACATGATTGAGTTTAAGGGGGCTAATGACCAATTAATTTAAAAACAGGCTGTCTTTTGTTGGTTTAATAAAGGTAAAATTTAAATTTAAAAAATGTGGCTTTAAGTATTTTTACCAAACTTTTTATGCTGAAGGAAGAGTACTTGATATTCTGGCTGCTGAATTGTTAAATAGATATTTAAAAAGAAAAAAATTCATTATTTATAAACTGTGTAAATAGTTGCTATGAAATGAGTACAAAGCTTCTATATCAACCTTTTTTCTGTAATATGTAGTCTGTCATTTTATTCTGCAGTGAATCAAGAATGATATTATATCTTGGGGATTAATTTTTAATTTTTAAGTGAATAAATCAGCATACTCAATAAGTAATCATTAATTAGCAATATCAATTATCAGATCAGTATAAAACATGGCATATCACTGATTTAAATTGAAATTACAAAGGTAATATGTTATAGACAAGGTTAAGGAATTGACTACAATATCAGGGTCCATTATGAACTGATCCCCCAGTTAATAAATCAGTAATTTCATTGTGGTCATTTAATCAACCACAATTGAAAGCATGTTCTTAAATTGATAACATCTCTGCAAGCTAAATAAAGTGGTTCTTAGTGAATAAGGATGAACACATATCTAAAACATTTTTTTTTAATTCAAACCTTCTTACAAACTATATAAAATGGTTCTTAATAAATAAGAATGAAAAACAACCCATTTCTTTTTCCTTTTGGGAACTATAGAGTTTATAGTACACTAAAAGCTCAGAAATCCATATATTTGCAGGTAGATGTATTAAAATTTGAGGAGGAACATTAAATATCATCAAGTCCATCTCTTTTATTTTACATAGAATCAAAATTAAGGCATTGAAATGTCAAGTCATTTATCTAAGAAAAGCAATGGCCAGCCTCCTATCTCGAGCCCAGTGATTTTTTTCCAGAGATCTGTGTGTGGAAAGAGCCAGAGCCAGAGCTAGAGTGCAAGCTGAATATCTTAGACCAAAGCTTCTAATCTATGCATGAAGACAATGAGCTTTCAAACAAAATATGCATTTGATATCAATAAGAAAATGACTTTGAAGAAATTTAGATTTGATATCTACTCTACAAATACTATTTTATCTACAGTTATTTTCATTTTTAAGTTTTTTCTTATTCACAATAAGGGAAAATAATCTGTGAAGGTTTGCTTTAACAATGCCACTGAAAACTAATCATTGAGTAGGGAAGTGGTAGTGGTATAATAAGTAAGGGAACTAGATAAATTCTCTATAGATATCAATAAAAGTTGTCTAAAAAGAATTTGTTTCTTTTTCTTAAAAGATGCAATCATAGATATTCATTTTTCAGAAATGACTAAAATCTAAATGGTTGGTGAGATAGACATGAAGTACACAAAATCCCAAAATAGTAAAAGATGCATCAAGACATACAGTATGTGATTAGTTGCTTTTTTAGTGGCAAAAATACTTACATTATTGTCCTTTTACTTTTGTGAAACTGACACCCCCAAATTAAGTTTCTCAAGTAATATTATTACCTAGACCACATAAACTGTGACAGAACATTACACCAAAAATGATGCTTAGAGTTCATACATATGGTTTCCAAAGATGTGACAATCCCATAAAGATTGCTTTTCAATACACCTCTTATTTAACTAACAGTCCCACCAAAAAATATATATATATATATTTCAACAACAGAATTTTGTTGCTCTGATTTCTTCAATAAATGTGCATATTACAGGAATTCGTCAGTGAGAATCTCTTCATGTTACCAAAGATCATTTTTACTGTTCAGTGAATTAGTGCCTTTTAAACTCTGAGATTTTGATTTCCATTCTTACAACTTATGTATGCCTAGCATATACTTTTTACCATAGAGAGATTTCCATTAAAAAAAAAAAAACCCAGGTTATTTTTGCATTTTTATCAGAAAAAAAAAACTTATTTGCATAAGTTCAGCAAATTTAATACAGTAGATATGTTACTAGTATAAAAGAGTACATTGAGGGGTGCCTGGGTGGCTCAGTGGGTTAAGCCTCTGCCTTCGGCTCAGGTCATGATCTCAGGGTCCTGGGATCGAGCCCCACATAGGGCTCTCTGCTCGGCAGGGGGCCTGCTTCCCCGACCCCCACCTCTCTTTACCTGCCTCTCTGCCTACTTGTGATCTCTCTCTCTCTCTGTCAAATAAATAAATAAAATCTTTAAAAAAAAAAAAAAGAGTACATTGATCATGTGTTGTGATGAGCACTGGGTGTTATACATAACTAATGAATTGTTGAACACTACATCAAAAACTAATGATGTATTATATGTTCACTAATTGAACATAATAAAAAAAAGAAAAAATCTGCTAATCAGTTCACCTCACCTTGATTTCCTTTGCATATTAGTCCTCTTTAATGATAATACTTCTTAACAGAAAATGAAAAATTATAGAGCTGTCAATAAGAGCAATTGCTTTGGAAGGCAACATCATTCTTTTTTGGTGTATAATTCCAAAATAAACAAAGGACCCCAAGCAATAGAATAGGCCAAAAAAAAAAAAAAAAAAGTGCATTGATCAAAGTTGCCTTCTATCACAATGATATTTAGAATCAATCCAAATCCTATTGATTTCCTAGCTTTTGTTTGCCTCTCATGCCATCATGTATAAATTTTATGATATGAAATCCTATTGGATGGTAACTCAATAACTTCATACTCAAAATGATAACTTAAAAGAGCTTTAGACAAATATGTATGTTTCGTTCAGAAAATCTCCCACTTGGGAGACTGGAATGTAATCAACACACATCACTACTTCAGAAACAGCTACACAAAACACCACACAAATCATGAGTAAACCTGAAGGAATAACTAAGCTCTTTCAAATGTGCATTACCCTTAATAGGTCATTATGAGGTCACTCAAAGAGCACTTTACTACATGATGCTCTACTTTTTTTTTTTAAGATTTTTAATTATTTTTATTTATTTGACAGAGATCACAAGTAGGCAGAGAGGCAGGCAGAGAGAGAGAGAGGAGGAAGCAGGCTCCCTGCTGAGTAGAGAGCCCGATGCGGGGCTTGATCCCAGATCAGGACCTGAGCTGGAGGCAGAGGCTTAACCCACTGAGCCACCCAGGCACCCCCATGATGCTCTACTTTATATTGTGTAGGTGCTACTGAAATTCACTGGGGGGAAAAGTCTAATCTACACTCAAAACAACTTTTATTCATCAGAGTGAAAACAAGATGCTGAGACCTACCACTTCATTTTCTGTATGCACACTCAAGTGAGGGCTTGAAGTTGAAAGCAAATGAACCAAGCTGAAATCCCCACGATGATCAGTACAACCATCACGCCTGGCCAGTCATTTCCTTTGACCCTGGCAAAGGAAAACTCCACCTTTCCTGCCTGAGAGGAGACTGTGCGAAGTAGAGGTCTGCCCTCAGTGCAGTGAGAGGCTTTGTGCTAGGGGACAGCTTGCTGTCACCACATCGGGTGGTGTGTAAAAAGGAATATTCTGGGACTTGATATGAAATTTGAAACTCGAGCACAACATTCATTAAAGAAAAACATCAGGAGAAAATACATCAAAACCACGGCTCCAATAAATAATCAAATTTATATTTTAAATGTTTGGCAATAGTTTCACATGGTCACTGTTCAGTTCAAGTCGACTATTACAGGATTCATTTAATTCAATGAGATTGACACATTTTATGTGCTATACAAGCTTCTAACAACAAGGTTTTATTTAGTAAATCTATGCTAAAGCCTATATATACTAAGATTACATAGCAGAACTTCTAATTTAATTTCAACAGAAAGTCTGACATTCTATGTTCCTTCTCTTATTGAACTAACTATATCATTTCATTTGATAGGACATACATACATACTCTTTTTCAAAATTTCAAGTTGAGAGCTAAATTCAGTCATTAGGAAAGAGAAAATTCAACATGTATTATTATTTATGTGTTTAGTCTCTTAAGTGCTTTCATTTCTTAACAACAATAAAACACTGTATTGCCATGAAAGGTTGGTGCCAGGGTTTGCATAGTTCCTTTAATTTTGTTCTTCATTTCTTTCCCTATTTTGGGTGACCACTGGGAATTCTGCTGCCATGAGTCTGGGCGAAACATTTCACTACATCCAGAACACTTCATCATGCTGCCGAGCCAAACTCTATTATGGTTTGTGACTGACTCATATTTTAGTTATGAGAAGGCCTTAGCAAAGAACAGTTTACATTTAAAAGTCCTAAATGTCAGGAATGTAATGTTTGGACTATGTAGGTATGCAAGGTCTAATCATATTCTGTGAACAATGTTTTTAGGTAGTTACTTATTTATAATGTATAATCGATCTAATTCAAAAGAGTATGTGGTAGCTGTATTAATAGTATGCTCTCTCATCCTGATGGTATTTCTGAACTTTTGAAATGCAAATCTTCAAAGTAAAGGGAAAAATGGGACTTTGGAGAAAAGATCTATGATTCCATGTTATGAAAGCCAGGCAGGGGCTAGGTGGAACCTATTAGGGAAATCCAACAGAGCCATTGCTACTATGTATGTGTAAGCGAACCAGAACTCTGGAGGACACAGGTCTGTTGCAGGCTCAGACTTTGCTGAGGTTTCAGAGATCATCAGAAATTAAATCTATGTATTTAGGTATAGTTTTTCTTTAGAATGACAAAAAAGCTGGAAAATTATTGCATTTTACTAGAAGAGGAGCACTTCCATGCTATATATATATATACATATATATATATACACTAAATTTTGTTTTATTAAATTGTTTTACAGAAAACAATTTAGTAAAGTAAACATGGTATAAAGATAATATTTAAGGAGATGACACTTAATTTGGGAATTATAATCTCCTCTTTTTGGAATCTTAGGCTAGCAAATATTTTGTCATTTTAAACTTTATACTTTAACTTTAAATTATGTGTGTATTTAGATACCTGTGTGTTTATTTCACACAAACTTGTACTGTTTCTATTCCAAATGTTCTGGAGTATGAGGAAAGAAGGAAGCATGCACATTTCAGGGTTTTTTTAGTTTAATTTTGAAAGCAAAGTAAAAATAAACATAATGAGGTTTAAAACAAAACATATTTCTCATATAAGCTACATGTATGTAACTGTGACCAATTATATTTCTCAAACAAAAGCAATTACATTAATCTCTCATCACTAGAAGTCTTCTAGCAGTCAGCAGCATATGTTCCTGGGATTCTGATGCATTTCTAACTAGGAAAGAAACTGTATGAGTAACAGGCAGGCTTGGAGAGTAGCCAGAAATGACAAGAATGGCTAGAAGTGCGGACAAGACATAGTTAACTCCATTCTTGAAACAAAATGCTTTCCATAACTCACTAAATTTGTGGTGACATAATAGAAAGCTAGTTTTGTTGTGCTTTCAATATTGTTCAAATTAGAACCAAATAAGGATTTCTTTTAAGGCAGAGGCAATCATGTGTAACCACTTCAACTTTTCCTGAAATCAATACTGCATAATTTCAGACTTTTAACAGATTCTTAAGGACGCCCAAAAGTAAATGCAGAATAAAGGATCAAGTTGAAGTATGTGTGGTTGCATACAAAGCTTATGGAAATTTTTTATACTATTCTTCAAAACAAATACCCTGCAAAAGCATCCTGTGGTATACTTTTCAAAAGATGTTAATCTGAATGTGGTAAACATATATCAAAAGGAAAACATAGTATAAAACAAACATATAAAAGTATTCTACCCTTGTATTTCTTCACTTTTCACACTTATTTTTGCCCTATAGCAAGGGATTTTATAAAATGTATAAGACTCCTACTCAGACTGCTGAAAAACAGAAAAGTAGTTTGATTTATATTAGAATTACAAATGGTGGTAGACTGAATCACTGACCCTGATTCTTCACCCCTCTCTATAAGCAACTTTATAGCTTCTCACTAAAGGTGGGCTTTCTCTCTTTACCCCTTGGCTTTGGACTCATCCACAATGGCCAACTGTTTTGGTCAATGAGATATTTATAAATATGACACAGGTGGGCGCTTGAAATATGCTTGCTCTCTTATACATCTATTGTGGTCACTAGAACAGTATGTTTCTCCTAGTCCACTAGTATCAGAATGAAAACAACAGGTATTGAGTTGACAAGTCTCAGCTAAGACACTTGTATGGTTTGAAGCAGAGCCTCCCAGTTGAACCGAGCTTAGATCAGCCAAAATGCACCCTACCTGCAGGTTCACAAGAACGATGTGCGTTCCTGTAGGCTTTTGAGACTTTTGTGGCTTGTTATTATGCAACATTATTGTGTCAACAGTTAACAAATACACAATTCAAAACAATGGCTACATTAATTTAATATTTTACTTAATCTTCATTTGTAAATAAGAGAGTACTATTTTTAATAGGCAAAAAGATAAAAGACTGTATATACCAATATCTATGATCTGTGATACACCTTATCATGTGTGCTAAGTTTTATTGTGTGAATCTATTAATACATTTTCCTACCTGTATAACTTCCTACTCTCACTTCACATACCATACCCCTAACTTTCAGAAGGGAAACTCAAAACAAGATGTGACCTTCAAATCTTCCCCCACCCAAACCAAAGACTGGGGGAGGAAGGTAGGACTACTTGACCCACGAGGAGCAAATTATGACTAGATTGAGTCAATCAGATTGCCTTAAGAAAGAGTAGAATGTTATGGAAGAGTAGAAAATTAAGAAAAAATGGGAAATCTATAAGAGAACAATAATGGCAGAACTGCAATTAAAGAATGTAGTCCCCATGAATATATACACTCCATCTTTAGTAGCTTTCTAGTATCCACATTAGACTTGACTACACTCTTTTTTTTTTATGGGCATTAAAGAGGGCACGTGGTATGAAGAGCATTGGGTGTTACACAAAACTAATGAATCATTGAACACCACATCAAAAAATAATGATGTACTATATGTTGGCTAATTGAATTTAAATAAAAAATACACTTTTTAAATATTTTTAATTTTTTTTACATTTTTTTAGATTTTATTTTATTTTATTTTATTTATTTATTTGACAGACAGAGATCACAAGTAGGCAAAGAGGCAGACAGAGAGAGAGAGGCGGAAGCAGGCTCCCTGCTGAGCAGAGAACACAAAACAGGGCTAGATCCCAGGACTCTGGGATCATGACCTGAGCTGAAGGCAGAGGCTTTAACCCACTGAGCCACCCTGGTACCCCCACTCTTTTTTTGTAAATGGAATTACTGTAATGTCAAAATAATCTCTCTGCTCGATTTCACCTCTGGTCAATTGCACATAAGTCTTCTCTGTGGGAGAAATTTCTATTACTTGACATAAATGACATACAGTTTTGACTTATAGCCAATCTATTTTATTTTAGTTGTTCAATTGATTAGTATATTTGTTATACTTCCTTACAGATCTTAAACAACTATCTCAAACTATAAAATTAAAACCCTATTTTAGAGGGCTGTCTGGGTGGTTCAGATGGTTGGGTGTCTGCCTTTGGCTCAGGTCATGACCTTCAGGTCCTGGAATCTTCAGGTACTAGGACTGAGCCTCACATCTGGCTCCCTGCTCAGTGGGGATCCTGCTTCCCCCCTTCCTCTGCCTCTACCCTATTCATACTCTCTCTTTCAAATAAATAAATAACATTTTTAAAAAACCCATTTTAGAGTTGTGTGGGATTATTTTTTTTTTACTTCAAAACTATAACAGGGATGCCTGGGTGGCTCAGTTGGTTAAGCAGCTGCCTTCAGCTCAGGTCATTATCCCAGCGTCCTGGGGTCAAGTCCCACATCAGGCTCCTTGCTCAGCAGGGAGCCTGCTTCTCTCTCTGCCTCTGCCTGCCATTCTGTCTGCCTGTGCTTGCTCGCGCTCTTTCTCTCTCTCTCTCTGACAAATAAATAAATAAAATCTTAAAAAAAAACTATAACAATTTAAATTTATTTGAAAACGCATTAGCTCTTCAATACATAAGAATGAATATAATTTTTGTTTAATGGGAAATAAATATATAGCTTCTGAAAATCTTGAAATCACTGTCAAAACAAAAGATTTTTTGTAGTGTACTGTGCTTTAATTATATTTAGAAATCCTTTAAATGAACTCAGAAATACTGCTTCTCTTCTAAGCTTTGATGGCAATGCTTAGTTTCCACCATAGTGTCCTTCATATAGGAGGCACTTAATATACGCTTATTCAATGACTTAAAAGCCAATATGCTCATTACCCAGATAGAAAAACCAAATAAAATCTCCATCAGAAAAGAGAACTACAGGCCAATATCCTTAAGAATGTAAATGCAAAACTCAACTGAATCCAACAATACATTATAAAAATCACTCACCATGATCAAGTGGGATTTACTCTTGGGCTGCAATGGTGATTCAGTATTCTCAAGTAAGTCAATGTTATAGGTCACATCAATAAGAGAAAGGATAAGAACCACAAGATTATTTCAGTAGAAGCAAAAACAAAAACAAAAACCCTCAACAAAGTAGGTGTAGAGAGAATATACTTCAACATAATATAGGCTATATATGAAAAACCCACAGCTAACATCATCTTTAAGGAGGAAAAACTGAGAGCTTTTCCTTTAACATCAGAAACAAGACAAGGATGTGCATTCTCTTCACTTTTACTCAACATAGTCCTGGAAGTCCTAGCCACAGCTATCAGACAACAAGAGAAAATAAAAAGGATCCAAATCAGTAAAACTTTCACTATTTGCAGATGATATAATACTATATATAGAAAATCCAAAAGACTTGACAAGAAAACTGCTAGAACTGATTAATAAATTCATGCAAGTCGCAGGAACACAATCAAGATACAGAAATTTGTTGCATTTGTCTACACCAATAATGAAGCAGCAGAAACAGAAATTAAGAAAACAATACAATTTATAATTGGACTCAAAATAATAAGATACCTAGGAATAAGCATAATCAAAAAGGTGAAAGACCTGTACTCTGAAAACTGTAAAACCCTGATAAAAGAAGTTCAAGATGACACAAAGAAATGGAAAGGCATTCCATACTCATGGACTGCAAGAACAAATATTCTTAAAATGTCTATCCAAAAAAATGTACACATTTAATCCCATCCCTATCAAAATACCAACAGTATTTTTCACAAAACTAGAACAAACAATCCTAAAATTTGTATGAATCACAAAAGACCTCAAACAGCAAAGCAATCTTGAAAAAAAAAAAAAAGTAAAGCTGGAGAGATCACGATTCTGAATTTCAAGTTATATTACAGTGCTATAATAATAAAAACAGTATGGTAGTGGCACAAAAATAGACACATAAATCAACATAACAGAACAGAAAACTAGGGAATAAGTACACAACTATGTAGTAAATTAATTTTTGACAAAGCTATTAAGAATATCTAATGGGAAAAAGATAGTCTTTTCAACCAAAAGTGTTGGAAAAAGTGGACAGCAACATGAAAAAGAAAGAAACTGGACCACTGCCTTACACCATACACAAAAAGAAATTCGAAATGGATTAAAGACTCCTGAAACCATAAAAATCTTAGAAGAGAACACGGCCAGTACTTTTTTGACATCAGTAGTAACAACTTTTTTCTAGATAGGTCCACTAAGGCAAGGGGAGCAAAAGCAAAAATAAATATTGGCATGACATGAAAATTAAAGCTTCTACACAATGAAGGAAATAATCAACAAACTAAAAGGCAGCCTATTAAAAAGATATTTATAAATGATATAGCCAATAAAGCATTAGTATCTAAAATATATAAAGAACTTATATATTCAACACCCAAAATCACCCCAATTAAAAAAATGGACAGAAGACATGACCAGACATTTCTCCAAAAAAGACATACATACATATGGCCAACAGACACTTGAAAAGAATTTATCAACTTAGTATTGGGGAAATGCAAATCAGAATGGGTAAAATCAGCAACACAAGAAACAATAAATGTTGACAAGGATGTGGAGAAAAAGGAACCCTCATGCACTGTTGGTAGGAATAAAAATTGGTGCAGCCCCTGTGGGAAACAGTATGGAGGGTCCTCAAAAAGTTAAAAATAGAACTACCCTGTGATCTGGCAATTGCAGTAATAGGTATTTACCCAAAAAATACAAAAACACTAATTTAAAGGGATACTAGCACCTCTGTGTTTATAGCAGCATTATTTACAATAGCCAAGATATGAAAGCAGCCCAAGTGCTCATTCAATGATGAATGAATAGAGAAGATGTGCGATATATGACCCAATCTTCTCTATCCATCTATCTTATAGACATTTATATATATTTCAAATCTTAAGTATGTATCATCTCTATGTATATATATCCTCTCTCTCTATATATATATATATACACACACACACACACTAATACATATACATATACATATATACATCAATGTAATATTATTCAACTATAAAAAGAATGAAATCTTGCCATTTGCAATGACATGGATGGTGCTAGAGAGTAAAATGCTAAACAAAATAAGTCAGAGAAAGACAAAAACCACATGATTTCACTCACATGTGGAATTGAAGAATTTAAGAAACAAAGCAAAAAATCATAAGGAAAAGAGAGAGAGAGATAAATCAAGAAAAAGAGTCTTAATTATAGAGAACAAACTGATGGTTACCAGAGAAGGGCTAGGAGGATGGATGAAATAGGTGATGGGCTTAAGGAGTGCAGTTGTCGTGATGAGCACCAGGTAATGTTATGTAAGTAATCACTACATTGTATAACAAAAACTGATACAATACTATATGTCAACTACCTGGAATTTAAATAAAAACTAAAGAATACAAAATGTAAAAAAAAAGTAAACCCATATGCTCATTGCAGAAACATATTTTGTTGTTATATTCACAGGAGTGAAGAGAATTGTTTTGTTTTGTTTTTTAAGATTTTATTTATTTATCTGACACAGAGAAAGAGAGAGCACAAGTAGGCAGAGAGGCAGGCAGAGGGAGAGGGAGAAGTAGGCTCCCTGCCAAGCAAAGAGCTCAATGTGAGGCTTGATCTCAGGACTCTGGGATCATGACCTGAGCCAAAGGCAGATGATTAACCACTGAGCCACCCCAGTGCCCCCAAAATGCAAAATTCAGAGCAAGGATGAACCGTCAACTATCACAAAAATATAAATTAATGAAAACCTAAGAATTATCTCCTGTTGACTATGAAAATAATAACTAATTAACAGAAGGGAAATTTATTAAATTTCAAGAATAAAGAAATAAACAACAAATAAAATGAAAAAGATGTTTCAGTACAGAAGGCCATTTGTCCTCTATTTTTCATTGTCAGAGCCGAGTTACCAAAGATTTTTTAATAAAATAGCAATATCAAAAGAAACTCAGTAAACTTTAAAAAATATTTAACTCTCAAGAACTCTTTAAATTGCTACAGAAATGTATTCTCCCAGTAGAATGCAAAATCATGCAAAATACAAGAAAATATCTGTATACTTATGCAAGATTTAAGACTCAAAAGTCATGAAAAAGATATGCCAATTATGAATATGTACTGACTACAGCTAACCATCTCCATGAAATATGGTTTGATTATTTTGCTTTGCCCTTCCCACTCCTGCAATCAATCTCTCTCTCTCTCTCTCTCTCAACCTCTCTCTTGCTCTCTAAAATAAATAAGTAAGTCATTAAAAAAAAAAAAAAGATTAAGAGTCACTTATGGTTTGTCTCCCTCCCAATTCCATCTTGTTTCATTGATTTTTCTTCTACCCACTTAAGCCCCTGGGGATAAAAACATATGTTTATAAAAAATAAAAAATTAAATGGCTGGAAAAAAAAAAGAAACCAATCACAGTTTTTAAACACCTGGTAAGTATGCAAAAATTAAACTATATCTAAGTAGGGGATTCATGGAAGCCTGGTAATATAGAATTGCAAGCACTTCAATCTGTCAAAATAAGGAAGGCAAAAGAAATATGGCAGTTCTCTTGTCTAGACTAACAGAATTCTCACAGTCTTCATATGTTAATAAAAGCTACAGGAAATCTATCCCTTTCCTCTAGTGATTGTATTTATATATTACAGCTTGTGATTATTTGTTCAGTTAATCAGAGAATAGTTTCTTATGAGAGAATAGGTCAGTTTTAGTAGTCATTACTAACGTTTTTACTAATATTAAAGAGTGATTAATCATTGTCAAAGTGATTTTATTGACAATATTTTTATATATTCTATATATTATATCTGAAAAAACATTGGGAAAATTTTCACATAAAATTTCCCTTAAACTACTGCAAACATTTATACATTACATTATACAGATCTTTCTTTTCAAAAGTATTTTCTGAAGAAAACCTCAATGTAGACAATTGTGACAAAAATGACCTGGCTTTTGTAGGTTAACACTATCACTTAATTGTCTTAATAGCGTTCGAAACAACCAAAGTTTATCTCTTTTAATTTATGTCTTTTTAATAATTACCTTCACCCACTTAATTTCCCTAAGAATTCAATTCCATGAAACATGGGAAGTACAAATTAGAAATTTAGTTCTTTAAAATATATTAAATAGGTTCAAAATTTGAAGAGAAAGATTAAATACATATAACTTATTTACTAGAAAATAGGGACATTTCTTTAGGAGTTCTATAATCTATTACTTTCAGTATATGTCTACAATTTCTTTCAGGTTTTCTGCTTGAGTAAACTGTTTATTAAACGAACCAACAACATATAACTTACACTCCCTTGCCCACTAGAGAGAATAATTGTGTCAATAAATGAACAAGGTTTTCTCTACTTTTAATAAGTATTTTTAAAACATCTAACTTTTTTTGTTTTTGTTTTTGCTAAAGTTATACTAAAATCAAGGAAAATGTCCTAAGTTTGCTTTGGTTTGTGAGGACTTGCCAACATTTCTTACTCTATTTATCCAAACACTTGTCACCTTTTCTAAGCCTCAACTTGTTCATATATATAATGGGGCTCCCAGATGCAAAATGAATAACATTTTGTATGATATCAGGTAAATATAACATAATAATAAAAATAAGTTTTGTATACTTGTAGTGCAGGTGACTGTACGTCTAAGTAATTACTTAGTCAAATGAAAAGCATATACAATAATCATACATTAAAACTTTTCTTATACAATTTTTTAATCAGTTAAAAGTAGTAATTAAATAGTTTCTTAAAATGCTTTTATGGGAAGCATCAAAGTCAAGAAAATCTTTTGAGGGGCGCCCGGGTGGCTCAGTGGGTTAAAGCCTCTGCTTTTGGCTCGGGTCCTGTGGGATTGAGCCCTATATCAGGCTCTCTGCTCAGTGGGGAGCCTGCTTCCTCCTCCTCCTCTCTCTCTGCCTGCCTCTCTGCCTACTTGTGATCTCTGTCTGTCAAATAAATAAAATCTTTAAAAAAAAAAAGAAAGAAAGAAAGAAAGAAAATCTTTTGAGCCAAGTTACAAAAGATAGCTACTGGGTAATGAAAACTACCAAACCCAGAGTAGAGATCTAAAAAAGAGCTTAGTTCCTCCCGGCACAATAGTTTTTAACTACACATTTCCAGGCCCAAACATCAGATAACCCAGCTCATTAGGGCAATCAAGTAGGTTGCCAAGGCCTGAACAGATATATAAAGAATGGTCATTCAGTGATTTTAACATGAGGGTAATGTCCACCGCAACTACAGGTGAAACAGGGAAGTAAATAAATTCTTCAAGTTTTTTTGCCTTCTCTGTAGTGATGATTACCTCAACAAAGCACGTACATGTGCAATGATTTAGCTGCTTGGGTCCTGGCATCAAGTCCCACTTTGAGCTCCTCCCTCGGCAGGGAGCCTATTTCTCTCTCAGCCTGCTGTGCTCTCTCTGACAAATAAATAAATAAAATATTTAATAATAATAATAATAATTTAGCTGCTTCGCAAATGTGTTACGCCACTCAATCTTAAGACAAAAGAGGTTGCCACAGAAAACATTTTTGCTGTACCTTCAATATAGAATAACCAAGAAGGGACATAAAATAGTGATCAAACTTTCTTTTCATTGGTTTTATGAATTGCTAAATCACAAAGACCCATAGGAAAATTCCAAACGTTTCCACTGAATGTCATGATACTGCCTTTCTCAAGTGATAATCTGTTAAAACAACAAGAAAAATTCCAAAGTGTTAATTCATTTTGCTTTGGAGATGCCAAGATGTATCTGTAAATTTAAGTCCTACATAAAATTATTCAAGATATATAAGGGACTAATGTCAGACTTGACAACTTATCTCATGCTAACAAGCCTACATTGTTTTTCCAGGTGTTAATACTACAAATAAACATGTTCTTTTAATCATTTATTTGCATGCTTCTGGGAATCTATATCTGAATACATAATCATTCCTTGTGTTTCTACAAGTGATTCCATCTGAGTTTAGCTAGGATTATCTGCCTCCTTCTGTTATATATACCCTTATAGTCATTAAGCGATTCATTCAGCAAATGTTGATAGAATGCCAGCACTGCACACTTTTCTGGGATAGATGCTCTGGACAAGCAAAGAGAAAATAAGGATCAATCTGAACAGTATTGCAAATATACTAAAAACCACTGAATTGTACCCTTTAAAAGGGTGAACTTTATGGTATATGAATTATATCTTGTTAGATCCCTTAAAAATAGATAAGAGGCCTTTTGAAATCAGTAAATCTACAGGATAAGAAAGTGATGTTTATTTCATACAACTTATTTGAACTGAAGCCAAGATAGCTCCTTATAAATATTGCCTCCTTTTGTGAGTTTTTCCAAAGACTATTTTCAGAAATCTGTTATGGAATATTGTCAAGCCACGGATTTAAGCTGATGTTTCATCACTTTAAAAACAGGAGCTTGTCACCAAACTTCTGGAATGCTGCGAGAACTTCAATGAGAACCAAATGCGACCAACGGTTTACATTTTTTCATTATATTCAGTTTCACTCTTACAAGTAAAGATGCAAGAGAAACGTGGAAAAAACTGAAACTATCACTACTCTATATGGCTCACAAACCAAGTGACAACACAGAAGGTGACAACAGAATTTTAGAGTTGGCAAAGAATTCAGAGATCTTCTCATCTGGTTCCTGTGAATAAAGAATCTGAAGCCAATGAGTTAATGTGGTGTCCCCAATTTCAGGGTTAGTAGAGGCCTATGACTAGAACTAGAGGTTTTTCCTAACACTTCACCCTTTAACAAACATGCCATTTACCCTAATTTATTTAAAGTGGGAATAACTTAAAACTGAATGGATACAGTCCCCATTGTTTTCCAATAGGTTTGTTATCTTCATCTAGATACTACATCAAGTCAGATATTAAACAATGGTTGTTTCTTGCCCTCAATTAATTTCTAAAGGAAGGCATGGGTGCTATAATCCTATTGGTGGGTTTAAATCCCGGCTTGGCCATTTTCACCTGTATGACTTAAAAAATTATTTAACCTGCATATGTCCCTGTTTCTTCATTAGTAACCTTGACACAATAGAAGTACCTTATTCATATAGTTATTGTGATGAGTAGGGTGAGATAAAGAGTATAAAGCATATGGAATTCTGGATGGCACACAGTGCTCATTAAAAGAGAGCTGATATTAATACTAGTATTATTGAACGATGTGCTGCTGAAGTGTCTTTTGTAAGCAACAGAACACAAAAATTCAATATACACACATACAGATTCTAGAAATAAAATTTCATTAATTAGAAGAAACATTTTTAGGCACACAGTGATAAATGTCAAAAAAAATTTTTTTTTAAACTATGACACTTATTCTCATCTCTAAACCTCTTTTAGGGGAAAAAAATGTCTTTCTTAAAAGAACAATTAAGGTAAAATCAAGATAAAAAGGAAAATGTAGGAAATATTATTAATGTTGATTTGCTTCATATATGTGGAACTATATCCATGGCTATTCTGAGTCACATGATTCATTAATAAATTAGTATTATTTCACTAAATAATTTTTTTAAGATTTTATTTGAGAGAGAGAGAGAGAGGACATGAGTGGAAGGGTGGGCACTGCAGAGGGAGAAGGAGAAGCAGACTCCCTTCTGAGCAGAGAGCCTGACACAGGGCTGATCCCAAAAACCTGAGCCTAAGGCAGAGGTTTAACTTACGGAGTCACCCAGGTGCCCTTTGTTAAAATAAATTTAAATAATAGATTTAAATCCAATCATCCTCAAGCTTCTGCACAAATTAAATAACACATTTCAAATATAGTATTTTTAGGAAGAAAGAAGTCCAATTATTCTGACGATTATTAATGGTGATCATTCTTTTTTCATTATTTTGTGCATTTTCCAAATTTGTTCTAATAAAAAACCAACATTTTGTAAAAAGGAAAAAGTAATATATATTATTTTTAAAAAGAAATATGTTAGGTTTAGGATTTTTAAGAAGTATTCTGACTAGATAAAGAAGTCCATAAAAAAACAGATTCTTAGATTAAAAGCATAGGTTTACCACTTGCTATATATGACATTGATCAAGACAATTTGTCTCAACCTCTATGTTTATAGACATGAATATGATAATGTTATCTTTCTCATTGGACCACTGAAGAATACAAGCATATATCAAAACACTTTGAAATCAGACTACTACTATTATGTACATGATTGTGATTGGCATTCTTGTAAAAATTCCAAACTCAACCTCAATAACACAATTAATCATAAATTATTGTGTCATGTGTGTAAAATAAAGACTCTTTGAGAAGCTCTTTCCCCCTTTTTTAAAAGCTAGCCCTCCATTCACTAGTTTGCATAATCTAAGTATCTCAACTCATCAAAAGTTACCTGTCACATAATACATGTCACACTGTCTCTGGTAGTTCTAAAGATGAAATAAGGGGTCCCTGGGTGGCTCAGTCTGTTGAGTATCTGACTCTTGGTTTTGGCTCAGGTCATGATTTCAGGGTCCTGAGATGGAGACCCAGGTAGGGCTCCCTGCACATCTAGGAGTCTGCTTCCCCCCTTTCTCTCTTCCTCTACCCCCTCCCCCACTGGTGCACACACACTCTCTCTCTCCCTAAATTAAATAAATAAATCTTTAAAAAATAAATATGAAATAAAATGATATCTATTACAATATTTTAAAAAGTGACTTACACTTATAAACTACCATCATACTATATTTTGGTATCAGTATCATTACTATTGATATCACTTTTGTTAAGCCATCATTTTTCCCCCTTAATAATTTATTTGTCTTCCCTCTGTCAAATGCTGACCAATCACTCTCCCTGGGCCGCCTGGAGAGGTGTCGAAAAGGCAGATGAGATATGAGAGAAAGGACTATTGGAGGTGGAGGCAGCTTCTTCACATGGTGAAGACCTATTTACTTGCATTCCACTTCACTCTTCTTACATTTAATAAATAGTGAATGCTGTCAAGTGTCAGGCTCTGGGCAACATTGCAGATACACTAGCCAGTGAGGAAAACATGGTCCTCACCCTGATAGAGTGGATTAGTTGAACAACCCTCATTTAAGATGCCTCATTCTCAAAAGGCATTCTCTAAATGACCCTACAAAAAGGATATTCTCCATATACCTCAACTTTTCTCCATTTCATCACTGTGTTTAGTTTTATTCATAAGATCTTTCACTCTGCAAAATTATTCAATTTATAAATTTGTCCAACTATCTTCCATCTTTTTCCACAGTTGATCCTCCCAAAAGAGAGACATTGTTCACCTTCCTCACTCCTTCCTTCCCAGCCCCCCTATATGATCATTAGATCCTATAACATAAAGCAATCACACAGTACTACAAGATGGAAGCAGCTCAAGTGCCCTTTGGACAAACAAATAGATAAATAAAATGTAGTAAATACATACAATGAAGTAGGATTCAGCCTTAAAAAGAAAGGAAATTCTGACACGTGCTACAAAACACGTGAACCTTAAAGACATTATATTAAGTGAGATAATCCAGTCACTAAAGACAAATATTATATGATTGTGTGAGGCTTCTAAAGTAATCAAATTCATAGGAACAGAATCAGAATGCCAGTTGTCAGGAGCTGGGGGTTGGGGAGAAGGAGTGTTTGTGTCTTATGGACACAGAGTTCCAGTTTGGGAAGATGAATAAGTTCTGGAAATTAATGGTGGCAAATGACCTACACACTTAAAAGTGGTTAAAATGGTAAATTTTTTGTTATGTATAATTTACCAGAACTTGAAAAAACTCAGTGCTATAGGCACATGTGTACCATCTATATTAAATAACAGAATGAATGAATTAATACAAGTGATAGTAATGATCTCCCTAATTGTTGCAGAAAAGTTAGGCATCTTTCTTCGTGGCCATTTCTGATTATAGACAGTTGTTCCCTGTCCCTCAAAAGCTATGTTGATAAGATTTAAAACTTTTAAGTTCAGGTGAGAGCTCTGCTGATTTTACATTATTTACCTGGAATCATATCTCACTTCTGCCCTCCAACCATTTCATATGTATATCAGGTATCTGATGTATATTTATTTTAATGAGAAAAGCAAAAGGCTGATAAAGATTTGTCTAACATAAGGTTACACACATATCATACATAAAAAATGTGATTCAAACTACTAAACATAACTCTTTCTTGGCATATTTATTCTTCAAGCTTCTTAGATTGTGTGGTGCCAAACACAATATATTTTTTTTGTCACCTCGCCAAAGTGAAACTTGACCACTGAAGTCTAAAGGATGTACAACAATAAGGCACAAATTGATGACACTTTAAATTCGCTCAAGTAACATTTGGGGCTATGCAAGCATGGAGAACATGATTACCTTAAAAAATACAGTTTCCAGAAATTCTCATAAGAATGCCTCAGCAGGCATTTGGCTAGAAGCCAACTTTCTTTTTTTCTCAAAAAAAAAAAAAAAAGGTTTTGGATATTTTCCTATCTTGACATTTTAAAGAGGTCTAAGGCATTGCCAAATGTCATGGATGCATTGGTATTTTTTTAATCATACTTAAAAAAAAAAAACTTAATTTGCATTCAGTTTTGAGTTTCAGAATCAGGAAAGTCTCAAATTCAATAGAAAGAGTTAACATTTTTTTATCCAATACCATATATATACTAACTAGAGAAATATCACAGACTTCCTGGCTTCCCTCCAAAGACTCTACCAGTCAGGTTTATTGGCTCAATTCCCATTCTACTCTAAAACATCTTTTTAGTTTGCTTTTCTTTGTCTTTTTCATATTTTAACTGCATAAATTGTTTACTACTAAATGTTAGGGAGCTTCCCTACAAGCAATTCGTATAAAACACACAGCTATTTAATAATCACTAAGTCACACTGGAAAAACCAGCTTTCTCAATCACACACTTTACTTCCACAAACTCTCACTTACTCTCTACAAATCTGGATTTGCACTTGAATCTGTACAAGCTCTTCTGCCACAGTGAAAGGCCATTTCAAGATTCTCTAGATTCTTTGCCAAAGTTTCTGTCTATAAATACTTAACACTTCATACTGGTTTCAGAAAAATAATTTCCAAACTGGTAACAAATACTAAATTGACTATTTAGAAAGTCCTATAAAACCTAAAACAGAAAAGGAAAAAAGAAAAAAAACAAAAAACTGGACTGGCAGATTTAGAGAGTTCCACACCATCAGGTAGGAAATTGCCTTTTTCCCTTTTGTACAGAGTATCTACATACCTGAAACAGGGTAGGATTTATACACATACACACACCACACACACACACCCACCCACACACACACACACAGAGAGATGCACTCTTTTTTTCTGATTTAAAACTATGGTAGATTTGTTGGCAAGTCACCAAAGCCGATTTTTGTACTTTCCAGTTTGCAGTAATTTCCTTACGTGCTACTTAAGAAAGGTGAATGTTTTTAGATGTCTGAGTATAAATGATAAGGAACACCATTGAATTTCCCCTACAGAAAACCTTTTTTGTTTTTTTTTTTTTTCATTTCAACCATCTCTTATTGAACTCAACTCACTTTGAACAACTAAATAACTTAAGTTCCTATGATATGTGGTTTTAAAACCAATTACAGGGTGTCCTTTTATCCCCAACCTGATAATTAAGCTGTGAGTATGTATTGACTTATGTATGTATGCAAGTTTATTTCAGCTTTATTGAGGCATAATTAACATATAAATTTGTAAGATATGTTTAAAGTGTACATCATGGTGATTTGATATACGAATACACTGTGAAAGTAGTCTCCCCATCTAGTTAATTAACACATCCATCACTTCACATACTTTTCTTTCTTCTTTTTTTTCTGTATGTGTGAGAACATATATGTTGTACTCTCATAAAATTTCAGTTATACTATACAGTGCTATCAACTATAGTCACCATGTTTTGTTTTGTTTTCTAAGATTTTATTTATTTGTTTGACAGAGAACACAAGTAGCAGAGAAGCAGGCAAAGAAAGGGGGGAAGCAGGCTCCCTGCTGAGTAGAGAGTCTGATGCAGGTCTTGATCCCAGGACCCTGAGATCATGACCTGAGCCAAAGGCAGCGGCTTAACCCTCTGAGCCACCCAGGCACCCCTACAGTCACCATATTTTACATTAGATCCTAAGACTTTTATCTTACAGCTGAAAGTTTTTACTGTTACCTCTTTCTATTTCCCCCATTACCAGTGGTTCCCCTGGCAACCACTTTTCTGCTCTTTGTTCCAATGACTTTTTAAATATTATATGTATTTTGATGGATATTTAATAGATATTTTATATATCTATGTGCATTCAAATATTCAATCATGCATTTCTCATAAACCTCATTGTTCATCATTCATTAATAAGTGCTTAAAACATATGCAACCCTCTATTTTTGCAGATAACAGTACATTCTCTGGAAATAGAACATCTAGACTCAAAGCTATTTTTGATAGTGACAAATTATATGATCTAAGAATAGATACACCATAACCTTTCTGTTCCTCAATTTCCTTATTTTTTAGATGTGATAATATAAGTGTTTCAGAGTTTTTATAAATATTAAATGGTTTAATATATATGAAGTATAGAAAATTGTCTAGCAAATGCTTGGTCCTAGCTCTACTAAAATTTACTTCAAATCTATTTTACCTGAAATAATCATTATTGCCAGATAAGGCTCATGTAGAGCAGTATGATAAAATATACTGATATGATGTGATGTAAATTTGTTTTGTTAAAAATGAAGGGGAAAAGTACTAGCATGTACATATGCTAAGGTGTTTATAATTCTTTCCATATCCTACATTTCTTAAATCCATCCATTTTCCTCTTTCCCCACGACTAATACTCTTGTACAAATGATAGTCATAACTCTCCTAGTAGTTTACTGTAATATTTTGTTACTCTCCTGGCAACCAGTCTTACTACCCTCAAACATATAATAGTTCTGGTGAGAAGTAACGAACCTAATTAGACCACTGGAAATAGAAACAGCAGTATGGATGAGAAAGAAAATAGGAACCTGAACTAATAAGACTCAACAATTGCCTTAGATACAGGGAGCAAGAAAGAGGAACAAGGAGTCAAAGCATAAAGTTGAAGTTTTGAGCTTGTAATGATGATGTTTAATATCTAATAGAGCCCAGCCTCCTTTGGATAACATATCTGCTCTCATGTCACTTTCCTGAATACTAAGCTCCAGATCTAAATTTTAACCTAGACTGCTCACGTGTTGACCTGCCTCATATTTCCACTGGGTGTCACAGAATAACCTCATTTAACAAACTACAGGCATCACCTTCCTGTTATGGCCCCTCCTCCAGTGCTCCCTAACTCACCAACCACTTAGCTGTTCAAGGCAGGAACCTGCCATCTTGCCACCTCCATCATCCTCCACAGGTACATCAATTCATGGCCAAGAACCACTCACTGCCACCTCATCGATGCATCTCAAATCAATGCCTGACCACCCACCTCACTGCTGGTTCCTAATCTAGAGCTCCAAGTTTTCCATGCTGAACTAATAAGTTGTAGTATCTCCAACCTCCAACTAGCCTGGTTCCATTCAGCAAAAAGACTTTTTATAAAACACGAATATATCAAATTGATACACTGAGGAAAACTCTTTAGTGGCTTCCCCTTTTGGCATGAGGAATATTAAATTTTTAACCTGGCTTCTGGAGTTGCACACTCTTCCTGATCACCTGTCACTTCTTTCATTTCAGCTCTCAATCTGCCAGCTCAGTAGACTTCTCATTTTTCAGTTTCTCTGAGTTGTATCCTTTCCCACCTCCGGGTATTTAGCATGCTATTCTTTCTGCTTGGAACACTGCCTCCTGACCACTGAACTTTGCCTAATTAATTTCAAGTGATCATTCAAGCTGGAGTTTAAATATCACTTTTATAGTGACTCCTTGAGAGATCCACAGTCTAGTTTTGGGTCACTTCCAATAATACATTCTTGAAGTGCCTATGTTTTTTACTGAAATCAGAGAGGAAGACAAAACGTAAGAGACTCTTAACTCTAGGAAACAAACTGAGGTTTGCAGGAGGGGAAGTGAGTGGGGGCATGGGGTAACTGGGTGATGGACGTTAAGGAGGGCATGTGATCCAATGAGCATTGGGTGCTATATACAACTGATGAATCACTGAACTCTACCTCTGAAACTAATAATACTGTAGAATGTAATAACACTGTATGTTAATTAAATGAACTTAAATAAAATAAAATTTTTTTAGAAGTCTGCAAATATCACAACTTTAAAATAAATTGTTTAGTTGTCTGTCCTCCTTATTAGGGCAAATTTGTATCTTTGTCATCGAATACAGTCCCTGTTCAAGGTAGCAAGTTTTAAATGAACACTTGTCAGCTCACCTCTCAACATTACTGCCTGCACACCAACCTAGATTTGAAACAAACAGTTTCAAATGCAGTTTGGGAAACTGCATTTCCCAAACCTTTTATGAGCATGGGGTCTCTACTCCATCACTATAAAAAATTCTTCATCTCTTGTTTCCTCTGTCAGATGCCATCTCTCTCACAATTCCTTTCAGACTGCTGCAATCTGATGGATCACATTCCCTTTTTTCCCACTACACCTTGTTATATTTTTTCCTTTTATATGTTATACTGAACTGCTTCATATATGTAACTGCTTTATATGCTTAGCTAACAATTGACCAACTATCCCAAAGAACACACTTTTTTATTCTACTTCAATTACCTCTAACACATAACACAGTACCTCTCTGAGAGAATTAAGATCTAATACATATTCATTGTGATTAATTAAATTGAACTTTGCCCTATATGGAAAAAATGATATATTTAGCCATAAGTAACTAGTAATTTGACACTGAATTTAATAAAAAGTATTTGAAACAATACATACTACTGTACTCATATCCATAATATTTATCCTAGAATTAAGAAAAACCATTTTACATGCTTATAATTTTTATTTTAGAAAATTAAAATTTTAATGAAGTAAAGATGGTTATGCATCCCATATTCAGTCTGTAATCCATACTCCTCCCTAAAGGTATGTTAAGTTTTATAAGAATATTGGGGTGGACAGCTACACCTGAGTGCATATATACTGCAATTCAATGGAAATAGGATTAGGCCCATCTCAATTATCCTTCATCTGGTCAAGCCTCCCCTACCAGACTATGAGCTCCTTGAGGAAAATATCTGTTTTCCCAGGTCTTTGGACATAACCAGCTTGATTAAATAGTATCTGAATTAGTTAATTATATAAGAAATAAGGAGTTAAGAGTGGGTTTGTAGTGTGGGAACAATAAAAATAAAAGCTAATATGCAATCTAGCACCAGGCTTGCTGCTAAGAACTTCGTATTCATTACATAATTTTATCCTCCCTGAAAGCCTAAGAGGGGAATGTTGTTATCCATGAAGAATAAATGGAAGCTTAATAAAATTAAACTGACTTGCTAAGGTCATGAAACCAGTAAACTGTAAATGCAGGATGTGAATCCAGACTCCAGAATATAACCGTTTTGGAAAAAGGAATAAGGGAATAATCCCCACATTGACAGAAGGATTAGTGCTATGAATGTGTGAGGGATGAGCATTGTGGAAGAACATGAGGGCTTCAAAATGTTAGAGGGTTAAGAGAAAAGAGTAAAAGATGAGCTGAGTTGAAGTGAAGAAACTGAGGGATAGGCAAAGACTGGAGAGAGGAAAGAGGAGTTTAGAACAATTCAACTAAGGTTACTGAGTTGCAAGGACCACACATCCAGAGAAATGTAGGTGAGTAGACCAGTGGAAAGTCAGTAAGTACTGTTTTTCGACTAAGGTTAAGTAGTGTAAACTAGAATTATTTCTGCCCAGATATTCAGGTGAGAGTCTATGAATAAAAGAAGGAGAAACAGGGGGAAATAAATAAATAAATAAATAGCCAAACACACACACACACACGCACACACACACCGGGAAAAATATAAGGGCATTCATACCCTAAATGCTGGTACTTCACTACTGCTTCAATATGAATTTATATGCAAATATGATTTTCCTCTTATGGTTACCCTCTGCTATTTCAGTTTTCTCTTTGAAGCTTCTATTTTCGTTGGGGTTACTATACTCATACCAACAAGAAGGTACATGTTTTTAATTTAAAATAAAAATTATATAATAGAATTACAAATAAAGATCTTATGAATAAATATATTTTCAAGACTGATAAATCTTACACTACTAACCATTAGTTAATTTCTTGAGTAGCAGTTTGCAAGCCACCCTAAAGTAAATTATTTTCATTTGAATATATAAACAGTGTATTGTTTATAAATACACAATATCCCATTTAGCAAAGATGTATGAGCTTACTGTATTTGATGGACATATTGCCATAGTCAGCATGCATTGCCAGTTAAGCATCCTAATAGAGTGAACTCACTTATGAAGAAAATAATTAATATTCCCCAAATCAGAAGGAGGGAGGAGCAAGATGGCAGAAGAGTAGGAGACCTAAATAGCATCAGTTCCCAGGAGTTCATCTAGATAGTTATCAAACTATTCTGAACAGCTAGACTCAGCAGGAGAGAGAAGAGAAAAAGAGCAACAATTCTAGGAAGGGAAAATCGACCACTTTCCAGAAGGTAGGACATGTAGAGTAGTGAAACCAAGGCAACATTCAGAAAGACAGACCGTAGGGGTAAGGGCTGGCTCCTGGCAAGTAGTAGAGCAGTGGAGCACAAAATCGGAACTTCTAGAAATCTACTGAGGGATGTCGCTCCAGAGGCAAGTGGAGGTGGAGTTCTCACGGGGACAGTGTGGTTTCAGGACCCTTGGGGTCACAGAAAGACTGGGAGTGTCTGAGTGTGGCAGAGCTCCCAGTTATCAGAGCAGGGAAGCCAGCTGCAGAGACGGAGCTGAGGAGTGGGCTCTCTGCTCAAGGTTACATTAAGCCATGATCAGCGGCACTGTCAGACCACTGCTCTTTGGGCAGGGACCCAACAAGCAGCAGATCCAGGGGAGACTCACCTTCCTCCTTCAGGAGGAGTGGCATGGGAACACACTGTAGGAATAAGCTCCCTTTGGAGACTCCAAAGGGAGCCATGCACCAGAGATAGAAACACTGGGTCACAAGCTGGCTGAACATAGGAGTGTGGTCAGAGATCAAGGAAACAGGAAGAATTGACTGATTTTCTCTGAGAGCACACTCAGGAGTGAGACCCTGAGCTCTTAGCTCTTACGGGGCCAGAGATTGGGAGGGTGCAATTTTCAATTTTCATTTCCAACCTCCAAAGTCATATGAAAAGCGTTCAGGGAACAAAAGCTCCCAAGAGAGCAGATTACTTAGCTTGGCCCTTGGCAAGAACAATGCAATTATGCCTGGGGTAAAGACATTTGAGAATCACTGCAACAGGCCCATCTCCCAGAAGATCAGCAAGAACAATAAGCTAAGACCAAGTTCACCAATCAATAAGAACTAAGGAACTCCAGAGCTAGGGGAAAGCAATGCATACAATCATGGCTTCTTTCCGATGATCCTTCAGTCTTTCAAAGTTAAATATTTTTAATTTTATTTTTTTCTTATTCTATTTTGTAAATTTTTCCTCTTTCTTATTTTGATGTCTTTTTAACTATTTTATCTTACCAATACCTTTTTAAAAATCTTTTTTTTTTTAATTTTTTATTTTTTATAAACATATATTTTTATCCCCAGGGGTACAGGTCTGTGAATTACCAGGTTTACACACTTCACAGCACTCACCAAAGCACATACCCTCCCCAATGTCCATAATCCCACCCCGTTCTCCCAAACCCCCTCCCCCCAGCAACCCTCAGTTTGTTTTGTGAGATTAAGAGTCACTTATGGTTGGTGGGAATGCAAGCTGGTGCAGCCACTCTGGAAAACAGCATGGAGGTTCCTCAAAATGTTGAAAATAGAACTGCCCTATGACCCAGCAATTGCACTATTGGGTATTTACCCTAAAGATACAAATGTAGTGATACAAAGGGACACATGCACCCGAATGTTTATAGCAGCAATGTCCACAATAGCCAAACTATGGAAAGAACCTAAAAATCTTTTTTTTAAATTTTCATTGTTATAATCATATTGTATCCCTTCCTTGTATTTAACCTTATTTTTGGTATACATATAGGTTTTTGTTTCTTTAAATTTGGGGGTTCAATTTCTTCTAATCAAAATATACCTTAAATCTAGCATATGGCTTTGATCTAGTCTCCAGACTGATCACATTCTTTCCTCTTATTTTCTTTTCTTTTTTCAAACCACTTCTTACCAATTCCTTTTTTAGAATCTTTTTAACATTTTCATCTTTACAGTTATATTCTATCCACTCATCGTGTTTGCCTTTATTTGTATATATATTTTTCTTTTTTTTTAATTTTGGGAGGCAGTTTCTTTTAACAGACCAAAATACATCTAAAATCAAGTGTGTGGCTCAGTTCTATTCACCAGTATAATTCATATATATATATTTTTTCTTTTCTCTTTTCTTCTCCCTTCCTTCTCCCCCCAGTTTTGGGTCTCTTCTGATTTGGTTAGTATATATCTTTCTGAAGTCGTTGCTACCTTTTTAGTATTTTGTTCTCTCATTCATCTATTCTTATCTGGAAAAAATGACAAGGCACAAAAACTCACCACAAAAAAAGGAACAAGAGTCAGTACTGATGAGTAGGGAGCTAATCAATATGGACATTAGTAATATGTCAGAACTAGAGTTCAGAATGATAATTATCAAGGTGCTACCTGGGTCAAAAAAATAATGGAATATATTAGAGTATCTTTTCTCAAGAAATAAAATTCCATTCTGGAGAAATAAAAAATCCTAAAATCTAACCAAGATGAAATTAAAAAAAAAAGATATTGATAAGGTGAAATCAAAAATGAAGGCTCTTACTGCTAGGATAAATGAAAGCAGAAGAGATATTAGTGATGTAGAAGACCAAATGATGAAGAATAAAGAAGCTGAGAAAACGAGAGACAAAACACTACTGGACCACGAGGGGAAAATTTGAGAGATAAGTAATACTACAAGATGAAACAATATTAGAATAATTGGGATCACAGAAGAAGAAGAAAGAGTGAGGGGCATAAGGTATACCGGAGCAAATTATAATAGAGAATTTCCCTAATTTGGCAAAGGGAACAAGCATCAAAATCCAGGAGGCACAGAGAGCACTACTCAAAATCAATCAAAATGGGTCCACACCCTGACATCTGATAGTAAAACTTACAGGTCTCAGTGACAAAGGGAAAATCCTGAAAGCAGCTCAGGACAAGAGGTCTATAACATATGATGCTAGAAATATTAGATTGGCTGCAGACCTATCCACAGAGACCTAGCAGGTCAGAAAGGACAGACATGATATATTCAGAGCACTAAACAAGAAAAATATGCAGTCAAGAATACTATATCCAGCTATAGTGTCATTGAAAATAGTAAGAGAGATAAAAAGTTTCCAGGACAAAGGAAAACAGAAAAAATTTGCACATACCAAACCAGCCCTACAGGAAATATTGAAAGGGGTCCTCTAAGCAAAGAGAGAACCAGAAAGGAACAGAGAAAAAATACAGTACCACTCACCATACAGACCTATCTTTCAATAGTTACCCTGAATGTAAATGTGATAAATGTCCCAATCAAAAGACACAGGGTATCAGAATGGATAGAACAAACAAAAAAACAAACAAAAAACAAAAACATGAAACAAGAAAAACAAGACCCATAAATATGCTGTATACAAGAAACTCATTTTAGACCAAAAGACCCCTCCAGATTTAAAGTGAGGGAGTGGAAAACAATTTACCATGGTAATGGACATCAAAAGTAAGCTAGGGTGGTAATCCTTAAATCAGATAAATTAGATTTTAAGCCAAAGACCATAATAAGAGATGAGGAAGGACACTATATCATACTTAAAGGATCTGTCCAACAAGAAGATCTAAAAGTATTTTAAATATCTATGTCACTAACATGGGAGCAGCCAATTATAGAAACTAATTAATAACAAAATCAAAGAAACACATTGACAATGATACAGTAATTGTAAGGGACTTTAACACCCCCTCACCAAAATGGACAGATCATCTAAGCAAAAGATAAGCAAGGAAATAAAGGCTTTAAATGACACACTGGACCAGTAGGACAAGAATATTTAGAACAACATCCAAATATTTAGAACAACCATCCAAAACAACAGAATACCCATTCTTCTCTAGTACACATGGAACATTCTCTAGAATAGATCACATCCTGGGTCACAAATCAGGTCTCAATTGGTACCAAAAGATCATTCCCTGCATATTTTCAGACCACAATGCCTTGAAACTAGAACTCAATCACAAGCGGAAAGTTGGAAAGAACTTAAATACATGGAGGCTAAAGAGCATCCTACTAAAGAATGAATGGAGCACCTAGGAAATTAAAGAAGAATTGAAAAAAAAAATTCACGGACACAAATGAAAATGAAAACACAACTGTTCAAAATCTCTGGGACACAGCAAAGGCAGTCCTGAGAGGAAAGTATATAGCAATACAAACCTTTCTCAAGAAACAAGGTCTCAAATATACAGCCTAACCCTACACCTAAAGGAGCTGGATAAAGAACAGCAAAGAAAGCTTAAACTCATCAGGAGAATAGAAATAATAAAGATCAAAGCAGAAATCAATGAAATAGAAACCAAAAGAAGAATAGAACAAATAAACAAAACTAAGAGTTGGTTCTTTGAAAGAATTAATAAGATTGACAACCCAGATTTATAAAAAAAAAAAGAAAAATGACCCAAATTAATAAAACTATGAATTAAGGAAGAGAGATCACAACCAATACCAAAGAAATACAAACAATTATAAGAATATATTATGAGCAACTATACACCAGGAAATTGGACAATCTGGAAAAATGGGTGCATTCCTAGAGACATATAAACTACCAAAATTGAACCAGAAAGAAATAGAAAACTTGAATGGACCCATAACCAGTAAGGAGATTGAAGTAATCACCAAAAACATAACCAGTAAGGAGATTGAAGCAATCACCAAAAATCTCCCAACAAACAAGAGACCAGGGCCAGATGGCTTCCCAGGGGAATTCTACCAAACATTTAAAGAATTAATACCTATTCTCCTGAAACTGTTCCAAAATATAGAAATGGAAGGAAAACTTCCAAACTCATTTTATGAGGTCAGCATTACCTTAGATTCCTAAACTAGACAAAGACCCCACCAAAAAGGAGAATTACAGACCAATATCCTTGATGAACTCAGATGCGAAAATTCTTACCAAAATACTTGCCAATAGGATCCAACAGTACATTAAAAGGATTATTCACCATGACCAACTCAGATTTATTCCTGGGATGCAAGGTTGGTTCAACATCCATAAATCAATCAATGTGATACAATACATTAATAAAAGAAAGAACAAGAACCATATGATATTCTCAATAGATGCTGAAAAAGCATTTGACATAGTACAGCATCCTTTCTTGATCAAACTCTTCAAAGTGTAGGGAGAGAGGGTACATACTGTTAGGGCCAATTTAATGTTAAAACCAGTTTAACTATTAGGGCCTGCTTAGCCAGAGCGACTCCATATTGCTTAGGTAGCCATATTGTTGTTTACATCCACGGACTTCATTCCAGGAGTAAACATCCCTATAGTTCCTGGTATCGGTTCCGGGTATTGATTCTTGGAGTAAACGCCCTAACAATAGGAGCCATGTACCTTGATGTCTGCGGTTATGCTCTATAAAACCAGCCTGTGAGATCGGGACAGGGTTGCTCTCTTCAGAGGCAGCCCTGGCCGGTCAGTCTGACTTCTAATGCTTGGCATAGAATAAAGCTTTGCATAACTTTCACTTTGTCTCAGTCTCATTCCTTTGATAACGGATCCCAACACATAATTCACTATCATCAAAGCCAATATCATTCTCAATGGAGAAAAACTGAGACTTTCCCCTAAGTTCAAGAACATGGCAGGGTTGTCCACTATCACCACTGCTAATCAGCATAGTACCAGAAGTCCCTCAGCAATCAAACAACAAAAAAGAAATAAAAGGCATCTGAATCAGTAAAGAAGAAGTCAAACTCTTACTCTTTGCAGATGATATGATACTTTATGTGGAAAACCTAAAAGACTCCACTCTAAAACTGCTAGAACTCATACAGGAATTCAGTAAAGTACCAGGATATAAAATCAATGCACAGAAATCAGTTGCATTTTTATACACCAACAGCAAGACAGAAGAAAGAGAAATTAAGGAGTCAATCCCATTTATAACGGCACCCAAAATCATAAGATGCCTAGAGATAAACCTAACCCAAGAGGCAAAGAATCTGTACTCAGAAAACTATAAAGAACTCATGAAAGAAATTGAGGAAGACACAAAGAAATTGAAAAATGTTCAATGCTCATGGATTAGAAGAACAAATATTGTGAAAATGTCTATGTTACCTAAAGCAATCTACAAATTTAATGCAATCCCTATCAAAACATCATCATTGTTTTTTTCAAAGAAATGGAACAAATAATCCTAAAATTTATATGGAAAAAGAAAAGACCACGGATAGCCAGAGGAATGTTGAAAAAGAAAACCAAAGCTGGTGGCATCACAATTCCAGACTTCAAACTCTATTACAAAGTTGTAATTATCAAGATAGTATGGTACTGGCACAAACATAGATATACAGATCAGTGAAACAAAATAGAGAGCCCAGAAATCGCCCCTCAACTCTATGGTCAACTAATCTTTGACAAAGCAGGAAAGAATGTCCAATGGAAAAAGACAGTCTTCAACAAATGGTGTTGGGAAAATTGGACAGCTACATGAAGAAGAATGAAACTGGACCACTTTCTTATACCACACAAAAAAATAGACTCAAAATAGATGAAAGGGGGCACCTGGGTGGCTCAGTGGGTTGGGCCTCTGCCTTCGGCTCAGGGGATTGAGCCCTGCATTGGGCTTTCTGCTCACCAGGGAGTCTGCTTCCCCCTCTCTCTCTGCCTGCCTCTCTATCTGCTTGTGATCTCACTCTGTGTCAAATAAATAAATAAAAATAAATTAAAAAATGGATGAAAGACCTCAATGTAAGACAGGCATCCATCAAAATCCTTGACGAGAACACAGGCAGCAACCTCTTCGACCTCGGTTGCAGCAACTTCTTTCTAGAAATATCACCAAGAGCAAAGGAAGCAAGGGCAAAAATGAACTATTGGGACTTCATCAAGATTAAAAGCTTTTGCACAGCAAAGGAAACAGTCAACAAAACCAAAAGACAAATGCCAGAATGGGAGAAGATATTTCCAAGTGACATTACAGATAAAGGGCTGGTATCCAAAATCTATAAAGAACTTATCAAACTCAACACCCAAAGAACAAATAATCCAATCAAGAAATGGGCAGAAGACAGGAACAGACATTTTTGCAAAGAAGACATCCAAATGGCCAAGAGACACATGAAAAGTGCTCAACATCACTTGCCACCAGGGAAATACAAATCAAAATCATAGTGAGATACCACCTCACACCAGTCAGAATGGCTAAAATGAGCAAGTCAGGAAACAACAGATGTTGGTGAGGATGTGTGGAAAGGGGAACCCTCCTAGATTGTTGATGGGAATGCAAGCTGGTGCAGTCATTCTGGAGAACAGAATGGAGGTTCCTCAAAAAGTTGAAAATAGAGCTACCTTAAAACCCAGCAATCTCACTACTGAGTATTTACCCCAAAGATACAAATGCAGTGATCCGAAGGGGTACGTGCACCTGAATGTTTATAGCAGCAATGTCCACAATAGTCAAACTAAGGAAAGAACCTAGATGTCAACCAACAGATGAATGGATAAGGAAGAGTTTATATATATACAAAGGAATACTATGCCCATCAATAAAACAAAAACAAAAAAACAACAAAAAACCCAAAATCTTGCCATTTGCAATGACATGGATGGAACTAGAAGATATTATGCTAAGTGAAGTAAGTCAATCAGAGAAAGATAATTATCATATGATCTTTTTGATATAAGGAATTTGAGATGGAGGGCAGGGGGCTTTGGGGGGTATTAAGGGAAAAAAATGAAACAAAATGGGATAAGAAGGGAGACAAACCCTAAGAGACTTAATCTCACAAAACAAAATGAGGGTTGCCGGGGAGAGGGGAGTAGGGATAGGGTGATTGGGTTATGGACATTGGGGAGGGTATGTGGTATGGTGAGTGCTGTGAAATGTGTAAGCCTGATTCACAGACCTGTACCCCTGAGGCAAATAATATATTATATATTAAAAAAAATCCCCCAAATCAAGGATTTTTAACAAATAACTTAATTAGCTGCAGTAAGAAGATTTTTTTCATTTAGCCATAATGACTTTGGGTGAATTATCTCTACCTGTCAATGACAATTTTCTCGTTGGCAAAATGGAGAGAGTAGCAGTACTTACCGCAGAGGACTTTTGAGGGTTTAAATAGGCAACCAAGTGTCAACATCCTGGGGCGTTTAAATAGGCAACCAAGTGTCAACATCCTGGGGCAAAATCTGGTAAATGCTGCATACATAGGTGTTTGTGCTGCTACTTCTATTATTTGCTGAACATTTAGCTACTAAGTCTGATCATAAATTTAATATAGGCAAATCAACAATGGTGACTTACACACAACTAACTAATTTCTAAATAAACCATGGTAAAATACCCAGTCATGCTTCATCCAGCAAACAAGTTTGTAATTTATAATACCTAGAATGTGGGTTCTAAAGAAAGTGCAATGTAACGGGTTGTATTTTCCACTTCCAGTTGCATTCTTTCTTCTAACAGATATAATTTTTGGCTTTAAAATCCATTACCACAGACTAAATCCTCACAAAAGACAGAAAATATGGATATAAACAGTAACAGAAAATAATTTAACCTCACAACATAACAGGAAATTTGTTCATAATAAGTCCCAATTATTTAAAAAATAGACACTTAAAATTAAACATAATTCTTCTAAAGAAAAAAGAGGCTGGTATCAGTCAAATGAAATTCCATTTACATTTTTTTCTGACTACACATTCATAATAATAGTGTTTTTCCTTTCCCTTGCTGGCTTACTTAAAAGAACTCCAGTTGGATTTATGTATTTAAAGATTAAATAACTACAAAACTACAAAGAAACTAGTATCAAAGGGCAAAAGGATATAATCGTCCAGCTCTATGAATTAGTTAGCTATTCCTTTCATAAGTGAAGGGGAAGGGATATATGGCCCAGTTCATTAATCTATAGGATTTGACAAACAATGTTGAGAGGTTCTCAGAGGCTAGTCCCTCACAATGAAAGAGTGTCTATGGCAAATGACAGCCCCCTGGGAGGAAGGTCTGAGCCCTTTATAAAAGCCCTTGATTCAAACATATCCATGGAGCACATGCCTGCAGTGTTCAACAATTTATGCTTTAGTTGTTACATTTTAAATCTGAGCCACAATGAGGAGAGAAAACATTTTGTTTCTCTTCAGTGAAAGGAGTAAAAACCACAAGACTGAGTAGTAAAATGAAATTTCCTGTGTCTTTGTGTGAAAAGCTAATAT
Organism: Mustela nigripes; assembly: GCF_022355385.1. Taxonomy (NCBI): domain Eukaryota; kingdom Metazoa; phylum Chordata; class Mammalia; order Carnivora; family Mustelidae; genus Mustela; species Mustela nigripes. The sequence continues at coordinate 185,832,786 of NC_081557.1, read as the reverse complement.
TAGTGAATATAGCTGGGATACTAAATATATTTTGTTTAACTAATACTAGTGAGCATATTTACTAATATAATTTCTACCAAAATTCCATTTGATTGTATTTCTTTTGATATTATTACTTGAATGTCTGAAATGGTCTGGATTAAAATATAAATATATCCTTGATCTTGTGTTATAGGTCCTTTATGCTATAAGAATCTGTATTAATGTAAGTGAGCAAGTAACAATGTTTATTATAGATCAAGAGATTGTATACTAGCCTAAATTCATTATAAAAACTGTAATCAAGACTCTCTTATTCAGACATTTATTCACTAGAAACAAATTAAACATTTTAGTCTATGATCACTTGTGACACCTGAGAAGTATTAATGCTTCTTTTTATTTACAGATGCTCAGAAACACAGACTTTTACACATGAGCACAATGATGATCAATTACAGTGTCTACTTGAATATTGCTTTATACTGAATTTTATATAGCACATCATATGGTGTGTTTACTTTTTATTTTATTCATTCATCATTACTGCCATGTGTTTTGTATGATAAAAGGCAATGGGAGATGTTAGGGAGTGTGGTGAGATTATAAAATAAGAGAAATTTAAAGACATAGTGACACCCTCAGGGAATTTAATTTTCATTGCTTTAGGTTCATGAATGTTCCACATAGAACTATTGGAGATTTCATGCAATGCTGCCTCATCAATTGGTGAATGACTTCCATTTGTATGTACATTGTATAAAACATTCTTCAACTCAACTATATCTTACTTATATTAGCTGATATTTGTACTTGTATTATATAGTCACTTTTGAAAATAATTCTTTCATAGGACATTTCCAAATATGTAAACATGACTTGTGATTTGTAAAATAGCAAAAACTTTGATCTACAATTTTAGGACAAAATGTTATTACTATAATAATCTCCTGCAGATATAGAAGACTTCTTTCATATCCCCTTAATCAAATTAAAAAAAAAAAACCAACCTCCAGACTGCATATATAAACTAATCTGTTACATATTAGTTCAAGTATCTGTATAAAATAAATATTGATTCAGACATGCAATAAATCCATAAACAGCACTTCTCCACATTTACTTTGAAGACAAATTACCCAGGGAGGTAAAGATGTCATTCCCTTTATCACAGATCCAATTTTAAGACATGTCAAGGAATAAAAATGTATGACTCTTAGGCGACTTTGCTCTGCACAAGCTGAGGAATGCAAGCCAGGGTGTACTATTATTGTTAGACTACAAAGATAAGACCACCCTGAGTGGCTCGTGTGAACACTGTCACAGCTGCTTCTTTTCTCTTTGAAATCATTCAAAGTGATGCATGAAGACGAGGCTGCTTTTATCGGCCTCCCACTCGGGGTCTATTTAGCCCACTGAGGAAAATACTTGTGATACACTGCTGACAGAAAACAAAACATGATCCAAACAGCAGGGCTGCTACTCAGAGGATATTATTATGTCAATCAAGGGATGCAGCTGTGATAGAGAAAATCTTCTAACACAAATATATTAGGGGGAGGGAAAGAAGGACTATTTGTGCTTGTACATATGAGTGTTGGGTGCATTGATAATGGCCCTATAGCAAGACGATCTGTTAAAAATGAAAAAAGAAAAGAAAAGAGAAAGCAAAGCAAAGCAAAGAAAAGAAAAGAAAGGAAGGTTAGGAAAGGAGAGGAGAAAAGAAAAGGAAAAAAGGAAAAGAAAAAGAGAAAAGGGAAGGGAAGGAAAAAAGAAAAGAAAAAGAAAGGAAAAGGAAAGAAAAGAAAATTAAAAGAAAGGAAAGGGAAAAAAAAAGAAAAGGATCCTGGAAAAGTTTCATCATCATTACCATTATTGTCACATTTTTTTTTTCCTCTCCCATAAAGCACCACCCATTCCAATTGAGTTGGGTGCATGGATCAATGTAGAACAAAACAAAAAGACTGAACCACTGTCTCCACATCACCAGAAATAAATGAGATAAAGATGTAAAATATATTACCTGTAATAACATAAAAAGCACTGTTACATGTGCAATACATAAATTACATTCTTTAATATTTACAAAACCCTAAATATAGGTGTTTTTCCCACTTCACAGATAAGAAAATTGGTCTTCACAAAAGCTAAGTAACTTGACCAAGAGCATAAAGCTGTAAAAAGTGCTGAGATTCAAACCACATCTCTGATATTTTTCCATCATATCACTGTAGGGTTATTTTTCCTTTCCATATACCTAAATGCATTTAGAACCAGGTCTGGATTTTGTAATGAGATGGATAAAAAAATTTATTTTTGTTATATCTTGTTATGTTAATATATGTAGAGGCTATTGATTTACTAAGAGCACCCTTTAAATATTGTTTTAGCTAGATAATTCTAATAGGTATCTTAGAGGTTATTTAATTTTACTATAGAGAAGTATGTTTTAAGATCAAAGAAAATTAATAAGTGTATATATCAATCATTTGCTTGAAAATAAAGATTTTTCTAAAAAGATCTTTAACTTTCTTATCAGTATCAATATAACATATGAAAGTCTTCTAAAACTAAATGGACTAAAAATATAAATAATTGACATGCAAAAATTTTTTGAGAAAAGTGAAGTATCAAAATTATTAATAAGTACAGACTATACTAAAGTTCTTTATATGTATATCTGAATGAAAAAACATGTGGGATATTGGGAAAGGCTGCCGTGATATAAAGGTTCAGTTGAAGCAAAGCTATTATGACTTTCTTCAATATTTCTGAATCCAAAAAAAGTGCAGAAAGTCTCAGAAACAATTCTGAGAATACTTCTTTGAACAGTTCTTTAAGGATATAATGTTTGATCCAAGACTGATCAACTTAAAAACTAAACTTTAGGGCGCCTGGGTGGCTCAGTGTGTTGGGCCGCTGCCTTCGGCTCAGGTCATGATCTCAGGGTCCTGGGATCGAGTCCCGCGTCGGGCTCACTGCTCGGCGGGGAGCCTGCTTCCTCCTCTCTCTTTCTGCCTGCCTCTCTGCCTACTTGTGATCTCTCTCTGTCAAATAAATAAATAAAATCTTAAAAAAAAATAAAAAACTAAACTTTAGATATATTTTCCTCCTATCCAATTGTTCCAATCAGTTCCTTTCATTAAACTCTGCATGGCTAGTTCACTATTCTCACTACTCTCCCATCTACCAATCTGACCTTCCTTGATTTCTATTTTTCTAACAATTGAGGCTTGATATTCATTTCCCAGTTACAGCCTATAACCCTCTCAACTGTGGTTTAATTTTTCTTCTTGGGAAAAATTAACTGAACTGGCTTCTTGGGACTAAGAATGGTGTATTTCATCCCTGTTTAAATTGGCCTGAGACTCTCTTTTCTTACTTAGCAGGCACTAAGACTATACAATAGACAAGAAAAGGGAGAGATAATTTGTTCACCATTTCACCAGCATACTCATAATCAAAAGTTCACTTACAGCAAACCATAATGAAAAGAGTCTATGTGTAGAATTTTGAAAGTTGACTCTATCTATGTGTAACCCCAAAGTATCTTAGTTATTGCTTTTTGCATTTGGATCAGAAACTATATCCAAAGCATATAAAATATATGTTGAAGGTTACAAATAAACATCTTTATTAAAAAAAAAAAACAACTCTGATAATTAAAAAAAATCCATTAATTTTAGCAACAACTGATTTGAGAAAATGTTAATTTATTTTTTCCATAGGTAATCTATGAAAAAAATGGGACAAAATTTTTCAAAACCACTTTAGTGGTTTATAGGATTTTTCTAAAATATTGTAAAAAACAATGTAATTTCTGATCTTTGTTTTGTAACATAGACATAGCCTTCTATTCTTTAATGTAAAGTATTTTCAGTATTTATTTTTTACCTTACAAATTACACTCACTTTGGAAATATTTGTTTAATAATGGCATAGATATTTATCTTCCTCTGATGATTAAAATCTAATCTGAAGAAAGGATGATTGATTATAGAACATTTCTGAGACTTTTGGGTCAATTCTTTATTGATGACTCTGCAAATTCTCAAATGCCACAGCGCTCAACCAAAGCATAGTCTATGTAGTGTTCATTCAGAATTTCTCAACCACTAAATAATTTACTTTAGTGTAAAATGTACCATATGTTCATTTAAAAGTAAAGCTGTCTATATGTAATCCATACTACAAAAACAGCAGACTGCTGTGATTGAAACTTATTTGCCTAGACCCATGATCCTTCCAAATCTTTGTGACCATAACCTTTGTTAAGGCACTAATTTGTTTTAAAGATAAAGAGTCATTTATGCTTTCAAAGATAACGTCAAGTCTTAGACCAACTAATAGATCGACAAAGAATAGTAAACATATAATGAAAAGTGTTTACTTTAAAATGTATTTGTCTCACTTTTGGGCCAATTCCAAGGAGACAAAATACAATTTTAAAGTAAAAAGAAAACAATGGAAATTTTAATTTTCATCATATTCTTAAACAATATAAAATTGACATGTCAATAGTGGATGGATGTTGAGATGATGCCTAACAGGCAATGAATAGTTTCTTTGTTTGTGATGAAGTAACATTTTGGTGAAACTTGTGTAGACTATCATCACTAAAAGCTGGCTGGTTTTCATTTTCAAATTATTGTAAAACTGCTTGAATAAAGAAGTCATTCTAACTGAATGCCAAACTTCCTATGGAGCCAAACGTTTCTTGAAAAATAAGATCTGGTTTGGGTCATTTAAAATCTTTATTAGTTTTTAAGAATGCACCTTGTGTGTCTTTCTAAAATTTCAGAAGGATTTGAAAACATCTTCAAGTTAGGGTAGAATCATATTTTAACATTATGGTGCAGAAGAGGGATAATTATGAATTAGAAACGCATTCATCAAGGGCCTGTTATGTGCAAAGTACTCTACTGCAGACAGAACAATATGGAAATGCATCATTTTTCTAATACTACCACTGCATCCAATATAGTCTTGCAGCCTATACAGTTGATGCTAGCTTTTTTTTCCATCTAATACCAAGATTGCTATGTGTTAGAGAAGCATAGGAAAGCCCCTATTTCATTCCATTGAAGGACAACTCATATGTGTTGAAATTACAAAGCCAAAACTGGCAGCACTCACAGAGGATAGTGTCTGTATTGTCAGTTACCCAGATGGAGAGGCAACCTGAAGAACCACTCTGATATCAGGGACCCCAAGTCCCACTTTAATAATCATCCTTACTCTAATATGTACAGTATACTTGGAAATACTGACAAATAGGCTTGAAAAGAAACAACTAGAAAATAACTCTAAGAGGAATAGTCAAGAATAAGAGATGCATTTCCCAAATCTGTTGGCAACCTGCATGCTCATAAATTTTCAAATAAAACACTTAGTAATTAGATATTCTGTTCAAATAATTTTTTTAGTCTTGAAAAATTAATTGTCATATTAAAAGTAAATATTAGGTGGAAGAAAAAATTTAAAATATTTAAACTTGGAACTGCTCTGCTTAAAATATTAAGAAGAGAGAAGGGAGAGAAACACCTGTAAAAGTTTCTCCTGGCCCTTAGGCCTCTTCAACTCTAGTTTGAAAATCACTGCATTAGGTGATCAAAATCTTCCAGAATACTCTAATTGCCCTGCAAAAAAATCACATCATATGACCATACGCAAGTCCACTAAGCACTGGTTAACTGCTGAGTGATGCCTGAAGTCAGTAATCTACTATGGAGAAACCTCAGTCACCATTCCTGTGCCTCTAATCTGATAGTAAAAATAATAATTTAAGAGTCTTTTCATGACAAATTGCCAGAACCACCCTGCTTTAGAGTATCAGGCATTCTTCAAATGTAAGGATTGCTTGACTGGAAAAGATGAATAGATACCTCAGAAATCTTTCTGCCTAGTGTCTGTCCCTAGTAACATTAAATGGCTTACTGCAGTGCAGGAGGGGCGAGAACTTTCAAGGAAATCAGCAGGAGCTCTGTAAACTTGTTCTGTTTTCCTATGGATGACAGCCAGTACCCATTTCTTCAAACTTGCAAGGATCCAAGCCTTCCTGGAGGCCAGCCCTGGGGACAAAGGTGCTTCTCCAAAGCTGTTATAGATAGGGACATTTGGGCTGAATGAGAAACACAGTAAACAAAAGCAAAAACTACTAATTCGAAACACGGGCTATACAACACATACTTCCTTCCTAGTCTTTCACTCCTTACAAAGACCAAACTGGATGCTTTCTGTTGCATACAAGAAACTAAGTCTTTGAAACTGATTAAAAAAATCATCAGCATTAAGGAACAGGACTTTGGAAGAGCATCTGAATAAAGTAGGATGAGGTTTGACTTTTGTATTTGGAAAAAAAAATGATAAAATTGCAGCAAATACAGGGCCAGTCCACAAATCTTTGGTTTTCTCAAGTTCTTTGAATTTACATAGTCCAAGTAGAGAAAAAGCTTCAAGTCTCTCTTCTTGTTGGGGAGAAAGAAAGAAAAGACAGACAGACAGACTGTGACCAAAGATAAACACAACCAAGTTACTTCCGCATTCAACTGGCTCTAAGGTGCATGAATTGCTGGAATCAAATTTTACTGTTCCTTTGTATTCCTTCAAGAAACTGTCCTACCCAAGAGAAATCATAATATAAATTATACACTCATGTGAAATGTGCATTTTTATGAAGATCCAAACAACCAAGGTTTACTGGATAGAAATTTACTGAATCCAAATTTAATTGGAAGTAGTAGGTTTACACGTGAAAACCTAATGTTACAAAATAAATTTAATATAGTCAGTAATTGTCAATTCAATATGCATGTCTGAAATTTCTCACTGAGGCTGGGGCCTATGAAAGCGCTCTGAATTGTACTAAAACAGATTTTTAATCAGTTTTTATTATCTTCCACTTTATAAGTCAATCACAATTATTTGTTTTTTATTTCAAATAGGGCTTTGCACATCTTTATATAATTTGAAACTAGTTTGTGACATATAAATGTCAAGCAAAATATTATAAGTGAATTCAGTATTATATTCCCAAAATGTATTACTTTAAGTCCCTGTAAATCTCTCTAGGTGAGACCTTTAACCTGGAATGCAAAGACTTCAGTGCATTGGGTCCAATATTCTATCTCAGACTATGGAAGCACAGGGCCATTTGTGGAAGGATATGAAAACCATTCACAAACTAATTTAAACCTCTTTTAAACTTTCAACTCACTTCATCTCTTGTGATATTGATGTAATTCAATCCATAACATATGTGTTGATATAGTATATATAAAAGAATACTGGATATTATATTACTTTCCCTAAATACATCTCTTTCAAGCTACAAATGTTAGCCATTGTCTTTAATATACTGTAAAATTCTAAACAAATTTCAACAAAAAATTGCTTTTTTAAATTTTCTTCCCTAGACTTGGGAACTCTTATTTCTCTATTTTCATTATACTCTTCTAATCCTCTCTGGATAATTTATGTGCTCTTTGCTGCATCACTCTCCATTGTAGCAACCAAAACTGTATACAATATGCCCAGCACATTAATTATTTCCTATATGATCTTCTTCCTGAAATTGGTTGGAGTTTTGGAAAACAACTATAATTTTCCAAGAATTATCTATATAGAATTCCCAGATTTTTCTATATTATTTAGCATCAAAAAATGTCTGCAATTTTGCCTCAGATGTGATCATTTTAATACAAGCCATCTTCAATTTTATAATAAACTTTGCACACTTTCTTAGGGGAAAAAAATGCCTTGTTTCAGTCACAAGTAAAATGTAACATCATCAAATCACTTTTGCTGATATTATCCATAGAGCCAACACTATATGGTTCCAAGTTTCATTATTTGCTTGAATTATTTACATATATTCTTCAGGATTATTACTTTATTTATTCATATAATAAAAAAATAGCCCCTCCAGTGTGCAATCTGGGTTAAGACTATAGTTTTCACATTAATTAATTTTCTCCCACTCTAATCCTGTGGTGTTTATTCACTTCCTCAATCAATGATTATTGATAACACTTTAGCTGTCAGGCATTTGCCTCACTGCAGGGGATACAATGATGAGCATAAAAATGGGGACAGAAAAGATCCCTCACCTTTCCAAAGTGTACCTCCAGATAGAGAGCTCCATTCTATTATAGGTGTGGATACTTTGACATTGTGTTGTGATGTTCTCTGACCTTTGAAGTTTTTTTTTTTAATTGGACCATCTTATAATATCAAAGGATATGTCCAATTTATGTGATAAACAATTATTTCCTTAAGCATATTGCTTACAGTATAGAAACTACTATATTAGATGTGCTACTCTATTCATAAATTAAGATGCACAGTAACTAACTAAGGTATGTGCTAACATAATTATTTTAGGATCAAAAAACCGAGAGCCAGAAATTTTTAAATCATTTCCACAATGTCATACAGCTAGTTCAGGGCTAAGTGATGTGAATTTTGAGCCTTGAGCCCCCTGACTCCAAAATTTGTTATCTTTCTAGCTCTTTTAATATTGTGTTTAACTATTTTCAACTCTGGAAGTTCCAAGTAGTAGATGCAAAGGTTATTAGGCATCACTATGATTATTATGATAAAATTACAAACTCTTAGCAACTGGTATACACAATTTAAAATGTCTAAGTGAGGATGCCTGTCTGGTTCAGTTGGTTAAGTGTTTGCCTTTGGCTCAGGTCATGATCCAGCAGTCCCAGGATCAAGTCTAGCATCAGGCTCCCCGCTCAGTGGAGAGTCTCCTTCTCCCTCTGACCATCCCCACTCCCATGCTCTCTCTCTTTCACATAAATAAATAAAATCTTTGAAAATAAATAAATAAATAATAAAATGGTTAAGTGAATTGGTTATATATCTAAATGGAAAAGTCAATTCATTTTCAGTCATGTATCTCTCAGGTTCAATGAATATAAATAAAGTCTTGGCTCTCTTCAAAACATTAGGAAATACGTATGAAAATAATCTGAACATTTTAGGTAAGATATATTAATTCTTTAAATTAATTTGTATATTATTTTAATCTAGCGAACAATGGATCAAACCACAATGGCAATATAACAAAGTGAGAATTTTTACAAATTGTAATGTAGTAGTAGTTATTTATGATCTAGTAATGTTACAGATTTTATATATAACATTCAAATCCCTATATATCAAATAGCAGTTTTGGTTAAATGTCAGCAGTTATCTCTTTAAGTCAACAAACTGAAGAGTTACTGGTAACAGAAGTAGTCATAGAAAACTATTTTTCCACTGGAAGTATAACTGACATTTACTTGTACTTCTAAAAATATTTGTAAATGTTACTATATTGTATTTGTTTATCTTTCTTCTTTTATTTTTATTTTATAATTTTTAATTAGCACCATTAATCGGCTGGTCTTTCTACTTATGTGTCTTTATATCTACATATAAAGTAAGTCAATGATTGAAATATTTATACAGAGAGATAATATATATTATATATTATGTGCATTAGGTATGTATATGATATAAACTATTTATTGTATATATAATTGGTAATATTTTTTGTGATTGATGTTTGTTAATTAAAGCTTTAGGAACCAAAATAACCAAAATATCAGTTATTCTCCAAAAATTCCAATTCAAAGAAAGCCTTTGTTCTTTTATTAGTCTTCAGAAGACTGCTTCATTACAAATCAATATTCATTTTCAACACTGCACAATATACTTTTTTACTCACTAAAAATTCAAAAAAGCTCTATATTTATTGTTAGCCACTCGTTTCTCCATTACTTTGTCATAATTTATTGATGTTCTCCCTTGTTAAACACAAGCATGTATTAATCCCTAGCAAATAAATGTATATCTCTGGTGTTAGATTCTATCTACATAATAACATTTCTATTATTTCCATAAAATTAATTCATAGAAAATACCCATGGATTAATTAACTTGATATAAAAGAAAAATTCATTGAGGCAATAATTAAATGCTAAGCTATATTTCCTATATAATTGAATATATAACCACAAGTATCCTAATTTATTAATATCAAGATTTAGAAATATAAAAAATATAAAAAAAATGCAAGACTACTTGGTTTGGAAAAATGAATCTCTTAGTATATTTACAAAATTTTTGACTAACCCTGAGCCTACATCTCAGGCTCATTTTTTTTTTTTTATGGCATTTGCAATTAATAGCCACCACCTTATTTCCTACAAGAGTGTATGTAAGTGCTTCCACTCTTGAGAGTCACTGAATTACAGCTTAAACATTTTTCTTAGCACAGTATAGACCTTATTTAGAGAAAGGGTAACACTTTCATGAAGCACTACTGAGGAGAAAAGTCAGCTTCAAGACACAAGGACTACTGTTTCCTTTCACAGCTTTGTTTTAAATCTTCCCTTGTTTTTTCTCAACAAACCATGGCACAATGCTCCTGCATGTTCCCCTCCCAAACTGGAGCTGTCAATACCAGGTTGTTCGGCCCCTGAATATGCGAGCAGGCTAGAGTCGGTCTTCCCATGAAAATCAAGTCAATGACCTGCCTCCTTGGCTTCTTGTGAACTAAAAGGCAACCATAATTTTTCATCCTTTCCATTCTCACGTGTTGTAAATGTTCACTCAAGTCCACAATCCAATACAAAAATGCATTAATTCCTCCAAAGTGAGTTCACCGTGCATGATTTAATTATAGCCAATTGGACATACTTTTCCTTTACGTTTCTGAAAAAAATAACTGAAGGATCTACCTCTAAGAAAATTTTGATTCAATAGCTTTGCATTGCCCTTACCTAATCATGTGGAAGAAAATGAGGTTTTGTGCTATTGATTTATCCATAAAAAAAAAAGAGTATAGCCATAAAAGTTTTACCCACACATTTTTTCTCCTCAAAGACTCAAGTTTAGCCAAGTGACAACTTTTCTATTTCCCACTACTTACTGTACCCCAACTTAAAGTGCAAAAATGAAGGACCACTGCTACTGCTTTTATTCTAATCCTTCACATTTTGCAGTCGGTGTTGAAGTCAGATACACAAAATTACACACAGTTTTCCAAGATTTGCATTTAAAAGATTGTACACCAACTTCAATACAGGTTGCTTTTCGGTGACCATAGAAACATCAGAAAAGTTGGAAAATTCAGTCCACTGAACTTCAAATGACTTTATTAAAGTGTCACTAATCAGAGTTAAAAGACACAAAGTTTTAGTGTTAGGCCTAACAAAGTGAATAACTCTCAAAGTCTAATGACCTACTAAGAGCATTACTTAAAACTGAAAAAAAGTCTAGTTGAAAGCAAATTAAATAAGGAAACTTTTATTGCTTTCTCCAAAAGATTGATCTCATATAGATAAGGCAGCTCAGTTTAACTGTGATACTGAGTATTGTGCTCTCTGGCTGGGAACCTGGGAAAATCTGCCTATTAACATCTAAAGGACTATATGTATATGTATAAATTATAAACTATAAAATATAAATAAGATATATATGTAAACTACAACCCTTGGAAACTCCGAGTGTACTCAAATCTAATTATAAACCAATAAGAAAGTCCAATATGCAAGTGCAAATCAAAGTTCATTAATAATGCATGCCAGACAATATTTAGGAGAAAGGAAAATCATTAAGTGCTACTAAAAAAATCTACACACTAGCTATAAGCTTGAAAGATAAGATTTTTCTATATTATACTTTCTTCTACTAAAAAAAGCGAAGGAAACCAAAACATAATTTATGTATCATTTTTTGTGGTATTAAAGGCAATCTCTAAGATTAGCTATATTTAAATGGTTACAATAACAACATGAACAAAAATCCCAGAAAAATATTAGAGGAAAATAACTTACTAAAAGGAAAATAACATTTATTATTATTATCCCTTTTTTTCCCCAATGGTTCTTAAAAGGTCCTTAGACATTCTCTTTGGCCTTAAGCACAAGGTTAATAGAGAAGAAACCTGAATTTTACTGATATCACTTCAAACTTAGAATCTCCAAGTCCAAAACACAGAGAAGGCAAAGTCAGCAACCTCACTGCCCAATTTTCTTCTTTTACAGAGTTTTTATTTTCCACTGCTTACTCCAATGTAAAAATACATTGTATAAGCAGGATAATGACCTGCTTCATTCACTATTCCCTCCAGGAGACACCTGGACATTCACCTACTTCACCAATTTCACAAAATTTTTGATCACCTATAATGTGTACAAGAAAGTGTTAGCAATCCTCGGACTGTGATTAGAGAATGATCCTTCTTTCAATTAGAAATTGAAATACAAGCAAATTACAAACATACCTCGTAAAGTTAAAAGAGAAAATAATCTGAAGGCAATAGCTACAATAACACCAAAGTAGCTAAACCCAGTTATTCATAAAATTCACTTTAATGAATTCATTTCTTCAAATTTATTGATCATTGCCCTGTACCAGGCACCACCGTAGACACTAAAGATGTTTTATTCAAAGTCCACACTTAATGTCTCTTGGATATGCTCTGGTAAAATTTACAGCACCTTTCAACATTTATCAGGAACTTTTTTTTTTTTACTGGATTATAACTGACATACAATTTTATATTAGTTTCAGATGTACAACATATTGATTCAACAATTCTATACTTTACTTGGTGCTCAACACAATAAGCCTATCACCATCTGTGACCTACATTATTACAATATTATTGCTTATACTCTTAATGCTGTAGTTTTCACCTTTGTGACTACTTTATAATTGGAAGTTCATCCCTCTTAATCCTCTTCACCTATTTCACCCATATCCCCACTTCGGCAACCACCAGTTTATTTTCTGTATTTAAAAGTCTGGTTTTTTGTTTGTTTGTTTGTTTGTTCTGTTTTGTTTTGGATTCCACATATAATAAATGGAAAGATAAACTCATGTGTTTGGAGTTAATATTGTTAAAATGTCCAAATTACCCAAAGCAAACTATAGATTTAATGCAACCCCTATCAAAATACCAATAGTATTTTTCACAGAACTAGAACAAATAATCCTAAAATTTGTGTAGAACTACAAAAGATCTTGAATAGTCAAAGCAATCTTGAAAAAGAACAAAGCTGGAGGCATCACAACCCCAGATTCCAAAATATACTACAAAGCTATACTAATCAAAATAGTATGGTACTGTCCTAAAAATAAACACAATCAATGAAACAAGATTGAGAACCCCAAAATAAACTGCTCATAGATGGTCACTTGATCTGTGACAGAAGAAGCAAGAATATTTAATGGGGAAAAGACAGTCTTTTCAATAAATGGTATTAGGAAAACTGGACAGCTAATTATAAAAGAATAATTACTTTTTTACCTCTTACACAAAAATAAGTACAAAAAGAATTAAAGACTTGAATGTGAGACGTAAGAAACTTTCTTTCATTGCAGTAATTGAGCTGTGAGATATCCCTGGGAACTTAAAAAATGTATAACATTTCAAGAAAATCTCTCTGTCCTAATGCACGTCTCCTGTTCACTTCCTGCCACTCCCATCAAAACCCTAATCTCTATCTGTTCATCTATTACAACAGAACATGGTCTGTAACCAGCTCAGCAACTTGATCAGTACTTGATCCCCATTTTATACAGTTCTGGGTTGGGTTTGCCTTTAGAAAGTGCCTGGCGTTTTCTCCCTCCCCACTTGCATTTAGCAATTCCTGTAAGTCCAAGGTCAAACCTCTCTTCTGAAAGCCCTTTCAAATTAACATACCTAATAATGTGGTCAACTAATTTACTCTGTCTGCTCTCACAAAGTTGTTGCTACATTCCTTTTTTTCTATATTGTGGCTTCTCAAATTTTTTTATCAGAGAAGGGCCAATATTTATTTTTTTATTTAATTTTCTAAGCAGTGAAGTTCTTCACATACTAGGTAGTTGGTACACAAACTCAAATTTTAAAAAATATCTTCAAAAGTCTGAGATAAATAAAATCATTAAGGACTGCTAGTAATACTATACTAAGAGATAAAATTAAAGTTTCATCTTCTAACTAAATGGGATTCTAAATTAGATAAAAGTTCCTGATTGATTACTGGGATCCATTAAAACAGTCAGCAGATGACTACACAGTGGAAAAGTGGGAGGGGTCTGGTCCTAAGGCTGTAAATTATAGCCCCAGACCCAGGAAACTGAAAAGCAAACACCACCTGAACTGAAGCTGCTTCATTCATCATTGTTTTTAAACCAGTGAAGATACAGGACAACAAACCTAGAGTAAAATACTGACTTGTTCCTGAAAATATTTGCACTGACCAATGGAGAGTAAGCTATCAATATGCAGAGGAGGACTTGCAGATTTTAAAAGACATACCATAGCTTTTACGGGAAAATATACAGTCCTAAATATAAGAACCACAGGTGTTTCTCAAAGTACTCACTGGATAGAATTTAAAACTGCAAAATTGATTGATTTCTTAAAAAACTTATGTAGCTTCTACATGAAATTATGTAAAAATGCTGCAGAACATTTACTATCTAATAACTAAAGCAGTTGTACAATTAATTTTAATCAGTATAATTCATTATAACCCAATGTACAGTTTCAAAATTATATATAGCATTGATTCTTTTGCTTTAGATATTTACTCAGAAGAGTTGTACATAGGTGAAACATTCTCTCTTTAAAAATTCTGATTTAATTTAATAACAAAGAAATAAAAAGAGCATTGAAATGAATGAACAAAGTTTTACATGGTGGCATTTCAGATTTCATTTTAGTATTCTTAGGTATGGAGTAATACAACATTTTGTCTTGCTCTTCAACCAACTGTTTTTATTATAAAGAATAACATTATATGGGTATGATGACATCTACAAAATATTTAAGTGCTAGTCATGATCACATTAAATTGTAACAAATGCATTGTTTAAGGAATGTTTTAATATTTAAGGGTATATTCATAGTAAATAAGAAAAGAAAAAAGTCTTTTAAAAAAACATCTTTTTGGGCGCCTGGGTGGCTCAGTTGGTTGAGCAACTGCCTTCGGCTCAGGTCAGGGTCCCGGAGTCCCGGGATCGAGTCCTGCATCAGGCTCCCAGCTCCATGGGGAGTCTGCTTCTCCCTCTGACCTTCTCGCCTCTCGTGTTCTCTCTCACTGTCTCTCTCTCAAATAAATAAATAAAAATTTTATAAATAAATAAATAAATAAATAAATAAATAAATAAACATCTTTTTAATTTAGAAGCCTAAATTAAAATAAAATACAATGGCAAACACATGCTTATTTGGCTTAGAATATGAACTATGCACAAAGAATTCATCAATATTTTTTAGGTTAGTGGATGTATATGCATGCACATTATAAAACATAACAGTATAGTTATTGAACTGTATATATATGAAACAGGAAAAAGTTCGACTAACAAGTCTTGGCCATTGATCTTGCTCTCTGTAGTAGCAGCCTAAATAAATTTCTTGAGAAAAGAAGTATTTTGCAAGTGTAATGAGATGATTTATAGTACAGATTGAAATGTATTGCCTAATATAGAAAGTAAAAATCCAAAGAAGATAATATGGCCATCATTCAGTAGTAATAATCTAATGGATACAGAAATAGCAGTCTGAAATAGAAAAGAGCCTTAAAAAGTGAGAACACAAAAATCTGAATTTCTTAATATGAAAAAAAAAAAACCTAGGAGAAACCTTTTGCACACTGAATAAAAAGTCATATGCTAACCAAAGCACTTTTTTAGATGTATATAACATACTTCAGGCTCTCAAATTAAAAATACTATTTTTAGTTTTTTTTTTAATTTAGATATATCTACATTAGAACCCAAAGCACACTGTAAAACTAAATAAAATATCATATAATACTTTAATAAATTACCTGAATATTATTTGATTATAAGTCTACTCTTAAAATGAATTTACTTTAGGTAAGACCAGTAAAATATTTTAATTATTTAACTTAAAAATAATTTAGTTATTAATTTTTCTACAAAGTTAATATGTTCCTCATGAAAACATATAGTGAAAGAGATAATCAGCTATTCTCACATAGAGAATTTTAAAATGATAAATCAAGAAATTATAAAATCTCAAATCACTACAATTATAATTATTGGTAAACTTAATGAATCCCTTTCATAAGATAAACTAGTTATTAACAATTTTAGACACCATAAGACATGCTTTATGCACACATAGTTAGGCATTTCTTTTTATATTTTTAATTCAGAATATATAAATGTCAGTCAATGAAACAGAGTTCTGATCAGTCAATAAAGAGCTAATTGATTAAATTTATTCATGTTCAAGTGAGTTTTCAGGGTTTCCTTGGTGATCCTAAGATTTATTTTCCTATTTTTGTTGATATAACCCTTTTCACCAACCCTGTATATATGTAATTACATAAAATCTTTTAATTTACTTGATTATGAAGATTTGTGTGTGTCCTGGACAAGAAATAACCAAAATCTATGTCTCTGGTAACTATTCTACATGAACATTATCCATTAAAACAGACCACTAAAGAGGGGACTCAAGATTCTTAAGTGTAAATAATACATGCATAACTTCATTTACAGATTCTAAATAAAAATCAAAAATAATATAAAAGAGCTAGTATAGCAACAATTTCAATTTCATAATTGATAACATTAAAGATATTTTTTAATACTTGAATTACAAGATTTTGATTGAACTTAAATAAATTTTACTCTCAAAAACATCTTCCTATAAACTACTTCATACTGGTAAGATATGCTTGATGTTTAAGCTTATCAACATCAATCACCATGCTGAAAATTAAGATGTTTATAGACCACAGGGTAGAATGATTTTATAGTACTCTCTAATGTTCTTCATATAAATCACTCATGTGTAATATTAAGATAGCTGTCTATTTACTTATTCATCCATTCATTCAACCATCATTCAATAATGTCAAGATCATTTTTTTTAATTTTGGGAAAAATATATTTTGTTACCATGAGATGAATTTTTCAAACAAAATACTTTGGAATATTTCCTGTCATCTTTGTTCACAGAACCTCAGATGTCATTTTGCTTAACTGTACATATTCGTTTTATAAAATGAAAGAATGAAAGGACATTTAGGAAATCATTAATCTTTTGTATATGAGGGAAAGCCACACATAGTCTCAATAAATCAATGTCTTTTGAAGACACAAAAGATTTCTGGTTTAATTCAAAATCCTTTCTTTAAAATGCCAAATGTCTCTATATTATGCAGGAGTGTTCCAGATGGCTGGGCACATGTTTCAATTAAGTGAAATTACATTTTTTTTCAAGTGTTCTCTTACTCTGTTACATATAGAATGTTACATGTATAGCTACTGATTGTATCTTGATTGCTGGAGGTAAAAATACTCTTATTCGTAAACATAAATGCTTTTAGATAAGGTAGAATATACATAAAATTAAAATACACTACACAGTATAAAAGTCAGAATGTAAAAAAGATAATGAGAGCATGATAGATTTAGTTGAGTACACAATGGATCCTAAATTTCTTTAATAGTTCTATTAATAATCAATTTTCTCATAAGTGATTTTTTTATACTCCCATGATTTCACTTTTCAGAAAACTTCAGAAATAAGGAACACTTTGAGACTCTACACTAATGGTAATAGAACATTATTGAAGTATAATATGAAAACAAAGAGGTCATCCTCAAATTAGTAAAGGTCATAATATATTATTAACTTTTAAAGTCTAAATCTCTAATATTACCATAAATTCCTATATATCTACCACCTCAGGTCACCTGATGTACTTTTAAATACACTTCATACATTCTGTTCTCAGCAAAAGATCTTTATTTCAGTTCCTTTTAAATATACTGTCCTGGGAATGGCTCTATGGACATATGAATATTACATAGTTCTTCCATATTGTTGTTCTCCTTGTGTATCTTTGTGAAATGTTGTTTTCCTAAGAAGTTTTAATCACTTAAAATTTGACATATTCTAACAAAATCTATTGTTCTCATCTTCTTTCTAAATGTATAACAAATTTAAAGGTAGGTAGATAATAGATAAAAGCTATATTGTTAAAAAGTACTTTCTGAGAAGACAGTAAGGGAATACTGAAAGTCATGTAGCTATTTATAACACATTTACATGAGCTTAATTAATCAATAAATAGGAGAGTGTACATTTTTATTTCAATTTACATTATATTATTTCACTAGTTGTTATACATACTTGCTATATCTTGTCAACTATTGTCATATTGTCATACTATTTTTCAATAGATATCAAATTAGAAAATATATCTATACACCAATGCTCCTGTGTTGATCCTACAATAATACTACCACTGCTGGTTCAGAGAAGAGTTTTCCAAATTTGCAAAAGTGTGATTAATTGCTTGTGTAAAACCTAACCTAGTAAAGAATAATGGTGTCTTACAATGAGTTCTGTGACCATTTGCATCAGAATCACTTGCAGAACTGAGGGGGGAAAAAAAAAGACAGGTTCCAAGGATCTTTCTTGAATCTTCTGAAAAACAGTCTGCATTTCAAATAATTATCCATATAAGAGATTCTTACGTGCATTAAGTTTTGAGAACTAATCAAACTACTTTTAGTAGTTACAAAAATTAAAATATTTTTAAAAGTTTAAATTTTGCTTCAGTTGAGTATTTCCAAATAGAAACAATAAAATTTCTCAAATGAAGTAATATTTTTATATATTCCTGTTTCCAGTGATACCAGCGATATTTTAAAAAATATTTTCCAGATTTATTTGCTTAAAATCCTGCATCTACATTGTTAAAATCTGACTCATTCCAAAAAGACTTAAAAGTGATACCTTAAAAAGCATTCATGTTATTATACACACACACACACACACACACACACACACAGACACACACACACACATATAGATGATAGATAGATAGATAGATAGATAGATAGATAGATAGATATTTAAGTTCCCAAACTTTTTTTTAAGTTCCCAAACTGATATCTTGGTCAGCAACTTCAGCTGAATTGCATATTGGCAGGGATGAGTTTTGGAGTTAATGCCTGGGTTCCAATCTCTGCTCTCTGTCTTTCTAATTGTATGGCTCAAAGTGAGTAAATTTGTCCTTCCTAAGCCTGAGTTTTCTCATCTGTAAAATGATAGTAGCAGCATCTATTTCACAGAATTATTTTGAGGTTTGAATTAAAAAGCATGAATTGCCATCTGTTCTTAATAAATAATTCACATTGTTTTAGGAGGTAGTTGCTATTATTGTTCAATAATTATTAGTTAATAAACATGTTGCTATTGTTTAATAACCATTACCAGAGATGGAAATAATGTGGAAGACAGATGATTAAATATAATTCCTAAGAAAATATGTCATCAAATATAAACATGTGCAGAGGCATCTTAGAGCAAAGGTAGCTCTTAAGGTCAGAGATGGTAGCAGCACAGAATGGACCCTTGTCCAAACTGTGAGGAAGGGGACACACATTAGGACTGAGAAGTAGCCAGAGACCAGGAACACTACAGGATCTCTGGGTTGAGCCCAATGGTGAGCTTATGTTAACTCAAACTCCATGTTACGCTGTATGTCATATAAGTGGAATTTAAATAAAAACTTAAAAAAAAATAAGAACAAGGTCCTAATTTAGAGGTCCTTGGTTATTGCCTAAGTGAGAATGTGCAGAAAAAGATTTAGCAAGGTGGACATATACATCAGGACAAATGGCCAGGAAAAAGATCCACATCTCTTCTGTTTCTATGCCCATATTCCATCTTAGAAGAAGACTAGAAATCCTAAGTAGGTTGAATTCTCTTTTGGGAAAAACTGCAAGAAAGCTCTCAAACTTGCTCTTATTTAAAGGAAGGAATGAAAAGACGAGGTTCCATTCATGCAGTCCTCAATGTTATATTGATATCTTGGTTAGTCAAAGACAAAATTACCATCTGTGGAGATGAAAAAGGTGACCTAATACATATTTGGGGGAAATATGCTGTGTACATTTATTTGTTTTATTTCTCAAAGGCTCTGTGAAATAGGTATGAAAGCATCAGTGTTCTCTTTTGTGAAATCTATTTTGCAGAGCTGCTTTAGAAAAGCTCCAAATATTGAGAAAAATGTCTTTAATATTTGACACTTTTATTAGAACATAGTGTATAAATTAGATAATGCTTATCTGGCTTTGTATTATATTTACATGTTTTTATATGTATTAAATTGCTGCAATTTACCTAAATCATGGGCAAACTTGATATTTTGAAAACTATTTCACTCCCCTATCTTACTTAACAATCTTTCTTTCCTTAGTTATGTCTTTCAGCTCAACAGCCACCACCACTTAAAAATTACTTTTCAACCTGTTATATTATCATGAAAAAATTATCACAGAGATAATTTTTAATAGGCATCTTTATTAATTTTCCTAAAACTAGGAAAGAGAACTTAGAAGTTTAGTTTTGTTTCCTTTCCGCTTGGTAGCATTAGAAATGTCATCTTAATTCCTGACTAAACAGTAGCTATTTACATACCAGTAGCTGTTTATCTTTTTTTTTTTTTTTTAAATCATTGCCTTCTGGACCACACAAGGAGTAACTGACTGTAGCATCAATAAAAGTAAACCAAAAAGTCTTTCAGGAAAATCTGCACTGCTATGTGTAGTGGACGTTTTTGTCACAACCATTAATAACGTAAGTGGTTAGAATTCCCTGCCTTTAACAGATGAAGGCACTGTGGCTCAGAGAAGTTTAGCCTCTGCCTCAAGGTCACATAGCACTACAGGATAAAACCAAGACTTGAACATAATTATTCTGACTCCCAAATTTATGTTTATTTTAGTGTTTAACCATGCATGCACAACTGCACTCAATTATTAAGAACAACATAAAACTCCTTCAGAAAGTGAAATACACATTAAGTCCCTTAATCAAAGTTTGAAAATAAAATAGAAAAATTGAAGTTATGAAAGTGAAATTTAAGTGTAGTTTTACTTCTTCAAATGTTTACCCTGTGCATTATAACTTATAATATTGACTAATATAAGTATTTATTTAGGCCATTGTTTCCAAATAGAATTTGAGGTAGAAGGTAGAGACAATCTAAGAAGTAAAATGTACAGAGTGATTTATTTAATTTCAGACATGTGTAACAAAAACTTCCCTCCAGAAGAATCTCCTAGAAATACTGCCTGATCTTCCACTCTCTAATATCTACTACAACCTTTTTTGTTGTTGTTGTTTGTTTGTTTTCTTTTTTAACAAAAACAGATTCTCTGAATGTATTTTTCCTTGATTGCTGAGCAACAAAATATTCTTCATCTCAGTATAAATGCACTGACACAAAGAAACATGCTGAGAAGAAGATACAATACTAGATACCTCTATCAGCCATAGCCATATTTAGCCATAGCCAAATTTGACCCAAATTTTTGGCAACCTTGTGTTGTCTCTCCCATCCCAAATCGTCTTGTCCTATAAAGAAAAATTTTGCTCCCACTTTCTTTATTTTCTAGAAAGTCAGAGGTCAAGTGGTGTACTAAATCTGCCAGGCTCTGGTCTTCAAATACTAAGGACTCATTATTTACTTGTAACCAATTACAACCTCAGAGGATAAACAAATAACTTTCCCTATTTTATTATGCAAAGTACTAAAATATTCAGATGGCATTGTAATATGAGCAGTTCTGTCCTGCTTAGCTGTACACATGAATTAGTATTTTAATATTCTTAGTGGAGAATTTAATGTACCATCTTAGAAGATAAAGGATGAATTAACTTTCTGTAGCAAGTAAAGGACATGTGGCTATTGCTGAGGGAAAATGCTACAATAAAGCAATACAGTCAATTCAAGTAACATTTAGTAACTCTGTATCTGTTTCTAAGAAACAGACACAATCCAAGAAACAGATTGCTAGATCTGTGCCCAGTGTTTAAATGATTGCCTTAAATTAACCAATTTTGCCTTTAAAATTACCAGTCTCCTCATAAATTAAGTTAAAATTGTACTGAAAACCCTTGTAAGTCAGGTTTTCCCTGTGATGTGCTACAGATATGTTAATGTGAAAACCCCAACAGGAATGTTCTTTGTATATAAAATATTAACTCACCACATGAAATAAAACCAAACATAAGTGCTTTACCAATGGGGACTCTCTTCTGATACATAAATAAATAATTTGTCAGAATCACACTTTTATTACAATTTGCCATAAACCCACAGTAATAGATATCACAATAAAAAGATGTTGAAAATCTGTCATTGTACTAGTGAGGGTACCATTTAAAAAAAAATCATCTCCCAAAAAAGATTTCTTTTTGAGCATATGTGAGACAAATTCCTCTTAGGCCCCTAGTTTTAGAAAAAAATGTATACACATACATAAATAAGAGATTCATTAAATTATTTTTTTCTTTTATTGCAAACTGCTTCAAATCTATTGTAGAGTAAAAGGAAGGTATACGTAAATATAAACTGTAATTATTTTGACCATAGAATTATATGTAATAGAATACTGCACCAACCAAGAGGGAAGCCCTTTGTCTCTGGGCATGTGCTTATTTTGAAATTTTCAGTAAGTAGCAAAATATTTTTATTTTCAGGGAAACATTTTAACTATGAATTATAAAACTCTCACTTAGGAAGTTACCAGAATCTATATGTCTCATAAAAATCAAAATAGTTTTGAATAAAAGATAGTTTCACCTTCATTTGATGAAGATAATTTGACTTCAGTTAAGAGGACTGCATTAGGTAGCTGATTAAAATAATTATTTTCAAAATTGATTCACAAATAAACACACAATTTCATGGTACTTGATATTTCACTACCATCACTGAAAAATGGAGAGACGAACATTCTCCATCTAAATCAAAGATAAGGCTTCAAAAACGAAATGGACAACGAACAATCTAATATTTTAATGTTTCTTAAGCAACTAAGCTTCTCAACAAAGTTTCTGGATTAATAAATTACTTCACTTAAGGGAATATAACTATTACTGAATTATGTCAACAACAATAAGATGGTGGATGGGTAAATAACATTAATTTAACCACAGACTGGACAGTGTGGCTTAATGTCAAGCATGTTTGACTAAAGTTAGAAAAACCCAGATGTAGTCTAGATTTGTGACCACACACAAATCATGAAATTCTCTGTCTTTTCCTTAATGGAGAGAACGTCTGAATTACCTCCTTACAGACTTGTTAGGGAAATCAAGAAAAAAGAAGGGGAGCATCCCAAAACACTTTAGAAATAAAAGTATTTTTTCTTAATGTTAAAAGTCTGTGAATATCTGTACTTTGGAGAAAAGAGGAGGAAACATAAACTTCACCCCTCTTCTACCCCTCCTTGCAATAATCTTTCACCCCTCCTTGCAATAATCTCTGAAATTAGTATTGTCATTCAGATTTTACAGATGAGGAAGATGAGAGTATCTGTGACAACATTTGAATCAAGATTTTTCCAAATCAAGAGCATACATTCTGCCAACTAACCCTCAGTCAAGATGAATTAGTAAGCAACATTTTCTCTGCTGTATTTTATTAATCAAATTTACTAATATTGCCGATGTCAAATGTTGATCAGGGATGGTAAATTTGAAAAAAAAAAAGAATAACAGTACCTAAATGTATTAATATTGAAAGTACTGATTTCTTAAAGTTTCTATGTATTCATTTGTTTGCTCAAGAGCAACATGGCTTATGGATAAGTTCAGATTTTCCCTCTGAAGCAAAATTAGATGAGTTTCAAGAAAATGAGAAGACATGGTAATAGTGTAGCTACATTGTGATATATATTCAAAAATGTTCTACTTCACTGACATATCTATAAAATAAGCCTTAGTGATCTCACTGTACCTCAGACACTAATGACTTCTGAATATTGGGTTACAAGGCTCTTCACCAGTGAACTCTTACAGCCACTGTCATTTTATTCAGAAAAATCAGTCCTTGCCAATTAGCTAGCTTCACTAATTTCAAAAGAAGCTCCATAGCTTGGCTTGAGATATGAAAAATGTCTCCTTTACTTCAGCATGCATCGCTGACTAAGTTCCTAGCCATCAATGAGTTTATTTGCAATGTGTTCAATAGTAATTCCTTAGTTTATCAAATATTTACTGGATGTCTGAATTGAGCCAGCCCTACTGTAGGTACTGGGAATATAGCAGTAATAAACAGATGAAAACCTTTCCCCTTGTGGAACATACATTTTAGAGAGAAGGCATATCGTAAACAAAATAAAGAAGTAACATATGTGTTATGTTGGGTGATGACAGAGTCTAAGTAGAAACACAAAGAAGAAAAGAGAAAAAGGAAGGTTAAGGGAAGGAGAACTTGGCAAAGTGACTTCAAGAAAAGATGGGAGGGAAGCAAGAAGCAAGCACTCCAGGCAGAGGGCACAACTAGCACAAAGACTCAGAGCCAGGAACACGCTAGGCTGGGACCTGGGGCCCTCACTGTGGCCACTGAGCAAGTGCAGTAAGGAGAGATAGGAGGGAAAAAGTCAAAAGTAACTGACAAAAGCTGGTCACATAGGGCGATCTACTGGGAGAAAGACAGGTAAAACATAATGAAAATTATAGATCAGTAAATTATATCACACATACTTACACATCTACTGGAAATGGTAGATAGATAGATAGATACATACATACATACATACATACATACTTGAAATTAATGAGATTGATTGAGCTCCTCAACAGAATAGTGTAGATTAGAAAGGGATGAATTTCAAGAACTGATTCCAGGGGTATTCCAACATTTAGCATTTGGGAGATAAGAAGAGGCTGGTTCAGGAGACTGCTAAATCCTATGGAAAAGGAATATGAAAAACTATAGCATAGAAATGGAGATCTGGTAGGACGAGATGGTGCTACAGTGATGTTAGGAAAGGAAGATTAATTCTCAATTACAGTGTGAGATACTTGAAGGAAGGAAATTATCCGAATGGGATAAAATTATCTGAATAGGTATTTAGAGGAAAGAGCATTTTATACAGAAGGAAGGGCCAGAAGGAAAGGCTCCCAAGGCAGGTATGTTCCTAGCAAGTCCTGGGAATAGCAAGACACCAGTATGGGTAAAGCAGACAAGCAAGGGAAGAAAATAGTAGGATAAGATATTGGAAATCAATAAGAAAATGTCTTCAATGATCTAAGAAAGAATGAAAGTGTCTTAGATCAAGATAGTAATGGTGGTGGTGGTGGGGGGGGGGAGTGCCTGGGTGGCTCAGTGGGTTAAAGCCTCTGCCCTTGGCTCAGGTTATGATCCTAGGGTCCTCGGATCGAGCCCCACATCGGGCTCTCTGCTCAGCAGAGAGGAGCAGGGAGCCTGCTTCCCTTCCTCTCTCTCTCCCTCCCTGCCTCTCTGCCTCCTTGTGATCTCTGTCTGTCAAATAAAGAAATAAAATCTTAAAAAAAAAAAAAAGATAGTAATGATAGAAGCAATGAGAAATGATCCAATTTCTGGATATATTTTTAAGATATCCAGGATTAGCTAATCAGATTGTGTATAGGATGGTAAGGAGTCAAAGATGATTCCAAGTTTTCTGAGTTGAACAATTAAAGATTGAAGCTGCCATCAATTGAGAAAGAGATGATTAGGGGTGCAATACATCTTTGCTGGGGAAGATAACAGAAGCTCAAATTTGGAAATGTTAAAATATCTATTAAGAAACTAATTAAACATAATGAGTAAGTAGTTGGTTATATAAATACGGGGTTTAGAGGAAATACATAGGGTAGAGACAAAATTTTGGAGTCATCAATGTATATGTTACTTAAAATCATAAGATTGAGATTCTCAAGAGAATTTGTGTGCACTGAAAAGAGAAGTATTTTCAAGGATTCCATGGACATTACAACATTTAGAATTTAAGGACATGGAGAGAAACTGATAAAGGAGGCTGAGAAGAAATTGTTCCAAGAAATAGGATGAAAAATCCACAGTATGATGACTTAGAAGTAATTATACAATGAGCACTGAGAACTGACCATTGGATGTAGAAATGTGGCTATTATGGTGGCCTTGGCAAGAGAAACATTCATTGGAGTGGCAGAAGTTAAGTTTGATGAGACAAATTTAAGAGATAATAAGAAAGAAAGAAATATGCAACTTTTCCAAAAAGTTTGCTGTAAAGGGAAGAATATAAATGAGGCAGTAACTGGAAGAATGGAAATATATTCCCATCCCAAGTTTCAGAAATCAAAATGGAAATATATTCCCACCTTAACTTTAAGGACCTTACAAATTGTAGGTCTGTTCTTTAAAGCCTAACCTAAATAAAGATTAATAGGGAGCTAAAGTAATGCTACTACTTGATCATTGCCTAAATTAAAATTTACCCAGTATTTCTTGTCACTAGTATGAAGAGGTATTAAAATATGAAAACAACTTTTTACCCAGCAAAAATTGCATGCCTATGAGACTGCAGAAAGTATCAACCATTCTTAAAATGTTAATCAGTGCTGTGTGAAGATTAAAAGTACATACTGTGGGTTCAGACCGCTGAGTTCAAACCTTGCTTTCACTGTAAACCAGCTCCATAAACTTAACCTTCACTAGCCTCAGTATTGTCATTTGTTGAAAAATGAGATGTTGTTATACCTCCAAGAGTGTTGTGAAGGCAAGATAAAACCCAGTACTTACCACTGTCTGACACAATTCATTGTAAATATATCTATAAATGACAAAATATTTCAGAAAAATATCAAATCGTCTGAAATAAATAATCAGTAACAACACCATGGTTCCCAACTATCAATTGTCCATCAGGGTCTGTCAATGTCCATTAAAATTTCCTCAATGTTTCTTTTCTTTGCTTTGCTTTGCTTTTCTTTTAATTTATTCATTTGTCAGAGAGCGAGAGAGTGAGAGAGCACAGCAGGCAGAGTGGCAGGCAGAGGCAGAGAGAGAAGCAGGCTTTCCCTGCTGAGCAAGGAGCCTGATTCTGGACTTGACCTCAGGACCCTGGAATCAGGACCTGAGCCAAAGGCAGCCACTTAACCGACTGAGCCACGCAGGTGTCCCTCCTCAGTGTTTCATAATGTTCCTTAAAATTTGGTTTTTACTCACTGATTGCTTCTTAAATATGGATATATGTCTGGAAACTAGAAGAAACTGGAGCTGTAGTCAATTCTTGATTACCACATATAAGTTCTCTGCCAATTAGATTATGTTTCTTCTCCATGAATTTATTGTCTCATTTTGTCTCACATCTTAACAGCAGAGAAAATCCATCAGTCTTTGTATAATGGTTGCATATATGCTAACATATAATCTTATATATGTTAATAAATAATATATTGTGTATGTGTATTTTATAAAAAAAAAAAAAAACTTGTCTAATAGAATTGCTTTTACATGTCTTCGTTCTTTATACGTTCTCCTACTTCTACTAAAATTGGCCACTGTTGTCACAGACTGCTTAAAGGCTGAAAACATTAGAAAATTACCACATTTTATATCTAGGTTACTTTAAAGTACTTTAAAATTCATCTTGGCCCAAATTATTTGCTGGTTATTCTTTTCCTAGTTTCACTCACATGCTCCTAATTTTGAATACTACCTACTTTCAAGGGTATTATAAAGAGCTCAACTTTAGATGTATTAATTCTTGGAATACAGGACACACCTTCAGGCCTGTGAAATCCTTTATAGTCACTAATTCAACAGTCCCTCACAACTAATGAGGTTCCTAGGCAGTTTTTCATTGTAATGATGACAAAGTGCAAGCTGTAAACAATATAAGGAAGAATTGATTCCACAAAATGCTAAGTACATATATACTTTTCCAAAATAATCCTGGAGTAGTTGCCTCAAAATCTACTGGAACAACAAAGAATTAAAATGATTAGTGTTTTAATAAAGGCAAGGGAAAAAAAAAGAAAGAATAAATTAATCAGAAGATAAATTATGTCCATGGAAATCTATTACCAAAACAGGGAGACCAAATCAAGCATCCTGAAGCCATATATAAATATGGAGCATAAGCTTAACTGGCCAAAAATATTGCTGTTTTTAATACACATTTGTACATGTCCTGAAAATGGAATCATAATATCTTGTTTAATAAATTTGGAAACATATCAATAAAACAAAATAAAATCAGAAAATAACCACAGGTTGCTTTTTAAAAAGAATACTCTGGAGATCAAAAGAAGAAAAAGCAATAAAATATCTTCCTCCTTTAATGGAATCTTCATTCACCATCCACTCCAACTTTATCGTATTCCCTAGGAGAGTAAGATTTACCATCTGTTAATCTAAAAATGGATTCTCCACCTTCATAAATTACAGCATCTACTTCCAAATTGTACGGTACTGTGGATTAGAAGAGGGATTACCAATACCTGGGCTCTTCACTTGTCTCCAACCCCCCTCTCTTGTATTCTGACCCTTCGTTCCTGCTCTAGAAACACTCCCACATGTCCCAATTGGGGACAGTTACCGCCACTAACTGACCCATAAAAATGTATAGCATCTGCTGATGGCCAGGATTGTGGCAAGCAAAAGCCATTTCCCTTAGTTCAGACTAAGGGAGTTGTAATTCAAAGATTTTTAACAATAAATAAGGGCTTGAAAACAAGATTATTAAAAGCATACATACTCATATCTACAGAGTAAAGGGCCCTTCTCTTAACTGAAACCACAGATTTCCCTGGCTTTCTAGAATAGTAGGTATGAGTATAAATAGTGGACGTATGCAGGCTGGGTGTGATTTTCCTTTCTATCTATCTGAATTTAAGAAAATCATTTAACTTTTCTGAAGCTGTTTCCACAACTATGAAGTGGAAATGATATTAACAGTGTTATGAGGCTCAAAGGGTAAACTCTCCAAGAACTTAGCACTTAATGACTGAACATAGCAATAGTTGTTAAATGTTATTGTATTTATTATTATTGTTATATATATATAACATTTATGTTATAAGTGTTATTGTAATTATTATTTATTATTATTATTATTTACTGCGTTCTGTTGCTTATTTTTTGCCTGTGAGGGATGATACACAAGATACAGAGAGGTTTAATCTAAGGTTCACTAGCTCTGATTCTAAACCCTCTAGAAGACAATCATTTCTAAACTTGGTATTCAGCACTAGTCTTATAAATGTCTTCTGATTTCTCTTAGAAATCTTGATGGTGTTCACTGTGAAAATAAATTAATTTATTACCCAATTGCTAAAATTCATTTCTGTTACTGTCATAGTCTGTGCACCTAATATTATAAACACACTTCTAATAGACTCTTTCTAATGGCTTTTCTTACACTGAGATGTAAAAATCTCATTACCTAGACCAATGGTTCTCTTCAGTGCAACACAGGGCTTGAGGCATACCAGAGACCCATTAAAGAGGCCTGGGAAGTCAACACTGTCTTCATAAGAATGAACAACATTACTTGTCTTTTTCTCTGTATTGACATGTACACCAAAGGTGCAAAAGCCATGATGGGTAAAACTGCTAGTGCCTTAGCACAAATTAAAGCAGTAGCTCTCCAGTATTCTAGCAGTAATTGTATTCTTCACTTCTAGGTACTCACAGTAAAAATAAAATGCCTGTTTCATTTAAAAACTGAAGAAAATCTTTGGAAGAAATAGCAAAATTATGAAATTTATTAAATCTAGGCACTTAAATCTGAATTTTTTTAATATTTTGTGTGGAAAGCAGTAGAATGTACCTAAACCACTAATTTTTACCTAAGGACTATAGTTGCCTCAAAGAAAAGAATGCATGTGAGTGAAATGTAAGGTAAACCAGTTGTTTTCCTTACAGAATACAGTTTTTGTTTGAAAGAATAACTGAAAGGGAAACTATATATTTTTTAGACTTCAGTATGTGACAGATACTTGTTTGTTATCAAATGAACAAAGGGCACCTGACACTTGAAGGAAAACAATAATATATGTTACTGATAACGAAATTTGAGATTCTGAGTAAAAATTCAAATTTTGAAAAACTTCTAACCATTGCCATGAAGTTGAGAGTCAATATATATTTAAAGTTTTTTATAAGATTCTGAGCACTTATAACAATATTTTCCAAATGATCAATTCTTGATATTTCTAAATCATGAATAGTTAAAAAAAGGTCCATTCAAAATGCAAGATAGATCAATGTATTTTTATGTAACAAAGTATAAAAAGTTCACTGATAGGATTTCAAATTCCACATTCCGAGTAAATTTTAAGAAAGTGCCATTTGTGGAGTTCTGGTATAGTATAAAAAGAAAATCAACAATTATCTGAAAAGAATACCAAAGTATATCTCCCTTACCCAATGCCATAGATCTGAGTGAGGATAGATTCTTTTCATCTACTTTAACTGAAATAATTTATTGCAATGGAATGAATGAGAAGATTTGAGAATCCAGCTGTGTTATCTTAAGCCATCTATTAAAGGTGTTTATGAAAATATAAAATAATGTCTCTTTTCATTACCTTTTAAATTTGGGAAAATAAAGTCTTCCAATAGAGTAAAAATATGTGTTTAATATGATTTTTAAACAAATTAATAAATATTTAATTTTTTTCTCAGTTTTATGATCAAAATGACAAATTTTGATAGAGAAGACACACGTAAACAAAAGCTCTTTGAAGTCCTTAACAATTTCTATGAGCATACAGGGGTACTAAGACTGACAAATTTGAGAACTGTGAGCTGGAAACATATACAGTATGTCCTTCCATTAAAACCCTAAGACCACCCACCTAAGTTTCTCTTTCCTCTCTGAGTTTTCTAACAGTTCTCAATTCACTTGTACGACATGGCATGTCTTTATGTCCTTACTTCAATTCATGAGCAAAATCAAGTTTACTAATTTCCTCTGTTCCCTCAGTTTCTCTCTGTTGAGTTATTCCTGAGACAAAAGAAAACACATTCTGGTCTTAACTATTCTACCATCTCATTTAACAAACATGTACTGAGCACCTGCTATACCACAGGTATATACTAGACTCTGAGATAACAAAGATCAATGAAACAAAACCTCCCTCTTTGTTGAGGTACAACCAGGTCCCTAAGTCGCATGTTTCTATACAACACATATTAAAAAAGAAATGTCTTTTGAAGGACTGCATCCCTATTTTTTCTTGAACCTAGAAAAATGGTACAAACTTTATATGAGCTGTTCTTTTTTTATCCATTTTATTTTTTGTTATTTTATTTTATTTTATTTTATTAGTGTTCCAAGATTCGTTGTTTATGCACCACATCCAGTGCCCCATACAATACGTGCCTTCCTTAATACCCACCACCAGCCTTACCTAATGCCCCACTACTCCCTCCCCTCCAAAACCCTCAGTTTCTTTCTCAGAGTCCACAGTCTCTAGCTGTTCTAACATAATCAAGATTCATCCAAGCATACAAAGACACAAAACTATAATAAACCTTGTGTTTGCAAGTCAGAAGCAACTCAGAAGCCATCCTTGAAGAATTCCTATTTATGTCAAAGGTTTAGATATGATAAGGAGAGTGAGTGAAGGTATACAATTGGAAAGATCTCTGGAATGAGCAAGATCAGAGCCACGGACCTCTGCTCTCTCCATACGCGTCAGAGCTTGAAAAAGAATGCAGATTAAATCATTTCTCTTTTACCCACTGACCCTCTGCTTGCCCATGGAATGATCAGCTACGACTCTAGCCAGAAACCTGGGTAAGCAACCCAGAGCCCTATCAGTGCACATGAATAACAAGAAAAAGGAAAAAAAAGTATTGGAACAAAGTTTGCACTTGAAAACAAACAACTGAAAAATCACCTCTGACAACCAGAGGTAATATAACTTATTTTTGCACAATCACAGTAAATTAATTGTTTGAGCAGAAAGAAAAAAAGAACTTTATTGTATATACTTGAAAGATACAACCAATAATAATATGAAATTCTAGCTCCCAACCACTGCTTTCAATATTCTTTGGAGAAACACATTTGCTTTTAATTATAGGAGTGGTTGGAGCTTGGAAACTCAAACTTGGTTTACAATTTCAGCACTTTAGTTCACAGAATATACCCTGGCAGTTTTTTTTTTTTTCCTTAACAAAAAAATCACCATAATGAATTATCCCCAGATTTTTAAATAAATAGGGTGTAGTAAATATGAACAATTTTTTATATTGATGTTATTTGATATTTAAAAGGTAACAGGAATACTATCCCCTATGACCAGCAAAATGACTTACAATTATTACTTTTTGATCCTCATGCCTATTGCAGAGCCAGCACTATTTAATAAATTTAAGCCAAACTAATCTTTGCATATTTAATGATTAAATAGCAAGGCAAAAGAAATTTAATGATACCAATGGGCATTTATTCTCATTCTCCATGTTGTTCTAATAAAATATAATGCACTGAACCAAGCAACAACCAATAACATAATTTGTTTCACTGTTTAGCAAATTCATCTAAAGTCTAGAAAGACTTAGTTGCCTATCTTTAATAAATATTTCAGTTTTCTAACTAATTAAATCTCTTTATCTAATAAATATTCCCAGAGAAGGAAGGTAGAAATAGGGGGTCAGTTAACATAAGGGACAACCAGATATCAATATAAAAATGTATGTAAATCATGGCCTAAGTTAAACCAAATAGCTCTACATGTAAGACCCATGTTAAGATCTTTAAAATTCTAATTAGGAAAAGAGGACATTTGGGTTACAAGTCCCTTCAGGGCTATGTATATAAGATAAAACTGAATTCCAGTTAGCATTATATCGCTAAGAATTGTATCTCTATTAAGAATTATATCTCTAATTATATCTCTAATATCCTCTAGGCCATGAA
The DNA here is from genome assembly GCF_022355385.1 of Mustela nigripes. NCBI lineage: Eukaryota > Metazoa > Chordata > Mammalia > Carnivora > Mustelidae > Mustela > Mustela nigripes. The sequence continues at coordinate 185,800,086 of NC_081557.1, read as the reverse complement.
TATGCTGCTCTATCTGAAGAATAGATACAGCTAGCTATTATGAAAAAAAATCACAAGGATTCAAAAGGGTAATAATAATAATAAGTGAATATTTTAAATGAAGAAAACTGCTCACCTTCCACCGCCCCCCCCCCACCCAAAATAAAGAAAGCAAGAAAACAAATACGTAAGCCTCAATCTCACTAGTATATTGTGTCTGGGTTACTGCCAAGTATCCCAAATGACATTTGATATTTTGTGTTTTTGGCTGAGTGACACTAGAATGTCTTTGAGGGGAGGAGGCGGGAGAAAGGAACTCAGAAAACAGAGAACAAGAGCTTTCCAGAGTCTAGCTGTGTGATTTCTAGTTGATTATCAAAACAACACTGGAAGCAGTTCAATGAAAATGCAACACAGAGGTAGTAGCCTAAAGTACAGCCCAGGGAAGGCCAGGCTTGGAATGTTTTAGGCATATGGTAGAAACCCTAATCTCTAACCCATCAGCAGACAGAGCAACATGTGCCTGTACTATAGCACTGAACACAGATTTGTATCAAGAAGCACCCTCTAATCTCTGATAATTCATAGCACATTACATGCTTTCCTTCAAGAGGGAAGAGAAAGGATTACCCTAAGTCAGAAGATGGTGCCTCAAATGTGAAAGCAGATGAAATCAGGAATCTCCCCAAACTTGGCTCAGCACATTAAAATTAGTCACTGTCTATAAAGAAACTGCCAAGACTGCTGAGGATGTGAAAGTTAATACTATCCTGATGTAAACTGCCAGTCGGTACTGTCTTGCCACTCCTCCCAGAAAGCTTTGCTCTAATGCTGATTTCTACCAGAGTTTTTGGTTTTGGAACAGAAATTTAGTCTGATATTGCCCATTCTCTAGCAGAGTTCCTTACTGAGAGGTGTCTAGTTAGTGCACTGATTCAGCGTTCTTTTTGTTTTTTTTTTTTTTTTTTTTTTTCCACTTCTGAAATGGCTACATTTCTCCCTGGCCTTATACATATGATTACTAGGAGGTAAAGCATATAAGCTGTTTGTTGTTTGGTTTCGACCAGGATGAAAGCTCAATTTTATGTGATTCCTGTTCTCTTTGTGACAGAACATTTTATATGACCCTGTCAGTAATAGAAACAATGAAGGTAAATCATTATAGAAAGTAAATATGAGAGAACAATCTTTCTAAAAGGCACATCAACAAATAATTCATAAATGACTACAAAATCATTACCTCTGCTCTCTGGGTTCTGGGAAAAGCGGTTGATTTTTCTATGGCATAAACATCCACGAGGTAAAGACATGCTCCTTGCTCCCGGTCCAGAATGGCTGCAGTCTGAATTATGCCAGTCTGTCGTCCAATAGTAAAGAGGCGTCCAACTGTTTTTTCTTCACAACGAACTGAAACAATATAATACTCCACTGGGGCTTCTGATCCTCTAGGGCTAGCTGCTTCTATGGATATTACGTTGGTACCAATGGGTTCACCTTCCTTCAAAATAGTTATATATTTGGGTTGAGTAAAAACAGGTCCATCAAGGCCCTGAAGAATGATGGTCAATTCAGTGGTTGATTTCCTCCTTTCAGGGCCAAGGTCTGTTGCTGAAACTATGAGGTTATAGATCAGCTGAGAAGGCACCAGTGCTGAAGCCACTCTCAGGTCTCCACTATAACGATCCACAATGAAGGTGTCTGTGTCCCCATTGACGATCTCATACTCCACTTCTCCGTTTGCCCCTTCGTCTGGGTCTGCAGCCATTATCGTTGTCAGAACAGAACCAATCACAGCTGAAGGGTCTGCCGCAAGGGCATTTTGTGATATAAACATTGGAACGTTGTCATTGAGGTCTGTGACCAAGATGGTCACATTTTTCAAAGCATAGCGTCTCGTTTCTATAGGCACAGCTTGATCATTGGCTTTTACGGTTAACTCAAAGAGATTGGCAAATTCCCGATCTATTTCAGCATTAGTATATATAGTGCCTTTGACTTCATCTATGCCAAAGTGGTTGCCCCTGGGCATCTGTTGAATGATTGTATAGGAGAGTTGCCCATTAATGTCTGCATCAGGGTCATGTGCAGTCACTGAAATGACAGACGTTCCAATGGGAATGTTCTCGACAATGGACTTGAAAATATCCCCAGGAGGAAAGCTAGGAGGATTGTCATTAAAGTCCCTCACATGTATAACCACTGACATTGTAGATGAACGAGGAGGCCTTCCTTGGTCTTTTGCTGTTATATTTAATTTGTACAAAGACTGTGTCTCAAAGTCCAACTTTTTGGCAAGGAAAATACTCCCAGTGTTTGGGCTGATGCTAAAAGTTCCATGGTTATTAGTTCCAGTGATACTATAATGTAAATCAGCATTGTCACCTGAATCTGAATCGGTTGCAGTAACAGAGGACACAAGTTCACCAATTCTCATGTTTTCCAAAACATCAACATACAGTGTTGATTTAGGGAAAGAAGGGGTATTGTCATTTTCATCTAAAATATCAATATTTAAGGTACAGGTGGAGTTGAGGGAGACTGCACCTGAATCCACTGCTTGAATTACAAGGGAATAGGCAGGTGTTGCTTCATAGTCTAATTTGCCCACTAGAGTCACCTGACCAGAGGTACTGTCTATAGCAAACTGTCTTTCTTCATTTCCTTTCATTACAGAGTAATGAATAAGTCCATTATTACCTTCATCGACATCTGAGGCAGATACTCTTAAAACTTGTGTCAGGTTGGCTGCTGACTCTGATATGGTGGCTTGGTAAAAGTCTTTTAAAAATTTGGGAGCATTATCATTTATGTCCTTCATGTAAACATGCACTGTGGCCTGATCCTTGAGAGGCTGAGGGAGCCCCTGATCTGTTGCAATGACTGTAAAGCTAAACACTGCAGTCCCTCTCTGTCTCATAAGAGACTCCCTGTCAAACTGACGAGTATTTGTAATTTCCCCACTAACAGCATGCAACTCAAAATCTGGCTGCACCATTTCAAAGGAATACCTTACTTCTCCATTTGGCCCAAAGTCTTTATCTATAGCATTTACTTTGCCCACCAATGACCCAGCTTTCTGCTCTTCTTCAAAATAAAACGTGTAATTGGTACTGTTAAAAAGAGGCCTGTTATCATTTACATCTTCTAAAATTACAGTAACATTCACAGTAGCACTAAGGGGTTCCACTGCTCTGTCAGAAGCAACAACCAGTAAAACATATCTGTCTTGAAGTTCACGGTCCAGTTCACTTTTTATATACAATTGACCATCTGGGAATATGCCAAAAGCATCCCCTGTATTTCCTTCAGCAATGCTGTATGCAATTTCACCATTTGCTCCTGAATCCTTATCAAAAGCTTGCACTTTAAAGAATCGAGAATTCACGGGTTCTGACTCGGAAAGGGTGACCTCATAAGAAAGTTGATCAAACACTGGTGGGTTGTCATTTACATCATGGACATAAACTGTTAAGATGAAACTAGAGGAGAGCTGTGGGACACCCATATCAGATGCCAAGATCTCTATTTGGTAGGAACCAGCATGAACATCCAGGGGTCCTAGCAAACTAATATTACCATTCTTTTCATCGATAATAAACAGGTTCTTGGGATTTTGCTTCAGGCTATAGAGTACCATGCCATTGACACCTTCATCAGGGTCCACAGCTTTGGCTTGGAAAATGCTGTGACCAGCCTGCCAATTCTCCACCACGTTTACGCTCTCTACAGCCTGAAGGAAATGGGGAGAGTTGTCATTCAAATCCTTAACAGTTATGTTAACCATAGTGTCTCCAGTCACTGTGCCCCCACTGGCCACTACTTTCAGCTGATAAAAGGATTGCTCTTCTCTGTCAATCACACTCGCTGTGGTAAGATGCCCAGTGACCTGGTTGATAGCAAACATACCTTTCTGGTCCCCAGTAGTAATGAGATAACTGATGTTGGAATTGAGATCCATGGTGGATGCAGACACACTACCCACATGATATCCCAGAGCCACATTCTCAAAGACCACGAAGCTGTAGGCAGCCTGGCTGAATACAGGTGGGTTGTCTTGAGTGTCCAGTACAGTGATGGTTACTATTGCCTGGTTGGGAGACTGTAAATTGCCACCATCAGTAGCCACTATTTGCAACTGGTAGGCTGTTTTTTCTTCTCTGTCTAGGGCCATTCTGGTAGAAATAACCCCACTTTGAGCATTGACTTGAAACCGAGACCTGTCCCCAGCGGATATACTGTATTTGATAGTTCCATTGAGACCCAAGTCTGGGTCAGTGGCAGATACTGTCGTGATGTAACTTCCTCCAGGCTCATTCTCCTGAATATGAGCAAAATATTGGATTGGGTAAAACACAGGACTGTTGTCATTCACATCCAGGAGACTCACATTTATGCGAACCATTGATGACTGGGGAGGGGAGCCCAGATCTGTGGCCAGAACCAACAGGGAATGGAAAGCTTGCTCCTCTCTGTCCAAGGAGGCAATAGTACTCAACCTTCCAGACACAGGATCCAGCCGGAAGGATCTCTGGTCAGTCTCGGCCTCTTGCAGGGAGAAGCGCACTGTCCCATTGTCACCCAGGTCTCTATCAGTTGCCCTAAGCACCAGTAGTTCTGTCCCTGTTGGGGCATTCTCAACCACAGACACATTATACCCTTCTGGCTGGCTAAATACTGGCTTTTCATCATTCACATCCAGGAGAGTTACTACAAGCTGGGCATAGGAAAACTTGGGGTGAACCCCCTGGTCCCGAGCACTGATGTTCAATACTATCTGAGAAGCCAGTTCACGGTCCAAGCCCCCGGCAATTCCAGTGGTCACCAGGCCGCTATGTTCACTGATGTGGAACCAACCTAGTCCATTGCCAGAGACGATGCTGTAACGCAGATTAGCATTGAGACCAGAGTCGCCATCAGTGGCAGACACTCCACTCACATAGCTTCCCGGGGGTGCCTCCTCGCTCAGGTTCACTCTGTACACTTGCTGTGCAAAGACAGGAGGGTGGTCATTGATGTCATTTACGAAAATCACCAGGCTTGCCACAGAAGAACGCGCCTGGACCGCTGCGCCAGGGGGCGCCCCGTAGTTATCAGAGACCGAAACTGTGAGGTTGTAAGAAGGGATGCGCTCCCGGTCTAGGGCGCTGGCCACTTTGATGAGGCTCAGGTTCGGCACTTTGCTGCTCTGCACCTCAAAGTGGCGCTGCTCATTGCCTCCTAGAATCTGCACAGAAATATTCCCGTTGGCCGCGGGTGAGTCTGCGTCCGTCACAGTGAGCAGAGCCACCACAGTGCCCACTTGAGCGTTCTCATCTACAGAGGCATAGCGCGAGGTGGCCGGGAAGTAGCGGAATTTCACCACGGGGTCATTGTCGTTGACATCCAGAAGCTGAATGAGCGCCTCCGCACGCCCAGTGAGAGAAGGCACGCCTCGGTCCATAGCCTGCACGGTAAGCGAGTACTGACGCCTGGCCTCGAAGTCCAGGGGCTCCCGCACGGTGATAAGCCCCGTTTCTGGGTCCATTTGGAAGGGAGTCCCCTCGTCCTGCAGTCTATAGCGGATGTCCGCATTGGTGCCCTCGTCCGCGTCCGCCGCCGCCACCTGGAGGACGCTGGAGCCCACCGCTGCGTCCTCAGGCACCCCCGCCTGGTAGTGGGAACTGCCAAAAACTGGGGGGTTGTCATTTATGTCTTGCACAGTCACGTTTACCTGCAGGTAGCCCCGCCGCTTCGGCTCACCCTTGTCCTCCACTTCCACCAATAGTTGGTACTGCGGTGTGACCTCGCGGTCCAGCCCGCCCTTGGACACCAGATGCAGAAACGCACCCTCGCCGCTCGGGTTTAGGGTGATATCCAGGCGGAAGCGACCCGCCTCGTTACCCTGGATGATGCGGTAAGAGCGATGGTCCACACCATTGGAGCCGATGTCCGAGTCGGTGGCCGTATCCAAGATGACTTGGCGCCCGCTGCTACTGTCCTCCTTGAAAGTGACCACGATGGAGGGATCGGGGAAGACGGGGGCGTTGTCATTGAGGTCCCGCACAAGCACTCGCACTTCGGTGGGGTAGGTGGGAGAGCTGGAAAGGACCACCAGGTTGATCACATCGCTGGGCAAGCTCTCGCGGTCGATGGTGGCGGTGGTGTAGAGGGCCCCGGTGCTGCTGTTTATGGCAAACAGGGCGTGGCTTTCGCTGAGCCGGTAGGTGAAGCCGGGGCGCGTCTGGATGGTGCCCACCAGCGTGCCGGGAGGTTGCTCCTCCAGCACTTGGAACACCTGGCGCTGCTCGGCCCCGCTGACCTGGGCCGGCCGGGGGAGCTGTGATAGCAGCCAAAAGACTCGGAGGAGCTGAAATACTGATAGAGGGGGCAACTGGAGCCATGGGCGTCCAGGCGCCCTGTCTGCTAAGTCCATGGTCCTGGCTCCCTGGAACGGTGTGATAAAAAGAAGGAAGAGTGAAGCAAAAAGAGTAACAGCAGGGATTAAGTAGCCCCAGCAAAAAAAAAAAAAAAAAAAAAAAAAAAAAAAAAAAAAAAAAAAACTAAGTCAAAGACCCTCCAGCCCAGCAGAAGCAAATCGCGTCAGAGAAAGGCTCCAGATAGCCATTTGGACTTACAGTACGAGAGAGATGCCCGGGCGAAAAGCCGCAAGGAATTCCGCGGGACACTCCTGTGCGCTGATGAATTCCCAGAAAAGTTTCTCCAACCTCCTACATTTTCCCCCCTTCACTTTGATTTTTTTGAATCCAGAGTCTGAGCGTTTTCGCCTGGGTGGGTGTGGATTGGGAGCGGTTGCCTGTATTTAAGGTATATGAGGAATCATTGCAAACAATTGTCTCCGGAAACTTTAGAACTTACCCACCGCGAAGGAACAGAAGAGGGAAGAACGAACCTCGGCAGAGATGTGTGGCAAGAACAATTGCGCACGGGGGAGGGGGCGGTGGGGACCCGGGAGATTATAGAATTCCTTTCCCAAAAGCTGGAGACCAGGGTTCTCCTCGAGTCCTCACTCCTCACTAACAAGGCTGCGAGGCCCCTTCGACAGGGCTGCAGAAGTGGCCGCTGAGGCCCGGCCGCCGGCGTCTGCGCGCTGGCCGCTAGCGATTGCGTTCCAGGCGCTCGCGTTGGAGCTAGGGCTCCGGTACCCAGGAGCGCTCAGCTTCGTCCCTTCTCCTCCAGCCGCCGCCGCCGCCGCCCCTGCTGCGGCTTCGAGCTGGTGGTCGCGCGCAGGCACCATCCAGGGCTCTTCAGCATTTTTGTTTGGGTTTTGGTGTTTTACCTCTGCCGAGGTGCCTGCAGTCTCATTATTTGTACATCCAAATCGAGTGCAGGTCCGGCCCCCTTTCTTCTCGGCCTCGCAGGGGTCGCGCAGGAACGGCGTGCGGTGCCCGAGTCCCCTCCCCTCACCATGCCAGGGGGATCGTTCTCCGGCGGCCCCCGGCAGAAGCCCACTCCAGCGCGCCTCGCCCCTGCCCCCGTTATCTTTGCCTTTATTGTCCCGTGTCAGTTTCACTTTGTAATCCACAAGCCTTTTGGTTGGGGGCGGGGGGCGGTTGCTCCCCCCTTTCTCCTTCACCGTTGGCGGTGGAGGCGGGGGAAGTCGGCGCGGGGCTGTGGCGGCGCCCGCGGCAGCTCCGGACGGCGCCTGTCAGCGCTCTCCTTCTCGCCTGCCCGGGATGAAGGTTGGACCGCTGTGGAGCCGCAGCTCCGCGAGCCGCTCTCAGCCTCCGGCGGGTCCCTCACACTCCCCGCCCCTTCCCCGCTGCGCACACACACACACTCACACACACACGCACGCACGCACACACAGCGGCCGTCGCTGAAACACAAACAGAGGGGGAGGGAAGACCGCGAGCTGGAGCAGGACTCAGAAACTTTGCTCGCCGCTCATTGATCCCCGCACTTTAGTTCGCCCCGACTCCCCCTAGCTCCCGGTCCTGTCACCTACTGCCCCTCCCTCTCCCCAGCCCCATTGGGCCGGAGCTGAAGCAGGCCCGCCCGGCGCTCCTACCGCGAGCGCTCTCCGGCGCTTTGGGCCTCCGACTGGCTTCTCGGGATGCTAATCACTCCAGCCTCCCGGAGGACTGGAGGCGGTCGGGTGTGGGAGCCCGGCGAGTCGGAGGCGCTGAGAAGGGGGATGATTTTTTTTTTTTTTTTCCTTTCTTTCTTCTTCTTCTTCTTCTTTTTT
>NC_081557.1:185625490-185791822 GCF_022355385.1 Mustela nigripes | reverse complement strand
TTTTTTTTTTTTTTTTCTTTTTGGTCAAAGCTTGGCCGGCGTCAGAGCAATAACAGCAAAAAGCTGCCACAGGATAGATGGGGGTGGGGTCAGGTTTGCAGATAAATAACTTTAGTGGCGGGGTCTGAAGGAAGACCGTTAGGTTGTTATGCTAGTAATAACGCAGGGGTAAGGGGGTCGAGAGAAATAAAAGAAAGGCGGGGGGTGCGGGTCTGTTAGAGCGGGGAGGAAGGATTAAGCAAAGCCTGTCTGGGAATGCACAGTGCAGATTTGCTTTAACCATTTCCTGCCTCCTCTCTTTCGATGGGAGGAGAGGGAGAGAGCTGCGGTACAGTGCGACCCGACAGAATCCAAACGGAATCGCCCTCGTTCCTCCTCTGTCTACAGAAGGAGTTCCTTGAAGCCCAGAGCGAGCCAGACTCTGAACTTGCACCCATTTGACTCTGCCCCGCCCTTCCAGGTGACTAGGGGCAGCAAGGCCTCAGTACCAATCCCGCTTTGGACTTCCTATAGGAAAAGCCAAAGGAACTCGGTGTTTGTTTTGTTACCCTTCCCAAATGGATCCCAGGTGCCAGTAGCTAACCTTACAGTTTCAACAATAACAATGATAGGCCTTTGGAAAGATGGAGAACTTTTCCTGTCGCAAAGTTTGGAATTTTGATCTCTGTTGGAGTACTTCCCCCTTGACATATTGCAGCCAAAGGAATCCTGATGAAGTTGTGTTTTTTTTTCCTCTTTCTTTCTTTTTTCTTTTTCTTTTTTTTTCTTCCATTCCCTTTCTCTCTCTCTCTCTCTCTCTCTCTCTCTCTTTAGTCTGGGGAAAGGATAGATATGATAAAAATAGAAATAAATAAAACTAAATTAAAAATTTTTAAATGTCCACATGCCACGTACTGCACTCACGTTAATTCTGTTATTTACTGTACCTAATTTTTGTGGTGGCATACATTGCTTCACTAAAGAAAAAAAAGTTACTGGGTATCAGGTGAGTATTATTTCCCCTTTAAAGAAAACCATTCAGAAAATACAAATTTAAGCCAAGGAATGCAAATATAGGGCATATGTCATACATTTCTGCCACAGTGACCCTACCAAATTTAAAACTTTTTGAGACCTGACATGATTCAGCTATGAGTAAATACTGCCCTCTGCTGTTCTCTATCAGCCTTACACCTTTAGGCGTCTGGTTTCTTGCTTAAAATTAAATACAGAGACTAAAAAGATCTGGTTACAAGGCTAATTCCTCCTTCTTGCCTAGGGATAGTGGCAAAGAAAAAAGGATCTTTAGGAATCTCCTAGTGCCTTTCCTTATAAAGGTAAAAAAAAAAAAAAAGTTTAAGAGCAATAAAGCAGACAGCAAATTCAAGTCCTCTGATGTAGACAGCCTGTAATTGGAGATTGATACATGGGAATCTGAAGACTATAAATGTCTTCACCAATTCCTTTGTTTAGGGTAGAGCACTAAAAAAAAAAAAAAAAAAAAAAAAAAAAAAAAAAAAAAAAAAAAAAATTCACTTTTGCATATTCCACTACCATATATAATGACATATGTAGCATGTATAATGAGTGAATTGGAAACAGACAAGAAAGTTAAATTACAACATTTCTGACAAGAAAGATAAATTTCAACATTTTTGTATTTTTAGGACTTAAAACCTTTTTTAAAATATTGGAAGCTTTTCTTTTAAAAGAGAGACATTTTTAAGTCTTTTCTCAAACCCATATCTTTGCCAACATATTACAATCTAAATACTACTTTTCTGGAGTAATTAAGCCAACAAAGATTTGTAGATTAATTGAAGCAGAACTAAAAGTTTTTTCTTCCCTTGAATTTAAAAATTCAAGTATAATTGACATACAGTATTATATCAATTTCAGGTGTATTATATAATTACTCAACAAGTCTGTACATTACTCTGTGCTCATTATGGTAAGTTTACTCTTAGTCCCTAAAACTTTTTCACTCACCCCCTACCCCCACCAAGCGACCCTCTAGTAACCATCAGTTTGTTCTCTACATTTAAGAGTCTATTTTATTGTTTGCTTCTTTTTTCTTTGTGGGATCAAGCTATGGCTATGATACATGATTTTAAAAGAATATTTGGATTTTTTTGTGTGTTTATTTTTGTTGCTTATGCACCACAATTCAATCACTCAGATAGAAAAGAAGAAAACATTTAGATACTGTTGTAAGAGAACAGGTACTTTTGTTTTGTTTTGTTTGTTTGTTTGTTTGTAGAACCTGTGGAGTAATATTCATATTTAGTCTCCATAGTTTTAAATTTAGTCATTTATAAGTGGATTTAATTTGGGAGAACAGGTTAAAATCTGTCATTTTGTGGAATGGGGGGTGTTCATTTTGTGGATTATATATTGTTTTTAATTTTAAAAAATGAGATATGGCACAATTAAGTAATATTTCTGTAAATGTGTATATATTCAGTATTATAAAATAACTTTTTGAACAATTATGAAAGAGGATTATCAAAAATAATTCAGACTATGGTATTGTGATTTGAATAACTAGAAGTTTTCCATGATAATTACTTTAAAGTAACACATTCATTTACAGATAACACCTATCCATAAAATTACAGTCTATGTTTACATAAGTATATAACTTAAAATACAATATAGAAAAAAGGTTATACTGAAAGACAAGGGATAAAAGCTTTATTTTATTTTATTCTCTTGGGTTTCAAAAATTACAATATAGTGCATGATGAAAAGTAAAGATGTCCCGCAAAAAAAGTTAAATAAAAGAAAAGAAAGACACATAGAGACTGTATGTATGAAAAAATAAATTTTAGTTTATCTTGGCTTTTCCACCAAAAGTTCATTTATTTTAAGAAAAGAATTACTTAGTGAAAGCTTTCAAGAAACATGAAAATAGATGTTTTTTCATTAATTTTTTTAATTTTTTATAAACATATAATATATTTTTATCCCCAGAGGTACAGATCTGTTAATCACCAGGTTTACACATTTCACAGCACTCACCACAGCACATACCCTCCCCAATGTCCCCAACTCCACCACCCTCTCTCAACCCCTCTCCCCCCAGCAACCCTCAGCCTGTTTTGTGAGATTGAGTCTTTGATGGTTTGTCTCCCTCCCTATCCCATCTTCTTTCATTTTTTCTTTTCCTACCCCTCAACCCCCCACATTGCATCTCCACTTCCTCATATCAGGGAGATCATATGATAGTTGTCTTTCTCTGACTGACTTATTTTGCTAAGCATAATACCCTCTAGTTCCATCCACCTCGTCGCAAATGGCAAGATTTCATTTCTTTTGATGGCTGCATAGTATTCCATTGAATATATATACCACATCTTCTTTATCCATTCATCTGTTGATGGACATCTAGGTTCTTTCCAGAGTTTGGCTCTTGTGAACATTGCTGCTATAAACATTTGGGTGCATGTGCCCCTCAGAGCACCACATTTGTATCTTTAAGGTATACACCCAGTAGTGGAATCACTGGGTCATAGGGTCGCTGAAAATAGATGCTTTTAAGAGAGAAAATATTGATCAATTTTAATAGACTCTATGGGGAATTATATTTTTTGTCCAGGCATGAAAGAAGCTAAAGAATGCAGCTTATTTGAGTCTTAGAACATATATTAAAACTAATAGTTTTATAGTAATTTGTTACTCTGATCTGTACACATTTTCTTTCACGTTTTGGACTCCAACTAAAAAAGCTTAGGTTAGTCATATTATTACAATTGGGGAGCCTAGGTGGCTCAGTGAATTAAGCCTCTGCCTTCGGCTCAGGTCATGATCCCAGGGTCCTGGAATCAAGCCCCACATCAGGCTCTCTGCTCAGCAGGGAGCCTGCTTCCCTTTCTCTCTCTGCCTGCCTCTCTGCCTACTTGTGATCTCTCTCTCTCTTTCAATAAATTAAAAAATTTAAAATTATAACACAGTAGCAACACTGTCCGGAAAAGTATTCTCCTTCCTACTTCCTCCCTTTCTTCTCTCTTTCCCCTTCTCTTCTATTCCTTTTCCTTCCCCTCTCCCCTCTCTTCCTGGTCCTTCTCCCCCTGTTGTTCTCTTCCCTTTTCTTTCCCTCTCTTGCTTCTGCTCCTCTCCCTTCCGCTCTTTTCTCTTCCCTTCTCCTTCCTCCCCTCCCTTCCTTTTTCTCCCGTAGGCTTTCTTTTCTCCTCTCCTCTCCTCTCCCTTCATCTCCCTCTTGTTTTTCTCCCTTTACTTTTCACTCGACGTGGCTTACTTTATTTTACTCTATTCTACCTTACTCTCACTCTCATAACAGGACTCCCAGAAGCAAATAATGTAATGAGGGGAAAGTATATCTTTTTGTTTCCATATTTTCAAAAAATATGTATTATATAATTGTCCTGTATTTTGTATGTGACTTGCATTATATTTTATATGTGTCTTATCCTATTTCTTATCCTTTTTGCCAAACACTATGTTCTAAAGATTTCTATGTGTTGTTATTGTACATGTACATTTAAACTGTTGTTTCTGACTTTCGCCTTTTACTATTAGGAATGCATCCATTACCTTAACCTGTATCTACTTACACAATTGTAGGCATCCAGTTTGCTTCCAACTCCTTGACATCACAAATTAGTCTGCAAGGAATACCCTTGTAATTGCCCCCATATGGAAATAAATATCTTTGGGATACATAATGTCAAAGAAGAAGCTTCTACTCCATATCCAAAATATATAGCTGGTTACTTGCTGAACAAGAGAGAGCTGCATTTGTAGGACACAGTATTTCTGAACAAAGAAGAGAACTGATCTGAGGTTTGGAAAAGCATGGCCATCAGAAATGACAAACTTTGAGAAACAGGAGAAGTTTGAGACTGGTTAACTTTTAGCTGTGGAGTTGAAGTTACTAGACCATAGTTTTCACATATAGGCTGAATTTCAGATGTACGGTTACAACTGTGAATTTAGCAATGGTTTGGGATGGTTTTAATACTGGTACTTATAAACCAATTCTTGATAACATTGACACAAGTAGACAAGATTTTTGTCCCTACCTGTATTATCTCTCATTTTTATTTCTTTATTTGGTTATGTTGCTTTCCAATTTTTTGCACTAAATGTTTAATTCAGTATGTTAGATTTTTAAATTCCTGATAAATATATTTAAAGCTATAAAGTTCCCTCAAAGCACTAAATTAGTCTTACTCCACACACACACAGATAAAATTATAAAATATTATGTGTAGTGATTTCATTATAATTCACCTTTAAATATTTGGTATTTTATAGTTTCCTCTGTAGGACAAGATTATATATTAATATATACTTATGTTTCCAAATATGTGAGAACTAATTAAGAGCTCTCTCCTTCAGCAAGCACTGCTACTTTTCACCACCTTACTTGGTACATAGAATCTATATCTCTTTGTATCATTTGTTCAATGTGTTATATTCAAAATCAATACTCTGTAATAAAAAGAAATCTTGAATTTTCATCCTCATATTTTCATCCTTTCATATTTTCTTAACCTACTTAAAGCAATCTATTGAAATTTTTTTTTACTTTTTTCTTTTCTTTCTTTCTTTCTTTTTTAGCAGCTGATTCTTTGCCTTTACTATAGACTTGCTTAACTAGTGAGATTTTTTTCTTTCATATTATTTTCCTATGTTTAGTTATGGACCCCCCCTTTTTTTCTGCTTAAAAAAGATCCTTTAACATTTCTTATAAGGCTGGTTTAGTTCTGTTAAACTCCCTTAGGTTTGGTTTTCTAGGAAACTCTTTATCTCTCCTTCACTTTTGAATGATAATCTTGCCAAGTAAATTATTCTTGGTTGTAATTTTTTTTTTTCTTTTTCAGCACTTTGAATATATCCTGCCACTCCCGGCTTTTTTTGTTTTGTTTAAGTAAGATCCACACCCAACATGGGGCTTGAACACCCAACCCTGAGATCACAGAACCCTGGGATCAAGCCCTGAGCTGAGACAAACAGTCAGACACTTAACCAACTGACCCACTCAGGCATTCCCTGCCACTTTCTTCTTGCCTGTAATGTTTCTGGTAAAGAATCACCTGACAGTCATAGAGTTTCTCTCGTATATGACTATTTGTTTTTCTCCTGATGTCTTTAAGATTATCTTTTTATATTTAACTTTTGCTATTTTTTAAAGATTTTATTCATTTATTTGAGAGAGAGAGAGAGAGAGAGAGAGTGAACACAAGTGGGAGGGGGAGGATCAGAGGTAGAGGGAGAAGCAGGGTCCCCCTGAGCAGGGAGTCCAAGGAGGGGTTTGATCCTAGGATCCTGGGCTCATGACCTGAGCCAAAGACAGACACTTAACTGACTGAGCCACCCAAGCTCCCTACTGAATTTTTTCCTACCAGGGTGGCAGTTGATGAGCACTTATTCCTCCGTGATTAACTTTACTCATTTGCCTTTCAGGACACCATCCTGCTTGATGGACCACTAGTTCTCAGTCTCAGATGTTTTAGTATTAGCACCCCAGAGGTGAACAGACAAGTTGTTCCCTTCTCTTTTCTAAGCTCTCAGTGCCTTGATGATCTCATCCTGTCTCAAGACTTCAAATAAACTGGTAACACTCCAAAAAGAACGTGTGTTCCGCAGTTTTTAGGTGCAATGTTCCATCCACAACCATTAAGTTGCTTATTAGTTATGCTATTCAAAGCTTGTATATCATTACTGATGTGTTGTTACTAAAAGAGGAATGTTAAATCTGTATTTTTTGATCAAAAATTTAATCTCCTTATGGCTATACAGCTATTCTTGTTCTGCATTTTAAGACATTATATATGTATATTATGTATAAAATCTTTATGTATTTTTCGTGACTTAAACGTTTTCCAATTCAAATGTGATTCTTTATTCCAAATAATGTACTTTCTTAAAAGTCTACTTTTGTCTAATATATGAACAGGTAACTGGTATTGTTTAGTATCATCATGGAAAATTTTTTTCTATCCTTTCACCAACTATTGTTTGTATCCTAATGTTTTTTTTTTTAATTTTCTTTTTTTGTACCCTAATGTTTTAAACAAGTCTTTTGGTACAACATTATTTTTGAAATTATTTTCATTTTTTAATCAATTATTGTTATTATTGTCTTTTACTGGAGCATTTTATCTATTTACATTTAATATAATTACTCTTATATTTCTATCTCTTATCTAATTTTGTTATTTTTTCTCTCGTTTTATGTTTTTGCTTATTTCTTGTTTCTTACCTGCTTTTTATTAATTAGACATTTCTTTCACTTTCCTCTACTACAATGGTTGGTATATGTTCTATTTTGTCTATTTTTGTTTTACCTATAGAAATTATAAAATAAATTTTCTCAAATTTTATAATAATTCAATACCTTAAGGAAAAAAGAGGCTTCTTCTTGAACAATATATTTTATACACATTCATTTACTTTCCAATTTACATCTTAATTTGATACTGCTTTTCAATTCTTCATTTTATTTTAACCTTTCACAGGATTTTTGTTTTTAAAAAGACCATAATGTATCTTATGCATTTCTTTCTTTTCAATCTGTCTTCTAACACAAGCATTCTATCCTGGGCCATTTGCATTCTGTTTTAAATATATCTTTTTGAATTTCCTTTAAAATAGAAGCTGCTGGTACAATACTTTATAGTGCCCCTGTTCTTGGAAGACTTTTTTCTTTAAGAATAAAATTCAAAATTCAAAATTATTTTAAAGTCATTTAGACAAAGTTTTTTTTTTTTTTTTTTGTCATATGCCATTCTAGTGAAAATACAAAAAAAAACAAAAAGGAAAGAAAAGGAAAGAAAAGAAATTAAGAGTATTTCTAAGACCATATATTGGTAACTCAATTCACAGGAATCTTCTTTTCTCAAAATTATCATTATTCATATTTATAAACACGGTTCATTTATACAGAAGTTTGACTTTTATTTTTGCTGTCAATTTGTTTTGATTTCTTTTTATCTCTTGTTCAAGAGATATTTTTTACTTACAACTGTTAAAATGCCTCCCTATTTTTGGTATTTTGCACTTTTATTTTGGTATATATAGATATAAAGTGGTTTGTAATGCTGCTTGGAAATTGAAGTCTACATGATACAGATCTTTCTTTCATTATTTCTGGAAAATGTTCAGCCATTATATTTTCAGATATTACTCTGGGTTTATTTCTCCTTGTTCTTCCTTCTGTAACTCTACTTAGACATATATTAGTAATTCTCATGATATCTTTTATGTTTTATATCAGGTTAATGTTTTTCTTTTTCATTTTCTCTATGCTTAATTCTGAGTGATTTTTTTTGACTTGTATTCCAATTTGCCAATTCTCTTCTCACCTGTGTCTAAACTACTTCCAAACTCATCCATTTGTTTTTCAGTTTAATTACTGAATTATTACACCTTAAAATCCTGTTGTGTTTTGTAGTTCAATATATCCCACAGATATTTGCAAGCTTGTTTTCTATTTATTTGAATATATTAAACATAGTTTTGATACTGTTTTAAATATGTGTCAATTTCAATATCAGATATATGTGATCATCTGTTTCTGCTTTCCATTGTTATTGCTAGTTTTTGCTCATAGTAAATTGTTTCTTTATTTAACTAGTTAAGTTTGGGTCTTAACTGTTCATTATGATTGACAAATTATATGTGATGTTCTTGAGGCTTAAGATAGATGTGCTTATATAACAAAGATCTGATTATACTTCTGTTTGTTACATGTGGGTTACTATTAGTCTTCAACCACTACTGTTTTCCTTGAAGCTAAAGTTAAAAAAAATAAAAATAAAACAATAAAAGCAATAAAAAGCAGTAGTATTTTATAAATCACTAAGTAATGCTGTCAAAAAATGCTTTCCCATAACTGGGTTTTGTTTAAAGACATCTTTTAAACTAATTTAGATTGTTGTTATGTCAATCTTTTATATGTATCAAAAGAAAGTTATAAGCAAGATAAACCAGACAAAATGTACTTAAGATTTTTTTCACATTGAAAATCAGCTCAAAGTGAGTAGTTATTGAAAAAATGCTCCATTATTTTGTCTTTGATTTTTTTTTTTTCCCTAACATGCCGACACTGCACATTTGATGTTCTTATACAGTTGATGATAATTAAGTCACAAGTGATTCTGGGCCTTTAGCAAATATAATATACATCCTAACTGCTAAATGTTAAAATGGGATTGCCCTCCCACTAACAGTAAAAAGTGAATCTTGGAACAAATACATACAGTTACTTCATAACTTAAATTTTGTTGTTCTTTTTTGTTTGTTTGCTTGCTTGTTTTGTTTTTTCCCTAAGCTACCATGTGATTTTAAGAGCTGCCTGTCACTTCAACTGTTATGGCTGTTTCTTTCTCCATTGCCTGTTCCAGTCAGTTCCAAGGCATCTTTATTTTCAGTGTTTTGGAGAAGGTGGGGTGACTAGGTATAGGTATCTAGTTATCTAGATACCCATTATATAATAAATAAATATTATTTATTTTAATAATTTATTATTTCAATAATTATTACTTTCAATATTGTCATTAATTTATACTATTATTTTAATAATTTTAAAAATAATTTTAGTAGTAAATAATAACCTGGCATATTATAGAATAAAAACAAAAACAAAAAACCTTTTTTTCCTTGTTTTTTGTTTGTTGGTTTGTTTGTTTTTAGTAGGCTCCACACCCAGCATGGAGCCCAATGTAGGGCTTAAACTGAAGACCCTGAGATCAAGACCTGAGCTGAACTTAAGAGTGAGATGTTTAGTTGACTGAGCTGTCCAGATGCCCTCAAACCCCTTTATCTCTTGGAATGTTTTTCATTTTCCGTTTTTTCCTCCTTTGGAAAAATCTTTTTTCTTGGTGCTTATCCATAAGCCAGTTTTAACTTTTCTTGCTGCCTTCTGGTAAAATTCCTCAATCTGATGTTCCAACTCACTATTTCACTACTCAAATATTGCCATCTAATCTACCACTATTTAACTTTCAGTTCTCTTTATATCAACTCTATTTTTATAACTAATATCATCTACTTCATTTTATTTATTTATTTACTTACTTACTTATTTACTTATTTTTATTTATTTTTTATTAAGTAGGTTCCATGCACAGTCTGGAGTCCAACAGAGGTCTTGAACTCACAACCCTGAGATCAAGACCTGAGCTGAGATCAGAAGTTGGTCACTTAACCAACTGAGCCACCCAGGGCCCCTTGTCTATTTCATTTTAAAATAATTCTAATTCTTGTTTGGTATTGACAATATCCATCAATTATCTTTTTATTTTTAATGTACTAACTTTATTCTTATTCTGTCTATCAAAATTCTCCTTCTTATGGTCTGTCTTGTCCAGTCTGACTTTCTCTGAGATACTGCTTTTTCTCATGTGTTTAGTTATTTTGGTTTGTGAGCTCTTGCTCTGGTAGGTGTTGGCTGTGTGTGTAACATGTAATGTTTGCTGAGAAAAAATCAAAAGCCAGGCTTCAGTCTGTGAGTTTAGGGATTAGCAAAAGTTTTCTATAAAAGGCAAGATAGTAAATATTTTAGGTTTTGAGAGCCAGACAATTTCTGTCACACTACTTATTAACCTTGCCTTTGTAATATGAGAGCAGCTATAGATAATATAGAAATTATTGGGTATGGCTATGTTCCAATAAAACTTTATTTACAAAAACAAGGTGTAGGCCCAATTTGGCCTGCAGGCTGACATTTGCTGGCCACTGTTTTAGAGCATGAGAGAAAAGATTTGTACTGAAAACTCCACCAGATGACTGTTACTAATTGTTCCCAACTGTAATCTTTTGTTTAACATATATATGTGTGTACATGTATAAAGTCAATATTTTGAATATGATTCAAAATTTTGATATCTGTTTTACATCAATTGCGCTTTTTTTCTTTTTACCTTCTGACCCTCTGTAGTCTTGAATTTTAAACTGTGAGGTGTAGTATGATTGGGAAGTAACAATCTCCCTAAATTGTAGCCCACAGCACTA
The DNA here is from genome assembly GCF_022355385.1 of Mustela nigripes. Taxonomy (NCBI): domain Eukaryota; kingdom Metazoa; phylum Chordata; class Mammalia; order Carnivora; family Mustelidae; genus Mustela; species Mustela nigripes. The sequence continues at coordinate 185,780,863 of NC_081557.1, read as the reverse complement.
GGGATTTTTAGATAATAGAGTGGGATATTCAGTGCCTAAAGGCAACTAGTCAGTCTGTACTTATTTCATGAGGACATGGATGTCTAGGCTGTTGCTGCCAATTTCTGTAAGAAGCAGGCAGTAATTGCCTCAAGTCAACATAGTGTAGAGACAAAAATTATTTTTTTCTAAATACTTATCCTGTCTAGTCTTTCATAAAATTTTTTGGCCTATATTATTTGGTACTTAGCTTTCTTTTTCCATTATCTATATCTCTGTGTTTTACACACACATGCATACACACACACACACACACACACACACAATTATATAATATGTATGTTTGCTCATTTTTTAAAATTCTGGCCAGTGTTCAATTTCCAAAGATTATGTGGAACCACCAGTGTATGTAAATAAATCTGAAACTACATGATGGAAACTAAAATCATATTTTTTAACATCACACTTATGGGAGAAGCAAAATGAAGGGTTAGCTTTAAAATCCTTCATAATATAGTACATGTGAGTATGTGAGCAAACCCGCTGGAATGGAAATTGCTTATACTAAATGTGAGACTAGGTTTCTCAATATTGTGGCATTTGCCACAAACTAGTAATTACATACCATAATTTGGAGAAACTGTTCAGTCCAACAACTGCTTGTGACAATCTACTCTTTTGTTGAAATACGTAATATGTCAAGTGTTGGTCATATTTTGTCTTTACAGGTAAAACTACCAATTTATCTCAAAATAAAAATATATTAATATGGGAAATAGTAAAAAACTGCCTTAATATTAAAATGAATCTGACATTGAATTTCATGATAGAATAAAAACAATGAACAATAGAATAAAAACAATGGATATCTTTGATTTGTAGGTAATTTATATATATTTGTCTTGTCAAAGAAATGTTGAGCAGAATAATATGATAATCAATCTAGGTTTACTAGACTTTTAGTGAAGGCAAAATTTTGAAAATACTAAGCAATTTGAACTGTAATTTCCATCATCAGCAGGGAGGTGGAGAATTAGGAGATTCCCTCCAGAAGAGCTGATTCTAAGAACACAAGTAACCTTGGCCTACAGCTAAAATGTTATCATATTTTCTATTTTAAATTTATTTGAGATAATGAAATATAGATTACTGTAAGACTACTTTATTTTGTATTATTGTTTAACGAGAATTCCCTTGGCATTATAATAATTTTATATGCATATTATTTTATTGGCTGGATAATATTTTGCCATATGAATAGGCCAAATATTAATCTTTTCCTTTAATGTTGACAATCAGAAATTTTTAGGTTATATTGTTATTGAAATTTATGCTTTGATAAATCATCATTCATTCATCCAACAAAATGTATTGAGAAATAACTGTATGTCAGGTACTTTAAAAGCTAGACAAGATACAAAAATGAGAAAACAGATATACAATTTCTATCACGATGAGTCAAATTATAAAAAAAAGGAATCTGAACTTTTTAAAAAAAGATTTACTTATTTTAGAGAGAAACAGCACACACGCATGCACATAGGGAGGAGGGGCAGAGGGAGAGGGAGAGAGAGAATCCTAAGGAAATTCCTGCCTGAGGACAGAGCCCAGTCCTGGGCTGGATCTCAAGACCCTGAGATCACAACCTGAGCTGAAACCAAGAATACAATGCTTAACTAACAAACCACCCAGGCGTCCCAAGAATCTGAACTTTTAATGACCCCTAATACTTATTTCCAAGTTACTTTCCAAAAATTATATGCCAATTTATAATCAAAACCACAGTATATCAGAATTCTCCCAGCAAAAGCAAATAACAAGTTTATTTGAATATAACTTCTTAAATCCTGATCCATTTAAGAGGTAAAAAGGTGTGGTTTCCTTCAACATGTATTTCTATTCTATTTTTATATATTAGCTATTTATTTTCCCTTTTTAATGAAATCATTCATGTTGTTGCCCTAATCAGTGGGGGTCTCAGATTTTTTGTTGTTGTTGTTGCTGCTATTGTTGTTAAATCTATTTGTTTTCCTTTATAAACATTTACCTTTTTAAAATTTATAATTCTTTCCCTTATGCAGAGACTAAATAAATGCTCAAAAATCTTTAATTCTAGTTTCCTCTTTCTGTTCTTCCTTTTACTTTTTTGTCTTTATTATGTTGTATCGAGTGGCAGGGCAGGGAAAATAAATAATTTTGTTTTCTCTAGGATGATGCCTGGAATTCAGGTAGTTTCCAACAAACACCTATAACATTTCAGCCCACAAAGGATGCCTAAAATTTAAAATAAAATTTTTAAAAAGCAACAATAAATTGTTTTAATGCTACAGTCTAAAACATTGTTTTCTAAAATGTGGTAAATGTTGGTCCTCACAGATAAATCTAAGGTGCTCAGAAAATGATATTAAACTGTACAAAAATACCAAAACGCTAGCATGGGTATTATAGCTTGACATTCATTTTCCATTCAAACCTTCCAGCCTACCTTTAGCATGCATTTCTAGTGGCCCTTTTTCAGACCCTCTCTCATCCATGGTTCTTCACACAGTGCTCCTCTATTTAAATGCATGCACATGGAATCTGTTAGCCAACACAACCATGGAAGCATGTCCACACTGGTGTGCCAGGGTCTAATTTGTGTGTATTGAGAAGCAACAATTATATCATTTGTAGCTGCAGCTAATTCCAAACCTCTGGATCACATTTACTTTGGTTTTTTTTTGGGAGTTAATTATTCCACGTGGCCCCCTGTTTTTCTACCTTTTGATTGGTGTGGCAGAAGTCACAGTGCCCACAGTGGGACATTTCTGTTTCTATCACCATCACAATAATTCGGAAGTCACGCATTCCCTAAATATCTTTACTGAAACAGCTAAACTGCCTCAGAGTTCCTGTACTTGGATCTTGACTGAGTCTATCACAGGTGATAAAAACTATTCCACTTTCATTTCTCTTTCAAGTGAAAGAGAAATTCTAGGGTATTGGAATGTCTACCCTATTTTACATCTCATATCTTCCTTTTGAATAGAGTAGTCTAAGTGAATCGTTCTACAGAACAAGCATATCTAATTCAAGACTTGATTTATATGATATTGTTTGAACACAATATAGACTCTCTTTAATAAAGAAGGTTCAAGTCTCATGAATCAGAAGTAGTGAACACAATACTCATTGGAAGAAAGAAAAAACTTGGAACTTGGAATACACTAGAAGACAAAGGAAAAATAATTCAAGAATACTTAAGCAATTTGATATTTTATAGGACTCAAAGCCCTTATTAAAAGAAAGAGTGCATTATCTGTACTATTTAGTTGGAATATTCCAGATGTCTCTGGTCTTTATAAACGTATCACAACATCTTAATTCTTTGTTTATTTGAATTGCTCCTTAGTCATGTCTCTTTTTCATTCCATTCTTAATCACTGAGTCTGTGATTAAAAATGGCAAACATGTGTTTTGAGAAGAAACTAAGCTATGATTTTGGTTGTGGATAGTAATTTTGGAGTGGTAGAACATATTAACCCCTTCCTTTCCACTCTGCCCATGAACTCATAACAAGAGGCAAGAAAACTGTAAGCACAAAGTAAACAAACAAGGCCTTGGAAATAAATTACTTCTCAGTTGTAATATTTACATGTGGTTATACTAAAGAAATATTTCTGGAGAAACAAACAAATAAAAAGTGACAGTTTAATATTTATAAAATAATGTTAAGCCAAAACAATATAGACAAACACAAATGAGATACTATTATAGTCAAGACTCTTAACTTTTGCACTTAAATAAAGTTGAATTTTAAGAATCTCACAATCATTGGATCTAATCCTGACTCTGCTTCCTACTCTCTACTGGGTCAAGTGTAAGTCGTTTGAATATTCCACAGCTGACTTCTTCATTTGTAAAATGAGAGAAATCAGCTCATGTGGTTACTATAAGTTACCATCTGCCAGAGTGTGAGATATACCTCAGTTTAATTAGAAAAAGTTCTAGGTGATTAATCTTACCTATATTAGGGAAAAGTTGAAAATATAATTCTAATTTTTATGGAAAGGAAACAGTTCTATTAATTTAAAAACAGTAACATATGTACATACATAGATTTTTTAAATTTATAGTAAATTTCCATAAACTTGGAGCAAAATGAGAAAAATAAAATAATATATTGAAATATTTATAGGTAAGTAAAATCACATAGTAATATGCTAATACTTTCGGTAAAAGCAAATATGTCACGGAATATAACCAAAATACTACTACTCTATGATTATATCACCAGGTTCTTTTTATAATCTATATATTAAATTTGATCAATATTTTATGAAACTGTTTTGTTGCTTTTTAGTCAGGAGATTGGTAGTAATAAGTTTGTATCAAGCATGTTAAGGGTATGGTCCAAACTCTTTCTGATCCCCAGTAGGTCTGTGACATGTTATTTGTTTCTTTTTTAAAGCATTTTCTTAAAAGAACACTACATTTTGAAATAAATATCTTTGCTTTGATAACTTGTAGTTCATCTTTTCCTCTTGGTGGTTGGATTATTGCCTTCTTGGAGACTAAAGTTTGCAAATGGTAAATCTGTTTTTTATCCCTTTATGATGATTATTCTTATTATATAATTTCATAACTCAAGATGTTAAACTGATGTTATTAAGAAGGATTAATGAGAAGATCTAAGTGTCATGCTGATTCAATTTGTTTATGTCTTTCATAATTTTGCCAGAGTTTATGGATACTTTTGTTTGTTTTCAATAATTCTGTATTATTAGTTTTGTGTTCAGTGAATTCTAATCCTTACAGTACACCAGATATTTCTTAGAATTAAGTGTTTTCTTTTCTATCTGTATTGGAGGTACACTGTGATTTTCAGATTGATTGGTTGATTTAATAGATGATGATGGAGAGATAGATCTTCCATGCTGGAAAACAGAACAGGACAGAATACCCATAACGTGGATAGTGCATGCTGGTACCTAGGAAGAGTTCAATAAATGTTAGTTATTATTCCCATTCATATGACAAAATTTGACAAGAGTGTTCATTTAGAGCAAATGAATAAAATCATCCACAGAAGTTATATTCAGTCTTTAAAAAAGAACATTGTGAAACTCAGTGTATTATTTATCTGCTGCTGTTTAATGATAGTACTCAAACTTAGTGGCTTCCCGCAACACACATTTATTGTCTCACAGTTTCTCTGGGTCAGGATTCTGGGCACAGCTTAGTTTAGGGTGTGACAAAGCTGCGATCAAGGTGTCAGCCAAGTGGTGATCTCATTTGAGACTTGACTGCGAGAGGCCCGACTTTCTAACTTACAGTCTTGTTGGTAGAATTCAGTTCCTTGTAGTTTGCCAGAGTGTGGGCCAGAGGTCATCCTTAGCTTCTTGCCACATCTCCTTTATGTGGTAGCTCACAATATGACAGCTTGCTTCAAATCCAGCAAGAGAATCTTCTAGGAAAATGAGTTACAGTATTTTATAATATATACACATAATCTAGTAAGCACATCGTGTCACTTTTGTCATATTTTATTAATTAGAAACAATTCAAAAGTCCCACCCACACTAGAAAGAAAAGTTCTAGACAAAACAAGAACATCAGGGGGCATGGATAATGAGGGCCACCCTAGAGTCTACCTACAACATTCCATAAGAACAAAAATCACAAAAGAGTAGCTTTATTTCATTGTTTAAATTCACTAATATCTTTCTTGTTACCCTTTCATAATGAGAAATAATTCTTTCTAATTAAAACATTTGAGGGGATAAAAGCTCTATTATAAAAATTTTTTCAGTACTAAAGCATTGGAAAGAGTTAATATCTTGTTTGCATGGCACTTTAGAGTTCACAATAAATTAATATTTATGAATATTATTATTTCAGACTAGAAAGTGGAGGGTAGAAGTAATATCAATTTCAATATTATAATAGATTTAAGTTCCAAGGAAAGACTTAATTACAGTATTTGCTGTTTATTTGATATATTCAGTATGTCCCCGCCCCAGCTTTGGCCAATCTTCTAAATACTTTTGTTAATTAAAAGTAATTCATATAAAATGGAATGGTGGTAAAAGAGTGGGTGGAAACCAGGTTTGCTCTATGACCAGATAAGCTATAAGGAAGGACCATCAAGTGCCAAGAGCACTGTATTGAAGGCATCAAGATGAGGTGCAGCATAGGTCAACTAGAAAAATGGTTGATGAGGTTGAATGAAATTGGTGACACAAATCATTTACTTTCTTTGTTTGAAGCATGTTTTGAACCATTTTCGGGAGCTTGTCTACAGTTCTGTGTGCAAATGATCTGGCAGTCCACAAAATACTACAACAGGACATGGAAACCAGAACTTCACACACAGCTCCAAAAATATAGCTGCCTTCTATTCTAAAAACTGCTTGCCTCCCAACTAAAACTGTATCTTCCGCTCCATCAGTAAACATATGTCGCACACACTTCTACAGACACTTGGATCTGAAATACTCTTTTCTTGCAGAGAAGTTACCTGGTTATCTATGTGTAGCCATTCTATAGTCCTTCATTAGTGAAGTTTGGAGTAACATTCATATGGGTTTTGCCAAGATGGTATATTCCAGTTTACACTGTTTATGTGATAACTACCCAGACGGTGACCGTTCATGAAGGGGTTTGATATTTCTTTCTTTGACAGGTGGTTGATCCTAACTTGGGTGAACTAGATATGCAGAGAACATTTGCAAAACGCAAGTGGAACCATAAACGTAGTTGTTAAGTATTTATTAATCCATGGAGAATTGAAACAGCACAGTTCCTAAACCCAGAGGCTGTAGTACTAGATGAAGAGATATTCAGCTTTCTGAATGTAAAATGTTTGACAACACTTCTATGTATACTGTTTATTTGTTTGATAAACCTAAATTAGAAGACCCTAGGCTATTAGCTTTTCTCCATGGAAATCTTCTATATGTGATGAACTCACAGAGATGCTCTGTCTCATAAAAAGAAGCCTGATGGGGGCGCCTGGGTGGCTCAGGGGGTTAAGCCTCTGCCGTCGGATCAGGTCGTGATCTCAGGGTCCTGGGATCAAGCCCCGCATCGGGGGCTCTCTGCTCGGCAGGGAGCCTGCTTCTCCCTCTCTCTCTCTGCCTGCCTCTCTGCCTACTTGCGATCTCTGTCTGTCAAATAAATAAACAAAATCTTTAAAAAAAAAAAAAGAAGAAGCCTGATGAACACCACAATAAATGTGATGATGTGAGAGTTCCACTCCAAACTCCAATGTATAAAGAACTTGGAAGTTGTCAGTCCTATGACTACAAGAAAAGGGAGAACAAACTGAAAATCATGACTTTTCTTGGACACATCAGAGACCAAGATTACCAGGAAACTCGCTGCTCTGAAAACTGGAGAGACAGGCAAATCTGGAGAGTCACCCCTGAGATCTGCTCACAGGGAGCCGAAACTGCTGAAGCCGTAAACTGAGAGGGATACTTTGATGGTAATTTTGAAGAATTGCTGGAGGCTGAGGGAGGGTAGTGTGAGAGTAAGAAGCTCAAGGCTATAGTCTTGGATGACTCCCACACTTTCACAGGTTTTATTTCCAGGAGCTTCACTGGGTTCTCACAGTGAACATAAAAGCTCTCTGACCTTGTGACTTTAGCTGAAAGAGGGGAAGAATAATCATGGTGAAATCTGCCTAGAGTATTCTTCATAACAAATGGCTACTTTTCACGAGGAAAAGACTACCCAGAGCCTTATCCTGGATAAGGGAAGGGAAGTTTTCCCACTCCAGCTATCTCTTGCCTTCCAGTTTAACTTGAGGTGGTGGGGGAGAAGCTAACTTCAGAAGCACCATCAAGGCCTTAGCTCAGATTTACAGGCTCACTGAAAGACCAAGATTTAATCGTGACAGGATGGTTCTCTTGTCCCACATTCTAGCCCCCCACACACTGGATTCCAGTGTAGTGACAGCAGAATATAGTAGAAAGAGCTGTAAGCTGGGGCCCCGGGATGGCTCAGTGGGTTAAGCCTCTGTCTTTGGCTCAGGTCCTGATCTCAGGGTCCTGGGATGGAGGCCTGTGTCAGGCTCTCCGCTCAGCAGGGAGTCTGCTTCCCTCTCTCTCTCTGCCTGCCTCTCTGCCTACTTGATCTCTCTCTGTCTGTGTCAAATAAATAAACAAAATTTTAAAAAAGAAAAGAAAGAGCTGCAAGTTGCAGACATACACTCTGAGGAGGGAGTACCTAGGGAAGACCAAAGTGAAGGAGGGAGACAAAAATAATAACATGATACAAAATAATTTAAAGCCACTGGCACATACAGCCACTGCAAACGTTAATTGCTACTCAACTTCTACCCAGATTGGCATACATGTTCACCCCAAGACCTATTTACCTCAATTCCTATTCCCCAATACACCAAGACTCATGTTGAACAAAAAACTATAAAGATGCCAAAAAGCAAGAAAAAAAAAATCTGAAGAGACAAGCAAACACTAATACCAGACTCATATATGACACAAATTTTGGAATTATCAGAAAAACAATTTAAGATAACTATGAATTGCGTGTTAAGTGCTCCAATTGAAAACACTAGCCCATATTCAAGAAGAGATGGTTAATGTGAGCAGACAGGTGGAAACTCTATGAAAGTTCAAAAGGAAATGCTAGAAATCAAAAACACTGTAACACAAATGAAGAATACCTTCTTCATTCTTTAAAGCTCTCAACAGTATGGAAACACTGAGGAAGGATTCAGTGAGCTTCACTACAGGAAAATAGAACTTCCCAAACTGAAATGCAAAGAGTAAAAAGAAAGAAAGAAAGAAAGAAAGAAGAGAAACTCCAAGAACTTGGGACATTTCCAAAATTAACATATATGTATTAGGAATACCAGAAGAAGAAAGAGACACTATGGAGCTTAAGAAATATTTGAAGTAATAATAAACAGAACAGCTTCAAAATTAATAGCTGACACTAGACTACAGATCCAGGAATCTCAGAGAAGAAGACAGGATAAATATAAAACAAACAAATAAACAAATTAAAGCTATACCTAGGCATGTATTCACACTATAGAAAACCAAAGAAAAAGAAGCAAATCTTTAAAGAAGACAGAAGGGAGGAAATATTCTACCTACTAAACAAACAAAACAACAACAAAAAAGAATCACTATGAACGTCACATCAGAAATCATACAAACAAGAAGAGGAAAATGAAATATTCAAATTATTGAAAGAAAAAAATGTCTAGAATTCTATATCCAATGAGATTACCCTTCAGAAGGATGTCCTTCCAAAGAACATAAAGATTTTCTGTGTCTTTGTCTCGTGTATGTACATACACACCACACGTATCACAACCACAACTAAGGGAATTCACACTCAGAACCCCTGTCCTGAAGGAAATTTTAAAAGAAATTCTTTAAGGAGAGGAAAATAATGTGAGTCTGAAACTCAGATCTACATAAAGAAAAAGGTTGTGGGATGAATGAATGAATGAAAATAAAATATTCTATTTTTCTTACTTAATAGATCTAAAATATAACTGTTATAAGAACAGCAGTAACAAAGTATTTGGTGATTATAGCATATAGGTAAGTGAAATGAGTGACAGAAATGGGAAGGGAAGGGAAGGATGGAAGAATTGTGAATACTCATCATAGGATAAGACATCTTACACATGATGTGGTATAGTATTATTTGGAAGTGACTTTGAATAATTTAAATATATATTTCAAACTCTCAGGAAAATTAAACATTTTTTAAACAGCATAATTTATATGTCAAGAAAGGAGGGAAAACTCAAATTATATAACAAGCTTAATGAAATGCTGAGAAAGTAGAAAAAGATAGGGAAAAGTAAACAAAGAACAAATGTAAGAAATATTGAAAATTACAGGGCGCCTGGGTGGCTCAGTGGGTTAAGCCGCTGCCTTCGGCTCAGGTCATGATCTCAGGGTCCTGGGATCGAGTCCCACATCGGGCTCTCTGCTCAGCAGGGAGCCTGTTTCCCTCTCTCTCTCTCTGCCTGCCTCTCCATCTACTTGTGATTTCTCTCTGTCAAATAAATAAATAAAATCTTAAAAAAAAAAAAAAAAATTTAAAAAAAAAAAAAAAAAAAAAAAAGAAAATTACATACAGGGTAGATATTACTCTAACTCAATCAATAATCAATGTAAGTGATGGTGGTCTTAATGCACCAGTTAAGAGACATAGATTGTCAGAGTGAATGAAACTACACGTTGTCTACAGGAAACCCATTCTAAATATAAAAACTCAGCAAGGTTAAAATTACTGGATGGAGGAAAGTATGTACAGTGTTAACAACAATTAAAAGAAAACTGGAATACATGTATCATTTTCAGAAAGAGCAGACCCCAGGACAAGGAAAATTATCAAGGATGATGAGGGGCACCGTGTACTAATAAAGGAATTAATTCTTCAAGAAGATATCACAGTCTTAAATATGTGTGTACTTATCAACAAAGCATCAAAAGATGTGAAGCAAAAGTGATATAACTGAAAGGAATAACAGACAAACAAGTGCTATAGTTGGGGTCTTCAACACACCCCTCCCAGTGGTTGATAAATCTCAGAAGCAGAAAAACACTGATGTTATAGTTTACCTGAAAAACACTAACAGTAAACATGATCAAATTAAACTTTACAGAATGCTCTATTTAATGATAGCTGAAAAACTTTCTCAAGCTCACATGGCATTTGTAAAAAATATACCATATTCTTGATCATAAAACACATCTTAACAAATTTAAAAGAATAGAAATCATACATCTTTCTTAGGTCACTATGAAATTAAACTAGAAATCAAAATAAAAAGATAGCTAGGAAATTATCAAATATTTGGAATTAAACAAAGTACTTTGAAGTAATACATGGGTCATAGAAGTGTCTCAAGGGAAATTTAAACTATTTTGACATAAATGTAAATGAAAATATAATATCAAAATATGTAGGATGTAATAAAATCAGTGCTTAGAAGAAAATTTATGTAGCATTATGTAACAAATAATGTAACATTAAATTCATGTACTAGAAAAGAATATATAAGATCAGTAACCTAAATTTCCACCCTAAGAAGCTAGGAAAAGAATACCAACTGAAGACTGAAGAAGATAATAATACAATTGGCAGAAGAAAATAATACAATTGGACACAGAAATCAGTGAAACTGAAAAGGGACAAAATAGGGAATATCCACATAACCAAAAGCTGGTTCTCTGAAAAAATTCATGAAATTGATAAACGTTCAACCAGTCTAAAAGAGAAAAAAGAGGACATAAATTATCAATATTAGAAATAAAATAGGAGTTATCACTACTGGTTCTGTGAGTGCCAAAAAGACAACGAAAAAATGCCAAATAATTTTCTGCCCATGAATTTATTTACTAGATAAAATGGACCAACTCATTGAAAGATACCAATTATCAGAATTAATACAAAGAAATAAATAAATTGGCCTATATCTGTTAAAAAAAAAAAAAAGGAATCAATAATGAATAACTTTCCACAAAAGAGAACCCCAGAGCCAGATGTTTTCACTGGTGAATTCTATCAAACATTTAAGGAAGAGATGATACTAATTCTACAAAGTATCTTCCAAAACTAAAAGCAGATGGAACACATTCTAGCACATTCAATGAGGACAGCATTACCTTAATAACCATGCAGTAAAGAGTTAACAGACTAAGATCACTCAAACCCTGCACATTCCAAAGAAAGGTTTGTCTTCAGAAGGGCCTGATTGTTACCCAACCACTGGGAGATAACCTCCAGGAGCTTATAATATCCTATCTGATGATAGTGATTTTGTATGCTCAAAGTCTAGGACCACACTATTTAAGTTTGATCAGTTTATGCTAGCAATATGATTTACGGTAAGTTCTGTTTTTTGTGTGCCAGAAGCCATGGGTCATGCTGTATCAGACTGACATCTGGGGGCCTGGAGACTGAGTATCTAGGGTCATGGTGTTTCATGCCTGCTTGACTTACCTCCCCCAAAATTCCTTGGACATTAAGGATCAAGTGAACTTCCCTGGTTGAACCTGGTTCCTGGTACCTGGTTGAACCTGGTCCCTGGTACCTGGTTGAACCTGGATTCCTGGATATTCTGGAGCCTTAGAAGTCTGTTAAAGATTCTGGCTTACTTGGTTCCTAATGATAGCTGCTTTCTATGTCCATACATGGCTTATTTTTGGTGCATGTACACATACACAAGCAGAGTGTGAGAGTGAGAGAGAATGCTCTTACTCTTAAGGTACCAATTCTGTTGGATGAGATCCCAACCTTATTTAACCTTCATTACCTTCTAAAACCCTTGTTTCCAAATAAAATCCCATTGGGGATTACAGCTTCAACATATGAATTGGGGTGGCAGCGGGGTAGGGGACAAAATTCGGTTCATAACATTCAGTCCCTGGTCTTCTAGAATTCAAGTCTTCATCAAATGTAAACTACATTCATTCCATTTAACAGCCCTGAAAGTCTTAGCTCATTCCCGCATCAACAAAGAACCTAAACTCCAAAGTCTCATATCATCTAGTCTAAATATCATCTAAATCAGGCATGGCTGAGTCTTGAGGTAGAATTTATCCTGAGGCAAAATTCCTCTGCAAGTGTGAACCTGTGAAAGTAAACAAGTTACATGTTTTCAAAATACAATGATAGGATAGGCATAAGACAGACATTCTCATTCCAGAGAAATATGAGTTACCAAGCAACTCTATAACCTAGCAAGACAAATTTCTTTTCTTTTTTTTTTTTTGGACAAATTTCATTAGATCTTAAGAATTGAGAATAATACTCTGTGGTTTGATGCTCTGCACTCTAGGCCAGCTGGGATGGCCGTATTACCTCATGGCTCTAAGAGAGAGAGGGTTCTGTTCCTATAGCTATGACAGGCCATCCTGCTCCCAAGGCGCTGTTGGGCGGTCCCTTCCCCATGACTCCAGTTTGTTCCATTCCCATGTTTCTACCAGGTAGTCCTACCTCCAAGTCTCACAAAGTAGTCCTGTTCTCAAGGTTTCAGGTGAAGGCCATCTGGCCTTTTGTTATTTATTTATTTATTTATTTTTTAATTTATTTGACAGAGAGAAACTAGGCAGAGAGGCAGACAGAGAGAGAGAGGAGGAAGCAGGCTCCCTGCGGAGCAGAGAGCCCGTTGCAGGGCTCGATCCCAGGATCCTGGGATCAGGACCGGAGCCGAAGGCAGAGGCTTTAACCCACTGAGCCACCCAGGCGCCCCCATCTGGCCTTTTGAAAACAAGAATCGTCTTCACATTTGTCTATTCCTCAGTGCATGCACATGGAGAAGATCTCTTTTTTTCTTCCTCTACTTACAAGTCCAAAAAGCCTATGGAATTAGAACCCACCTCAGTCTCTTAAGATTGCTATAACAAAAATATCATAGACTGGATGGCTCATAAGCAGAAATTCATTTCTCACAATCTGGAGGTTGGAAAGTTCCAGATTAAAATGCTGACAGATTTGATGTCTGATGAGGGCCTTTGTCATGGTTTGTAGACAATCACTTTTTGCTGTGTCCTCACATGACAGCAATAAAAAGAGAGCTTCGTGGGGCCTCCTTTATAAGGGCATTAATCCTATTGATGAGGACCCCATCTTCATGACTTAATCATCTCCCAAAAGCCCCACCTCCAAATTCTCCAAATGGGGATTAGGTTTCAAGATAGGAATTTTGGGGGGACATAAGTATTCAGTTTATAGTAGGACCTAACCCTTATGACCTCATTTAGCCTAATTACCTTCTGAAAGCCTTATTTAAAAATATAATCACATTAAAGATTAGGGCTTCAACATATGAATTTTAGGAGTACCCTATTAAGTCCATTACAGATAGTCAGAAAGGGCTAGAGTTGAGTTATATCCCTTTTTCCTGGCCAGTTAGGCACTGAAAAAATTGCTGTGGTTAGGATCTGGTGAAATAGTTTATCTTGAGGGCAAGCTTTGTTAAGAACAGAATGCTCTGGTGTATTTCAAAACTGGTTGCTTTTCCATGCCCCCGGCTAAAGGTGAAGAGATTTTTCTCCAATATTTGCCTGAGAACCAGGTCAAACCCTGAAGGTAAAATTCGTAAGTGGGTGGGGACCTGCCTATGACTGGGAATCCCTGGAGTTTTTAACTCTCAGACTTGTCCACACTGAGCCTCCAACAATTCCTCAATTAGAGTTTAGGATTTTTTTATCCTGGTACTGGCTCCCAGGTAAGTTTCTGCTCAGGTAAGTTATGATTCTTTCTATCTGCAAGCCCTTCTGTCTTTCCATTTTTGAGGGCAGCAATTTGCCCTGTGACCTCACTTCTGGTGGATCCAAGAGGAATTGTTGATTTTTCAGTTTGTTCAGCTTTTTGTTTGTTAAGACAAAGTGGTAACTTCCAAGCTCCTTACATGCTTGGACTAGAAACCAGAAGTCTCAAGTCATTGACCTTTAAAGAGACAAGACCATTTTTCTTTGGGATTTTTCTGATTTGTTTGTTGGCATGTTGTTGATATTTATCTCTCTATCCCTTTATTTTACCTCTACTGGAAAAGAGATGAAAGGTTCCATTATTTCCAGACTGTTTCATCATAATGCATCACAATATGGAGCACATAATATCAGATATTTCTTGGTATTAGTGATGTTAAATTTGATAAGTTAAGGTGGTGACTACCAGATTCATCCATTATAAAAGTTAGTTATTAAAAAAATGTTAATTATCCTTTTGAATTAGCATGCAATCTTTAAAGTAATATTTTGGAACTACTTCAGCATCCATAGATGATCCTTGCCAGAATTGACTATTTCACTGCGTGTCACTAAAAGTGATTTTTCTAAATCTATTGCTCTTTTTACATTTATTATTGAGAATACTTCTAGAATAAAATCTTTCCTTCACAAACTTGAGATGTACTACATTTTCTCCAAAACGCAGAGTAAGTGCTAGTACTTAATATTTAATTAAGAATTTTTATATTAAGGTATTATAATAGTCCCTCTAGGTGGTGGAAAAATAGATTTCTCTTCCCTTCCCTCCTTTCCCTCACCCCTTTCAATTTCCCTCTGTCTACAAGTATCATTATGAACATATGCATTTAACTAGTAGAATATTTTATAATCAAATACACTTACTATTAATTTCTTTGCTTAAAATGTCCCAAATTTGGGCAGTAGGAGCCCATTAAACTGGTTTCTTTGTCCTTTTGACATTCTTCCTTTGTTGCTTCCTTAGTTTCTGGTACTTCACGATGTCAAGTCTCACTTTACACTTTCCCTCCTGATACCCTAATCTGCCATTTCCCCATGGAACTCTGGCTCCCTTTAATGTGAAATGTATTTAGAAATAAAGGTTTCTGGGGCACCTGGGTGGCTCAGTGGGTTAAGCCGCTGCCTTCGGCTCAGGTCATGATCTCAGGGTCCTGGGATCGAGTCCTGCATCGGGCTCTCTGCTCAGCAGGAAGCCTGCTTCCTTCTCTCTCTCTGCCTGCCTCTCCATCTACTTGTGATTTCTGTCAAATAAATAAATAAAACCTTTAAAAAATAATAATAAAAAAATAAAGGTTTCTGTGTACATGTGCTCTTTGCTTCTGGATGTTACTGTCTCCAGGCTCTTTCCATGGACAGGTTCAGAATCTGTATTTTGTTTTATTATTTTTTAAAGATTTTATTATTTATTTGAGATAGAACGAGAGTGAGAGAGCACAAGCAGGGGAACAGCAGGTAGAGGGAGAAGCAGGCTCTCTACTGAGCAGGGAGACTGATGGGGGCTTGATCCCAAAACTCCAGAGCCACTCTGAACTGAATGCAGCTGCTTAACCTACTGAGCCACTCAGGTACTCCTAGAATCTGTATATTAAAAAATAAAATAAATTAAAATTTTCCTCAAAAACATAGAACTTGGGCACCTGGGTGGCTCAGTGGGTTAAGCCTCTGCCTTTGGCTCAGGCCATGATCTCCAAGTACTGGGATCGAACCCCACAAAGGGCTCTTTGCTCAGTGGGGAGTCTGCTCCCCCCCACACCCACCTACCTTTCTGCCTACTTGTGATCTCTCTCTCTGTCAAATAAATAAATAAAATCTTTTAAAAAAAAACCATAGAACTTTGTTTGTAAGCAAAAATAGGAAACTATATATATAACATCAAATTTTAAATAAATTTTTTAGTAAATTTAAGTTAATATTAAATAGTTCATTTTTGGACACTACCTTCGATCTTATAGAGTTTTCAATTCTGCTGTTACTCTCCACAGATGTGAATAAGTGCTAGAATTATTATATTCAACTTTAGCTTGCTGAATATGCTTTTCTTAATTTTTAATGAAAATTTTTAAAAAGGTACACAAAAATATAGATATTACCTGTCACTCAGCTGAAAAAATCATCAGCACTTTCCTAATCTTGTCTATCTTGTCTATCTCTTCAAAAAAAATCTTTCGAGTTTTGTCAAGTAGAAATGTCAACTATATCATTTCATTCATAAGATTCAGCACATTTACCCCTCTAATCTGTAACTCTTAAAGGCTATTGAGTTTTACATATCCAGGTGTCATTACCACATTCAACAAAATTAAAAATAATCTTTAGTATCTTCAGATTCCCAATACCCAATGACCCAATACTATTTCTGTACTCACTTTATGCTACACAGTATACTGATCATGCCATTTAATCCTTACATAAGATTATAGAATATTGATACTCATTTTATAGATGAGAATACCAAAAGAGTAATCAGAGAGTTTAAGTAGCCTTCATACACCTCACGCGGCTAATAGGTGTGTCTGCTTCTAAAATCCATATTCTTTAAGTATTTTGTCTATTTATTTGACAGAGAGAGATCACAAGTAGGCAGAGAGGCAGGCAGAGGCGGAGGGGAAAGCAGGCCACCCCGCTGAGCACAAAGTTCTATGCGGGGCTCGATCCCAGGACCCCAAGATCATGACCCGAGCTGAAGGTGGAGCCCAAACCACTGAACCACCCAGGCACCCCCAAAATCCATATTCTTATTAATTCTGCTGTATTCTTGGAGCTACTTGTCTCCAACTGTGTAGTTCTAGAAGGCAAAAGCCACCTAGCAATATTTATTGAGTGAATATTCAATAAATATTATTTGGATGAATATTCACTGGTATAGGCCGAGACATAGTAATTCTTCATGATATTGCTAAATGTTTCTGAAAATAAATATCAGAGAAAAAAAGGAATATTAGAGTTTCTGATGCTCAATTCTGTGCTTTCCACAACACTGTACATGGATCATCTTTGTCAAAATTACCTGGAATTCTTTGTTAAAATACATATTTCTGGGTGCACCTGGGTGTGGATTAAGCCTCTGCCTTCAGCTCACGTCATGATCCCAGAGTCCTGGGATTAAGCCCCACATCAGACTCTCTGCTCAGCAGGGAGCCTGCTTCCCCCTCTCTCTGCCTGCCTCTCTGCCTACTTGTGATCTCTCTCTCTCTCTCAATCTGTGTGTCAAATAAATAAATAAATTTTTTTAAAAAATACATATTTCTGTATCTGATGGAAACAGGAACTCAGAAATAGAAACCCAAATCTTCACCTTTAAGAAATGCACGTAAAAGATGGAGAACCACAGAGCCTACAGTCAAAAAGGATCCACAGAGTGGTAGCACTGGCAAGTAGGAGTTTTTTTTTTTTTGTTTTTGTTTTTTTTTTTTACCTATAGTATTTTTTTTTTTTAAATTTTGTATTTTTTATAAACATATATTTTTATCCCCAGGGGTACAGGTCTGTGAATCACCAGGTTTACACACTTCACAGCACTCACCAAATCACATACCCTCCCCAATGTCCATAATCCCACCCCCTTCTCCCAAACCCCCTGGGTAGAAGAATAAATGAAACAAGATGGGATTGGGAGGGAGACAAACCATAAGTGACTCTTAATCTCACAAAGTAGGAGTTTTATTAAAAAACAATCTTGGAGCAACTACCTGAGTACCAGAACTTACTGAATCAAAACTACATTTTTACATGGTGCCAAGTACAT
The DNA here is from genome assembly GCF_022355385.1 of Mustela nigripes. Classification (NCBI taxonomy): domain Eukaryota; kingdom Metazoa; phylum Chordata; class Mammalia; order Carnivora; family Mustelidae; genus Mustela; species Mustela nigripes. The sequence goes on along the minus strand of NC_081557.1, from coordinate 185,762,887 downwards.
TCAATTGTGAGAAAAATTTTGAGAAGTACTTTGAAATATATTGGTCTATATAATTCTTAATGACAGTCCAGTCTTTTAGTGTTGAATTTCTTAAAACAATTGACAAAGTGACTAGTAAAGCAAACAAAAAAAACACATGTTAAGCCAATGTATGCACTATTCATTTCTTTGATACAATTACCTTATCTTCCCACAACCCCAACCGCCCCAAATTAGATCCTTTTTTTAAAATCATTTTTTTATTAACATATAATGTATTATTAGGCCCAGGGGTACAGGTCTTTAAATCTCCAGGTTTACACACTTCACAGCACTCACCATAGCACATACCTTCCCCAAGGTCCATAACCCCACCACCCTCTCTCCCTCCCCCTCTCCCCTCCACCCTGCAACCCTTAGTTTGTTTTGTGAGATTAAAAGTCTCCCTCCTGATCCCATCTTGTTTCATTTATTCTTTTCCTACCCCCCAAACCAAATTAGATCTTTTTAACTTTCTAATTCTTTCTAGCTTAATGCCCTCCTCTCAGATGCTTCTATAACTCACTCTTTCCTACCATTTACTCCTCCAGCAGGTCAGAAATCCCTTATATAATAACATTGTCTTCCAACAGGTTATTCACTATTAGAGTGATTGCTTAATATTCTTTAATGCACTTGTCACTACCTGAAGTTATTCTATTTGTGTACCTGTTGACCATCTGTTTGATCCACTAGAACAGCAGCTTCATGTGGATGAAAACCGTAACATGATGAAGCTCTCTCCCTAGTACTTAGAACAATCAATACCATTGGAAAGGAAATATTTAGCAAATGTATGTCACGTGAATAAGCACAAAGTATATCATTACTACATCTATCTTCCCCACCTGAATTGTGAGAATCTTCTTTACCTGCAATGTAAGCAGCTTTCAAGATCACTTTCCTATGATGGTTGTAGACAGTTCTAGAAAATTGTAGTATAAATTGAATACAAGGAAAGGTGTAACAGAAATGGATTGTTTTTACTATAGAAAATGAGGGAAGTTGATATCTCTGATATCAAATCAACTTTAATCCTGAGTATAGCAAATACTAAGAGCATCATACATTAAGTTTTTAAGCATGGACTTAAAAGTGTGGAAGATCAAATCAAAACAGCAAGTCTCAGATTTGGTAATTTTTTTTTGGTGTGACTTATAAAAACAAAGTATGCAAATTTCTTGGAAAAGAAAGAGAAGAGAAAAAGGAAAAGCTTTAGGTAAAGTACATTATCTTTTCCTTGACTGATCCTTTACCTTAATTGTTCAACAATTAAAATAATGTTTACAGTGAAAAGTAAAATGTATAATTAGATCTTATAGAAGTAGAATCTTTCAACGATGTCATTCTATGAAATGTGAGGAACCATTGTGGTTCATGGTATAGATAATTCTGAGGATAAGAAATGGGCAACCACACCTTACAAGATTTGTTTTGCGGGTCCAAAACATAAATCTTAACAATTAGTAACAATCCTTAATTAATGTAGATTGCTGTAGATTGCTCTTACATTGTATTATTGATACTATTTTACATAGTGAAAATGATTTCTTAGGAAGTTCACGACACAAACACAATATATGTATTTGTTGATACCAAGTTCATATAGTAAATGTGTGTTATTTTCTTTTGGTTTTGTTTTGGTTTGACATAATGTGAAAAAAAAAAAAACCAACTTTGAAATCCTTAGATACTAGCTCTTAATAAGATGATAATATTTGTCTTTCCACTATTCATACTATACTATACTAAAACTAGTACTACTATTAGTTTATGTCAACCTAGTAAAATGAATCTTAGATATTTTGGTTATTTGACAAATATAATTAATATACTAAAAAATGCCTAGAAACTTAAAGGCATTGGGGGATAAAAGGTTAGGCCCCTCTATACCTAGTTTCAGTGTGAGGCAGAAGTGGGTTAAAATCCAATTCTGACATGTAATGGTCATGTGATGCTACAGATCACAGATGCTACAGTTCTTTGACATTAGAGACCCAGCTAGAATCTAAAGATCCCTGCCCAGGGCTTGTGTCAGTTGGTACTCAATGACGGATGAAGGAAACAGTGCATGCAAGCCATAGGCAAGTTATATGTATCTACCTCAAAGGAAGGTAGCAAGGGATAAATAGTGCTTTGCACAGTAATAATGTTTCCCAAAACAGGCTCTCTACGTTGATTAAATTAACACCCTGCAGTCTTCCCTCCCAGACAGATCTAAATGTTTAAAAAAAAGAACATCTAAAAATGTTGTTTTTCAAAGTAGCCACATGGTGGCAGACTTCAACCAAAAAGGGAAGACATTTCTATAAAAGCCATTTGCAAATTCATCTTTTCCTTTAGATCATTTGTAAAAGCCGAAAGTTTGTAAAATTAAACCCAGAACAGGCGCTACATCTTTACTCATCTATATAGTTCAAAAATGTCAAAAGAGAATTTCAAGTATTAAGGAGAATTCTGTTTTGGTATCAGATTGGGTGTGGCAGAGGGCTCTTCCCCATGTTCCAGAGGTTGCTCTGGAGGGTAGAAGATACTCATTTCCTTTCACTGGATAGTTTTTCTCTTCCAAACCTCTGGGTTTGTTTGTTTGTTTGTTTGTTTTGTTTTTTCACCAAGTGGAGACAGGTTCTGCCTAACAGAAAAAAATCAATTGTATTATAAGTGTTTAAGACCAAGATTATTAAAATCAAAATCACAAAAATTAGTAGGTTCTTATTCTGGCTTTACTCTTTACATTCTTGAGTGACCTCAGGCAAGGTTATGTTAATGTTTCTTGCCTCGGTTTCTTGCCTTAAGGTTTGTTAATGTTTCTTGCCTCTGTTTTCTTATTTGTAAAATGAGAATAAAACCGTAAGAGACTCTTAATCTCACAAAACAAACTGAGGGTTGAGGGGGGTGGGTGGGTAGAGATAAGGTGATTGGATTGTGGACATTGGGGAGGTTATGTGCTATGGTGAGTGCTGTGAAGTGTGTAAGCCTGATGATTCACAGACCTGTACCCCTGGGGCATATAATACATTACATGTTAAGTTAAAAAAATAAAAACAAAAACAAACAAACAAAAAAACCCAGGGCAATTGCCTCAAAGGTTTGTTGTGAGAATTGAGTATGCACGCAGAGCACTTCCTAAAGACTTTCACAAAGCAAACACAATGCATGCTGTTATTATCATTAATATTAGTTATAATTAACGAAAGGATGGGAAGGAATGAAGGGCTACTTAGACTTATCACGTATATCTGAAAATTAGGAAAATGTCATAGAAAACAGTTGATTTGCAGAATTTTGGAACAGCTCAGTATCTGGAAAGCTCCCACCAGCACATTTTCCCTTTTCCTTCCCAAGTTAGCATTCTGCTCTTTTGTTCCTCATTCATACCCACCCCACCTAGCCATGACTCCCTTCATGGACACACAGACACACATGTATGCACACAACAGCTGAAAAAAAAAAAAAACAATATAGGGCATTGCATCTGGAAATATCAAAGAATAAGAATACTATGGTGAGAACTGAAAAACAAAGACAGTTGTCAATAGGGATACTGAACCATGTGTCTAAGCTATAAATAAAAGAAGGTTGAAAAAAATGCCACTATAACAAATCTTCTCTTTTCTCAACTTCTACTCAGTGTTCTCAGTGTGGAGAGATGGAAAAAAATACATCAGTGTGGAACTTAGAATTTTCTATCTTTTTCAGAATTCACTATAATTGGTAAAAGAAGATAGTTGTTGGGGCCCAGAAGTTATGGGAAGAAAAGCCACAAAAATAATGGCCATTAAGGAACAGAGATGGCCAGTTGAAATTATACATTTGTTCCATTTTTCTTATCCCACCTGAGATGGACTCTAAGAATTTAAATTAGAATGGCCTTTTTATTATCATAGAGTTAAATATAAACACATTGTTCATTTCTTCCTTCTTTCATTCATTTACTTATCTATCTATTCATTACTTATCTATCTATCATTCATGAGACCCTGTTGTGACTTAGAAGCCAGGGGTTTCTCTGAGTGTATGTCTGAGCAAACATCGATGTGATGGTTTAGTGATGGATCCTAACATGGATGTGATGGTTTAGCTACTGGAAAAGTTGGAAGAACAGAAAACTGAAATAGAGTGAAAGTTAATTGAACACATTGCATATGGTAATTACTAAACAATATGACAAGGAAGAGAAATTCCTATTATTTGAAACAATTATATCAAATAATAAAAAGGATTATCTATAGTCGAAAATTCATAAACTAATTACATGGCACAGGATGAATTAAGTTGTAATTATAAGGAGCATAACGCTTTCTCCATGGTACAAGCATTTGATGAATGAACACAAAAAACTAGAAAAAAATTGTCTAATGTATATAACATTTACTTTCTTTCCCTTAACTCATTTTACTAAAAACTCACTATTATCTATTTTTGAAAAAAAATTGTCTCCTTTTTATTAAATGTTTCTTCAAAAGCTCAATTCACATATGATTGTGTATCACAATGTATTATAATAGTCCACCACTAGTCTAGATTTTACCTTTTACTCAAAGTAATTTGAAAATTACTCCAAGTAATTTTCCTAATCGTTTTTCCTTCATGTCATATCTATAAAACAGCCCTCTCTCTCTCTCCTATTACACATCACTGTCCCCACCAAAATATACAATATGCTCATTGTCTTACACGGAAATTGTTACAGTACAGCATATATGTCAATATATACTCATTGTCTTATATGGGAATTAATACAGCAGACTAAGTTCCAAAGTGAAATTACAATGTTAGGATTTCTATTAATTTTAATTGTATCTACAATCTTATTGAAGATATATATTATTTGCATTTTGTATGTTAGTATGGTTTTAAAAGTACTAGAAAAGCAGCTATAAGAAAAGTAAATTAGGATATTAGTTGTCACCGAAAGTTCTGGTCTCTGAGGAGAGCTAGCAGAAAACAACTTCACTTTTTTCCATGTCTACTGCCTCCTTGGACCCCATCTACAGTCTACTTTCTCTCCAGTCATTTGAATAAAATCTTGAAGAGTTGCAGTGTTTCGGGTATTTTCAAAACCAGTTCAACTTAGTATAAAATCTTCAGACTATCTGCCAATTTAAAGCATTTCTTACTGCCTTACCTTGGGTCTGCCTCAAATATGTACATTGGCCATGTGATGAGAAGGTAGTGGTTGACAATTTCTCTTTTCTTCATGCTACTCTATTTGTTCTATCTCCAGGTTTGGAGAATAGGGAGGAGGAGTAGCAGTGAAGGACAGAAGTCTTTTTCTTCTTAGGGTGCCTGAGTGGCTCAGTCAGTTAAGTGTCGAACTTGGGATTTCGGCTCAGGTTATGATCCCCTGGCTTGTGGGATAGAGTCCCGCATCTAGCTCTGCTTAGTCAGGAGCCTGCTTGACTCTGCCCCTCCCCAACACGTGATCTCTTTCTCTCAAATAAATAAATCTTTTTTTTAAAAAAGAAGTCGTCTTCTTTTTTTTTCTTTTCTTTCTTTCTTTCTTTCTCTCTCTCTATTTCCTTTCCTTTCCCTTTCTTTCTTTCTTTCTTTCTTTCTTTCTTTCTTTCTTTCTTTCTTTCTTTCTTTCTTATGTCTTCTTAAGTGGCAGAATTGCAATTAGAGGGGACAGAAGTCCATAGCTCCCTCTCAGGTTTCCTTAGAGACTCTGTGCTGTGGTCCTCCAGCTGAAGTTCTCTGTGGGTGCTGCCTTAACCAGCTGCTCGCTTACAACCCCCCATTCCATTATCACACGTAATGTCCATACCCTCTCTGCTGAAGTCATCTTCCTCTTCTCAGGAAAACTTTTTGAATGCATCCTATTCGAGCATACTTGCTTTCATCCAGATGTCCACAAATGACACATGACCATCACACCTCTGGCTCTCTGTCAGGGAATGTATAGATGAATCCCAGAGGGACTTCTCCTGAAATGCTCACTATAAATAACCCTTTAATTTCAGACTTTCTAGATCTGTGTCTTTCTTATTTATTCTGGAGCACACACATCAAACTCTCCCTCTGACTTCACCTAAGGTGAAATGGCATACAGCCCTACTCATCCCTGTGGAGGAGGTTGGGTACTGGGAAAGGCATGACAAATGAACTTTTCAAAATTCAACTTCAAATCTGCTCCTGGTCTTCTCTTCTGTAACTTGGGTATGAGTGATGCACTGATGCTAACAGAAATAAAATCACAGTGTTCTGAATAGGTGGCCCATTACCTCACTTTAGAATATGAAGGTTTTGAGGGTTTCATACATTGACCTCAGCATCTGGGATTTTTGTAAGTCTTTAATACAATGGGAATGTCACATTTAAATCTTCTGCTATACCTATTTGGATTTTATTAAACTGAAAACAGTGTGCAATAAAAATTTTAGACAGTTGTTTAGTAGTTAAAATGTAAACTTCACAGCTGGTCTGTATCTGAGTGCCGGATGGGATTATTATTAGCTGTGAGAAGTTACTTAACTTCAGGGCCTTCTTTCCATCATCTTTAAGAGGGAATAAAATCAATTGTTATGGTATAGAATTAAATGAGATAACACATAGAAATGCTTAACATAGTTTCTATCCTATTAAGCTAATTTAATAAATGGTAGGTTTTAAGACATCTCCACTCTCACTCCTCAAATTGGCCCTCTACCCTACTATCAGATTGATGCTCTAAATATCCCACACCAGTCACCTGTCTCGTTAATTTACAGATTAGCAGAGCTTCCTTGGAGGAAGTCAAATGTAAATGTTTTGGCCTAACAATCAATCCTATCCAAACTCTTCACCAAACTCTCTGTTGAGCCACTTCTTTATCCAAAGCTTTCTCTCTAGCTACTCAGTCTGTTTATAATGTTCGATGTGCATTCTTCTCTTTACTACCTTACCTACAGTCTTTTCCCTGTCAGAACATTCTCTTTTTAAAAAACAATTCTGTCCAAATTTTACCTGGCCCAAAGCTTACAAGTTTTCCCTGAGCTTTCAAACCTGTTATATTCTCGGACTTACTTCCTAAATTGCCTTATTCTTTCTCTTAGTTGGCACACCATCCAAGCTAAGTTGCTTTTTCGTGCAGACATGGGTGACCCCTAGGAGCTTGGAATACTGGGAACTGAGCTGGCTTTCAGGGGCACCATTATGGAAGCCAGAAATGTGGAGTTGTGGCTCCCTCCCCTTGGGGTGAAGCTTGATTGATTGAAAATAGGAGATAAATTCCTTCCCCTTTCTGTCTCCCGTGGATCCCTCCAAGAGTAGCTCACTGTCAAATTACTAATGCCTCCTGTGCTGGGTAAACATGGCTCCCAGTGACCTACTGTATCTCAGAGATTGTCTTGAAGAAAGAGTCAGTCAGATAAGAGTCATGCCTCTTATCACACACATAGCATTTCATCTTTCTGAGTCTTGTTTTCTTTTCTTTTCTATTCTTTTTCATCATCCTAGTCTAGTTTGTATCTCCCAAATAAAGAGTCACTACTTAATCTAAAACTCAGGGTCTGCTTTCTAAAGGACCTAGGCCAAGGCAATTGTGAAAAGTTCCTTTCCCAATGCCTAAAATTACATATCTACAATATTCATTCGGCACTTAATCATTTTCTGTCATTTCATATGTATTGTTATTTTTCACTGTTGTCATCAATCAAGCAAGTTATATCTTATTTATGGGAAGGGTTTTTATCTTTTTATTTTTCTTTAGCACATTGTCAACTAACATTATGCCCCCAAAAGTAACTCACTATATATTTTTAATAAGAAATATATTAATAGTGGATGCTGTTTATAACCATTCAGTTATACTAGTTAACCAGTGTTTTCTGTTAGAAATAGAATTTTTTGTAAAAAAGTTAACTGTGTTGAAAAGGATTTATTTCTATTTGTTTATAAACCCACAATATTTACAGATGTTTCAGGTTAAAATATTTTGTACAAAAGCAAGTCATCTTTATTTAAACCACATTTTGTAGTTCTCCAATTCTTACTTAACTTAGGGCCCCAAAATGAACCAGCAAACATTTTAAAAAGCAACATTTAGCAGGTAATGATATTAAACGAGGAACAGAGGACAGAGGATTTTCTATAATAAGATAGAAAAGTGAGGCTCTTCATAAGACAAAAAAAGACAGACAAGCCAAGGAAGAAAATTAAAACACACTTTTAAAGTTTCTCTGGTATTATTTTTTACATTGCTGCAGGCCAAATTTGTTAATTCTGGAATGCTACAGAAGAGAAAAAAATGACTTTTGTAAAAACTCTGGAATGTTTAAACCTAGCAAATACACACTATTATGTTGGGTTGATGGCATTCTGATATAGTTTGAAGATTAGTATCGAGAAATGTCAGTTCTCTTAAACTGGAATAGTTCAGCATTAACATTGGGAGGAACTTTAGAAATAATCTATTCCAATCCAACACATGAGGGACGTCAGACTGAAGTAAGTAAAATGATTCACCTAAGCCAACAGAGCTAGTAAGCTGAAGAACCGGTTTTGAATTCATGCATCCCGAAGCTTGGTATGGTGCCCTGTGAAGTAAATCATTATTACTCAGTTGTTTAACTAAAAATAAAATGAATCTGGGTGACTCAGTCGGTTAAGGGTTGGACTTTTGGTTTCAGCTCAGGTCGTGATCTCCCAGGGCAAGGATGAAGCCCCACGTTGAGCTCTATGCACAGCATGGAGCTTGCTTCAGATTCTCTCTCTCCTTCTACTGCCCCCCAACCCCGCTCTTTCTGTCACAAATAAACAAATAAATAAAACTTGTTAAAATAAATAAATAAATAAACAAACAAGCAAATAAAATGATCCTGAACTGTTCTATAACATAATAACACATCGTTATGGAACTAGGGTTATCTTTAAAAAGCACGTAATGCAATCTTGGAGTTCGTGATGCAAAATTCTAGAAATGAGACCTAGAAAATTTAAACAAAGACCTTCTTTGAGATTGTTTTAAAGAAATAAGAAGATCTTTGGATAAATGCATTTTACTGATGAAGATTTATTTTTAAATCTAATATTTTAAAATGTACTTTGTGAGATAAGACCATCACAGTATAGAATTCATGTGGGTATTAACTTATAATTTAGTATTGAGCAATAGAATTAGTGAACACATCAAGTATATCAGTCTCTTATAAAATCAATCAATATTTTAACAAATATTGACTGTGTTTAAATTACTAGGCTATATACAACATAGATGAATTTGTGAAAAAAATAGGGAAGGGAATTGATTGATTGTACATATAAGATTCTTATCAATATTCTAAAAGGCTATATCAGAGACTTGCAAACAATTCTGATCACTTGGAATGGAAAATGAGGAAACGAGAATAAAAGAACAAAGAGAGAACAATTTTTAAGCAGAGTCACCATTTGAAACTAAAATCATGATACTCTGTAGATGGCTTCTCAATAGTGTCTCTCTGTCTTCTCTCTCTCTCTTTTTTAGTGAATAGACTTTATTCTGTAGAGCAGTTTTAGGCTGAAGCAAAATTGAGAGAAGGGCAGATACTCTCCACCCACATACAAGCACAACCTCCCTCAGTATCAACATTACACACCGAAGTAGTACATTTGTTACAATAGATGAACCTGTATTGATAAATCATAATCATTCCAAGTCTATAGTTTATATTAAGGTTCACTATTGATGTATATTTTATGGGTTTGGGCAAATGTACAATGGCATCCATCCATCCCTGTAGTATCCTACACAATAGTTTGGTCATCTGCACTCTGCTTATTCATTTCTTACTCCCTCATAACCAGCCCCTGGTAACCATAGATCTTTTTACAGTCTCCATAGTTTTGTCTTTTCCAGAATGTCCTGTACTTGGAATATGTAGATTGGCTTTTTTTTTTTCTGGATTAGCTTTTTTCACTTAGTAATATGTTTTTAAGATTCCTCATGTCTTTCATGGCTGGATAGCTGATTATTTTATAATGCTGAATGATAGTCCATTGCCCGAATGTATCACGGTTTATTCATCTATATTTCTATATCTAAATTATTATTTAGAAAAAATGGGCATGTACTAGTTTTGCCACCTCACAAGTAACTTCTGGATAAAGGCATTCTACTTTCCATGCATATTATTAACAATTATGTAACAATTATATTGAAAAATTTACCTGGATTCTGAAAGTCATGACTCTACCTATGCTGCATTAAAGATCCAGTAATTCTACCTTTACTTCAAATAGTCCACATGACAGAATTTCTTTTCTTTCCTAATCTTCTCATTCACTCTACTAAAAGAGACTTTAAATATTCATTAGGAATAAAGTAGGTGACATTCATCAGAGCTTTCTAAGCAATAGCTTAAGAAATCAGAGGTTTGAAACACACTGTTTAAATAATGCAGTCTCCATGTGCTCACTCCTTGAATATTGTGACTTGAAGTGTATTGTGTTACCTCAAAACAAAACAAAACAAAGCAAAATAACCCTGCTTCTTAAAAACTACTCAGAGTAGTTAATTATGTTGACCTTTCAGATAGACACAATTATATTCGATAATTATAGCTATTTATTTATCTTTAAAAAAACTCTGGGTTAAAAATCATATTTGTATATTAAAAATGTAATGGACATAATTAAAATAATCTTGCTTGCATCTGTTTGCTTTATTTTGTTTTGCTTTTATTTTTCTTTCCTCTTTAATGAGCACATCTAAAACATGTATTTTTTTAATTTTTTTAAGATTTTATTTATTTATTTGACAGACAGAGATCACAAGTAGGCAGAGCAGCAGGCAGAGAGAGAGGACGAAGCAGGCTCCCTGCTGAGCTGAGAGGTCGACGTGGGACTTGATCCCAGGACCCTGGGATCATGACCTGAGCCAAAGGCAGAGACTTAACTGACTGATCCACCCAGGTGTCCTAAGCACATCTAAAACATTTTAGCATAGACATTTATATTTCTGTTCTAAAATGAATTTCATTATCTCTGGGGTTATTGAGTTATCCTTCCAAGGGTCACTAGAGCCAGCCTACACTGAATCCCAAGAGCAATTACACATACCTCATTGCAACCCCATGTTCAGTGGTGTCATGTTGGGATAGCTTGAAATCAACAATGATCGGAGTATTAATACTATGTAAATGACAAATGCGTTATATCAGGCTTACCTTTCCTTCTGTCCCCCTACCCCAAAGTGTATTAAATTAAATAAATGTGATAAATGTAACATTTAAATATTATTACCTTCGAATATTATTCAATACCTTCAAAAATATTATTACCTCAAAGAATTTGATTAAATAGTAAATAATATGAATGGTTATTTAAATATCTGCCATATAGTAAGCGCTTAACATATGTTTTTGCTAATCATAGCAGAATGAGAAATAATTATATTTTGAGTAAAACAATATGATGCAACTGCCTCCTGCCTCATGCACTCTGCCCCCACCTGATCCAACTGTTCAAGGAAATTCATGTACTTGCATAGGAGACACTGACTTGTATAAAATAGAATATATACTAGAATAGCATAAACTTTTAGTCATTTCTATATTTATACTTCTATGTAAACATACATCCTATGCACACAAATATATATGCATTTGTTTTTAATTGAATTATGCCATGCTTTAAATTTTTCTTTAAGACCTAATCTATCACAGTAATCTTCCCAGGCTAGTGCATAAATGTAATTTAGGATATATTTATACTATCGCACTCTCTTACTTCAAACCCTTGGAACCAGATGTGATTTGAAATTCAGTTTCTTTTTTTTAAATTTTGGAGATGTAATATGGTACACATGTTGTATACTATTATAGCATTTCCAATGAATTATGTCTTGAGTGGCACCCAATAATCAAACAAATTAATATTTCTGCAGGGACCTGTATGCATAGTCATACTAAATAAGATAAATAAAGATGAGGGAAAACCTCATGTCTAATCAGGTTAGGGTTCACCTCCAAAAAGTTAACGTTAGATTTGCAAGTTCATAATCTCTTACAGAAGAGATTATGGGTCTTTATAATTCCCTGCCTTTTTAAAAGGTTGTCAATAAGCAATATAACTTTTAAAAAAGAATGCACTGAGAAATGATGGTCTGGACAAAGCACAGAGGAAGCCAGTTCAAAAGGCCAGAGAGTTCTCTGGAACCCCGGTGTTCTCAGAAGTGGCATGATGCTCTGGGCAGGTAAAAAATCTGCAGAATGACGGTTTTGCCCTGTGACTTTTGTGGCCATGAAATACAAACCAGGCACTGAGCCATATTCAACTTCTTGATCAAATCCTGACATGCACGCTCCACAGGCATGCATTCTGTACACTCTGGGAAGGGGGTGGTGTGCAGAGAGCTTTACTTGGGAGCTGAAAGATTTACTGAGTCATCTGAAGAAAACCAGTATGGGAAAATGCTATTCTGCCAACATGGGGAAGAAGCAGAAGGAACGACTAGGTAATGGTTATGCCACAATGTTCCCACATGTAGAAGGAGGCACAGTCATATCTGTTGCTCACACACTTCCAGGAATGTTACAATATAGCAAAAGGTTGTATTCTTAGATTGATTTTGATCTCCTTGAAAGAATTCAAAGAAGTGATTATGATTCATGTGTGCTAGTCATGAAATCAGGCAATATTTCCTTGTAATCTCATGCTGTATATAGTAAAATATATTCTTTTGGAAAAATCAAATCCATCTACTTCTGTCCACATTATCACTGGCTACTACATGGACAGACCAACACTAAAGGCATCATGTTCTGGCTCGGAGGGCTCTGCCATTGCCTTTGATTTCTAAAGAAAATGCTTGTAAGTAAAAAAAATTAAAAAAAAAAAGTAATTTAGAAAGCATGCTCACACCCATACATTTATCTCTATATACTTACAATGTAAAATTTTAGGTGTTTCACATTCATTGTCCACTCTCTATTCTCTATTTAGTGTTCAGCATGATTTTATATATTTTACAATATGTTTAAGCTACAGTACAAAAAATTAATATGTACTTTATAAAAGTGAATACAATGAGGGGTCATCAGTTAAAATCTCCATGGTGAAATAGAGATATTGGTTTAAAATCAGAAAACTTAATTTGGCACCTGGGTGGCTCAGTGGATTAAGCCTCTGCCTTCGGCTCAGGTCATGATCTCAGGGTCCTGAGATGAAGTCCCGCATCCGGCTCTTTGCTCGGCAGGGAGCCTGCTTCCTCTTCTCTCTCTCTGTGTCTACTTGTGATCTCTCTCTGTCAAATAAATAAAATCTTTCAAATAAATTAATAAAATCAGAAAACTTTATATAATTCCTGATTCTGCCTTACGCCATTTATAAAGCTGCTTAACTTCTTTGAAATTATCCTGCTCTTATCAAAGAATTTTTGTGAGTGTTGGATATTGTGTATGTTGGATAATGACTGTGAAAATAATTTTATGGATATTGTTTTGTATTTGTGTATTTATCAAATATTTTTGAGTCTGTTAAATGCCAGGCATTTATATACTCCTGGAGTATATAAGATGTAAAAAATTAAATTAAATTTTTAAAAAAGCATTTTGAGAAAACAGATGCTGAGGGAAAGGGGGGTATGAAATGCATATAAGACATTCCAATAAAGTATATAGCACACATATTGTACTATATGTGTGAATGTATGTGTGTGAAATATGTAGCAATATGTGTGTGAAACCAGGGGACTATTTTAGTGTGGAGAAATACATGTGCGAATATTAGCTCAAAACCATAGGTGAAAATGCTCACAGAGGTAAAACAATAATGAAGCCAAAAGGGACTATCAAAAGTTAAAGTGCACCTAGAAAAAGAATAATCCCCAATGAAATTGAAAGGAGAGAAGTATGAGGGAAAGATAACAACAGACTAACATGAGTTATTGTTAATAGTACAGTTAACAGACAACAGCATCAAAATGATGACAATCCAGGAAATAAAGGTAAATGAAATGAGGTAACGAGTAGATGTTGGAAATGATTTGAAGAAAGTGCTCTGTAATATAATGACTACAAGGGTCCTTTTATGCTTTACACATCCTGAGCCGCTCTTTGACATCGTCTGCTGGGTATCAGGATTATTTATAAAATTTTGTGAATCATAATCCTAGTATGGCAGATTCACTATGAGAAATATCAGTATAAAAATTAAGATAGTCATAGTTATTATATTAAAAGTTTGTCCAAATATTTTGCTGAAGAAACCATGAGAAATAGAAAGATAGATATAAACACACATTTGTTAAAACATGAATTATAATATTCCTGAAAGCAATTTAAGGCATTACAGAATTGAAGATGTGAATAGTCTCTGACCCAGTAATTTCACTTCTAGAAATCTAGTTTATAAAAACTAAAGTCCCAGTCTCTGATTGATGGGTAAAAAGATATTTACTGCAGCATTCTTTATACAGATCTACAAACCATTAACCAAAACCCTTGGGGCAGAGATGTTTAAAAATTCTGATGGATTGGTGTTCTTAAAACAATATGAAGTGTATCTCTTATGTTTTTAATACCACTAGGGGGCCAGGAGCAGCTCCTCAAGCACATTCCTGTTTCTGCAGCAAAATGTATGAATATTCAAATTAAGTAGTTTAAAGAAAGATTATAAATAATCTCATACTGGGGCGCCTGGGTGGCTCAGTGGGTTAAAGCCTCTCCTTTGGCTCAGGTCATGATCCTGGGGTCCTGGGATTGAGCCCTATATCAGGCTCTCTGCTTGGCCAGGAGAGCAGATCTTGTGATCTCTGCCTGTCAAATAAATAAATAAAATCTTTAAAAAAAAAATCTCATATTGCTTCAGGTTAGATTTCCCATTTGAGTGAGAAAAAATTAATTTTAGAATTGCAAATAAGATATTGTAGATTTATAATGAAATTATTTTTTTTAAGATTTTATTTATTTGACAGAGATCACAAGTAGGCAGAGAGGCAGGCAGAGAGAGAGAGGAAGGGAAGCAGGCTCCCTGCTGAGCAGAGAGCCCGACGCGGGGCTATATCCTACGACCCTGGGATTATGATCTGAGTCGAAGGCAGAGGCTTTAACCCACTGAGCCACCCAGGTGCCCCAATGAAATTGTTTTTTAAAAAAAGAATAATAGAAAATGTTATGCTTCTACTTAAAATATTAAATTAGCTTTGTAAGTGTTGACCTGGAAAAACGACTATGATAAATTAGGAAAAGGGAAAAAACAGTTTTCCAGATTAGTGTGGATAGATATTCCCATTTCTGTAAAAAAATAAAATAAAATTAATTTAATTTAAAAAGAGAAAGAAAAAAGAAAAAATCACTTATCACATCTGTGTTTTTACTTGTATTTTGTAATAATCATGGGGAAAAGTATTGAAATATATTTTCACAGTAAATGGAAATTCTATATCATCTTTAAACACAACAGTATACTAGAAAAGTTACAAAACAAAGCAGGACTTACTGAGTGTATCATAAAATGAACTCATTCTTGGTTTGGAAAATTTGGCTATTTATAGTTTTCAGGCAAAAGTATCCATAGTGTTGCTTTAAATTGTCTAGTGAGGCAAGCAAATCACCAATGTCTGATTAACATTTAGATGCAAAAATATATTAACTCAATTAACAATGCAGAGAACTATTAAAATGTATAAGAAATATGCTTCTATTTTTCCTGATAAGACCAGTTCTTTTCATTAAATAGGGAAATGATAGTTAGGTCAAGGAAATTGTAATCTAAAAAGAATTCATCTTCCTTCTCTAAAATCATTAAATCCTGGTATATTAAAATTATCAAACATTTAATAATATATATAAGATATAATAGCATAGAGTGGAATAAATTAAGATAAATGTTATGTCATTATTTAGTATAGGATCCCAACTTTACTAAGTGACTAATAAATTTTAAAAATTAGTAATTTTGCTAAATGCTTTGTTTCTGTGTTATGAATTTAGTTTTTTAGCATTTATCAGCTTCTAGAGATTATAAAACTTCTAGAGTTTATAGAGATTATAAAATTGTTTCAGAAGTTCAATTTTATGTAGTGGGCTGAAATTGATTATGTATATTATAAGGCCCTACAAGAAAAACACTTTAGTAAGTGTTACAGAATCGGAGCTGCAATCTCTTTCACTGAGGAGTTTATATGTTGTGCCTATCCCTACTCAGCCGAGCAGGGCTGGTGCTACTTCATTTCCATGGGTAGGGCTCTATTAGGTAATTAAGACTGGTGACTCTTTTTTTTTTTTTTAAGATTTTATTTATTTATTTGACAGACAGAGATCACAAGTAGGCAGAGAGGCAGGCAGGGAGAGGAGGAAGCAGGCTCCCTGCTGAACAGAGAACCCGAAGAAGGGCTCGATCCCAGGACATTGGGATCATGACTGGAGCCGAAGGCAGAGGCTTTAAACCACTGAGCCATCCAGGAGCCCCAAGACTGGTGACTCTTAAAGTTAGCAAGTGCCTGGGGCATACTCATCTTTAAATATGAGTATTCCTTCACCAACGGGTCTTGAAAAATAATATCCCTTCCAAGAAGTTGTTATTAGAGTAAAATTAATTATATAAAGTTTAGATCATTGTAGTGTTTTCAAACTCATCTTTCTGATTATACCATTGCCCTAATATAAATTCTTCTCAAAGATGATACCGAGTAATTCTTCAAATGATGGTTTTCTTCTGCTCAAACCCTCCAGTGGTTTCCTATCTCAGTCTGTAAAATGAAAGAATTCTCAGTGATCTGTAAGTCCCTACATGACCTGGACCTCGCCTAATTCACTCCCATCATTTCCTCATGCTCCCGTTGCTCTAATCATACTGGCCTGCTTACTGTTTCAAAGAATACATAAGGCCCACTCTTGACTCAGAATGTTTACGCTCAGTATTTCTTCCAAATGGAATGTTCTCCTAAAAATCCACATGTTCCAATCTTTCACATATTTCAAGTCTTTACTAAGTCGTTACCTTCTTGGTAAAGACTTCCATAGTACCTGACTTAAAATTTCAGATTATACCCATAACACTCTTCATCTCCCATCCCTGATAATTTTTCATCATACTACTAATAACATTATAAAATACTATATAGTTTATAATTTTATTTTGTTTATTGTCTGACTTTCTCAGCTAGTATATAAGCCCTACAAGACCAAGATTTTTGGTCTAATTTGTTCACTATTGTAGTTCCAGCACATAGAATATATAGTATTTAGAATGTGCACAATACACATTTGCTACATGAAAAAAATGCAGAGGAGTCAAAGATGACTTTAGCATTTTGACTGAGCGTAATGAAGGAGTAGGTTGACTTTAAATGAAATGAGATGGATTAAAAGGAGTAGATCTTTAAGGTGAGAGCAACTGGCAGCTCACTTTTTGACACGTTACATTTGAGATGCCTGTCCAAAGGCAGATACTGACGAAGTGGTTGGATACATGAGCCTGCAGGTCAGCGCGAAGTTTCACTTAAAAGATATTGCATACAGAGTCACTGCATACAGAGAGAGGATGAGATTGCCAAGAGGTTGAGTGTAAATGGAAGAGAAGAGGTCTAAGACTAAGGCATGGACCATTTCAACACTGTCAGGTGAAGGAGATAGGTTATTTATGGTGGAAGAGAATAAACACAGCCAGAGATGAATTTCATGAATTCATGAGGAGGTTGTGTCCTAGAAATCAAGAGAAGAAAGTGTTTCAGAGAAGGTAGTGGCCAAATACTGCTGACAGATGAAGAAATACAGAAGAGAAGGGACAGGTGGATTGACAGTGTGGAGGGTCACTCCAGGCTTTGACAAGGGCAGCTATATAAGAGAGGTAATGGTGAAAGCCTGACTCAAGTGTTTCAAGAAGGGGAGGAAAGGAATTGAAACAATGAACATAAACATTGGTTTCGAAGAATTTTATTAAAAGGAATGAAAGACCTGAAATGGTCTTTGAAAACAGAAATAAAGTTGAGAGGATTTGATTTTAGCTTGTTTAATTTTCTTCTTTCAAAGGTATCAGGAATTATGGCATACTATAGAGTTTCAAGAGAAGGGAAAACTCGTGATGGAAGGAGAAAGTGTGATTTTCAAAAGAAATGTCCTTGAATGGTGAGGGTTAATGGAAAAGAGTTTACCTAAGAAGGTTTTGCTGTAACTGGAATATCAGTCATTCATATATAGCAACAAGAGAAATGGCAAGTATATGTGACTGAAAGTAGGTAGGTGGAGAGAATTAATGGTAATTCTCTTCTGAGGTTTCCCATAGTTTCACCAAAACTGAAAGCAAGGTCATTAAGTAAAACTGAGAAATGGGTAGTAAATATGAAATGCTTGTTTAGGAGAGCAGGAAAGTAAGGAGATTAGGAAAATTTAATTTGATTACTATATTATTAGGGGACAAATCTGAGTTAGTGATTGTAAATTTGAAGTGAGGGGACACTTGGGTGGCTCAGTTGGTCAAGAGTCCATCTCTGAATCAGGTCAAGATCCGAGGGTCCTGGGATCAAGCCCTGCATCAGGCTTTTTGCTCTGAAGTGAGTCTGGTTCTCCCTCTCCCCCTATGATCTCTCTTGCTTTCATTCTGTCTCAAATAAATAAACACAATCTTTAAAATAAATGAATAAATTTGAAATGGGAAAGGTCAGCATGTTTGTGTATGCAGGTGTGTTTCCTTTATCCCATACAACATAGGTGTAGGAACAGGCATAGAGTAAGCTGAGTATGAATTTGGGTATATGGAAGATAGTTGTAATACTTTATCATGAGACTTAAATTGGGAAAAGAGGTATATAAAAAAATGAAAGGATCAGAAACAGGGAAAGACAGTCATGTCAAAGCCCCAGGGGGCTAATGAATTATTGGAGTCAGGGTAGTGTGGAAAATGAGCTGAAGTTTGGGTGGAAGTTTAGGATATTTGAAATTGTGGTTATGGAGAATTTGGAGCTACTAAAAATGACAAGGCATTGGTCATAACTAAGAGATTATGTGACTAAGGTTGGGGAACAAGATCCTCGGTGGACAAAGGACAACAAGTCAGAGATCTAGCATTGGAGGATTATCCACCTGAATTATGACTCTGGAATGCAGAAGGAAACAAAATATTAACTTTTTAAGAAAAGAGGGAGAATGGACTAGGAGCTGGTAGATAACTGCAAAGAGAAGGGATAGTTAGTTTTGTTGTATTAATCCCATATGATGCACTTCTCAGATGTTTGTTCTCAAGGAAGAATAAAGGAGAAGGCTCTGGAAACATCAGTGAGAACCAAGAAGGATGCCATTTGAGTAGAGAAGTATGGGTGGGATTTAAAATAACCCTTACCTGCAAGAACTTTAATGGAAATCTATACTCAGGGAGAGCCTGGTTGCAATAGATCAAGAAAAGGAATGGAATTTTCAGAGAAAGTTTTGAGGAGATTTTTCAGGTAACCGACATTGGTTAATCCAGAAGGTATCAAGGGAGGGTTGGGAATTTGGGGGCATATAGGAAATAAAGCCATAAATGTGATATATAGACACTTATAAGACCATATAATTTATTATTATCAATACGTAAAAAAAGGCCCCAATAATAATTAAGCCAAGATAAAAAAAGGTATACACTGGGATTGTACCAGAAAAATTCTGTTAAATGATCATCCTACTCATCAGACTTGCAAATTATAAGGATATCTGTAACAACAACTGGAGAAAAGAAAAGATATTGGTCTCAAGGCAGATTGTCCCAAAGCAGAAATTTGTAGCTGTAATTGTAGCAGCAATGGGGGTAGGCAAAGGGAAAAATTTTCTCTGCAGGAATATGTAGAGTTCTTGACAATCACTTAAATCCTTTTTATAGCGCTGTCACCATTAGCACTGAAACTGTATTATTACAAGCTAATGCTGAACATAAAACTTTTGCTGTGCTGTACTCAGGGGATGTGGTTCTCCTCTCTTTTCATTGTTTAACAGTTTCATCCTTGGTATTTGTTACATTGTTATTTTTACCTGGAGTTTTCTTTGTTCCAACTACATGGTTGTATGTAAATACTACTGTTTTCAGACTCACTGAAATATCATGGCCTTCATGAACTTGTCCTTGATACTTCCTCTGAACATTAGCTGTCCCTCCTCTAAATTCTCCCAGAGTTTTATCAATACTTTTATTTTGGCATTTATTAGTTTCTGCCTTTTTCAGTATTAAATTACTTATGTAGCTTACCTTTCCTTTTAGATGAACAAATTCCTTAGGGACAGAATTTATATCTGCAAACTTCCATTACCCTTCTACCATGTGTTTTACACAAGAGAGGCTTTCAGTAACTGTACAGATAAATAATGGAATGCATGTACTTTGAGGAATCCAAAACAGTTTTTATTTCTCTTAAATACTGGGAAATAAGAAGACCTGCTCAGAAATCAAGCTGGCATGCAGCAAACAAAGGATAAATTGTTACAAAAAAGAGAGAATCACAAACAGATACTAAGTAAATAACTATCACTACAACTTTACAAATTTGATTTTGCTGTGAAATATACAAATGTTACTGTGTGTTATATTTCTCTAGAGGCTTAAAAAAGTATAATTGTAATAACCATATAAATTTTCCTTAGTAAAACTTTATTTTTCTTTAGACCAAGCTGTGTACATGTTGATTTCCTTTATTCTGTAAAGAAACTAATTGCAGCTTGTATATTAGCATATCATGTCTAAATCAAAGACCTGAAGTAACTCAAAATATAAAGTATTTCCTTTGCTCATAAAAATGATGTGTAAAATAACATATTATTAATTTTTAATGGATAAGAATTTACATGCAGATATGATTTTTAAAAATCAGTGTTAGTTATTTCACCTAAGTATTAAGAGAAATGTGCTTCATGGAGATTAGAACAGAAGGTTATAACAATTTTTGAGACAAGAGTTTATGGATGAAGACAAAACACTTGCTCAAGTTTCTAGACAACGCATGTCTTAAAACAATGAGTCAAATCAGGCCATGTTTTGGTCTTAGGTATGTGTGTATGCATGTGCATATTTTTGCTTACTCTCAATTCCATTAGATTAATTATTTAGGTATTTTAGAAAGGTTAATACATGATAAAGTTGTAAAGTAGTAATAGTAGTATACTCAAGAGAATGTTTTAGGAAGAGGGTTGCTTTCCTATCACACTAGACTTGCTCAGTAAAAAAAAGGAATATATAGGCTTTACCTTTTTCGAGAATATTCTTTTCATAACTTTTTTATTCCAGATGTACCTCAAATGAGCAAGTGGATATTTCTAGACCAATTATTTTTTAGACTAATTATTATATAAAGATTACAAAATGCAACAGATCAAGCATCTCAAAATACCAAATAAAGTAAGGATTATTTTATATTAATTAATAGATGTTAATCATGGGTATTTATATAACATGTTACCCCATTCAACCACTCATTTGTTTGGGTTTAGAAACAATTCGTGCCCAGGGGCATCTGGGTGGCTCAGTCACTTGAGCATCTAACTCTTGGTTTCAGCTCAGGTCATGATCTCAGGGTTGTGAGATCAAGCTCTGTGTCAAACTCAAAGCTCAGCATAGAGTCTTCTTCAGATTTCCTCTCTTTTTCCCTCTGCCCCTCCAGCTTGTGTTCTCTCTCTCTCTCTAAAATAAATAAACAAATCTGAAAAAAAAATTCATGCCATACCGAAATATTTCATTTTTGTTTATCTTTGGTTTGCAGTTTGTCTACTACCATTCCAATAATTGAGAAACTTTAGTGTTACCTAAGAAATCAGTTTGAGATGTTGAGGATATCTTCCTTTTAATATCCTCTGTATAATTATACTCTTATATTAATAAAGAGAAGGGTTATATCAACAGAATACATGGGAAGTGTTATGAGTAATTTAAGAATAAAAATGTATTATCATAGAAATTAGGAAAGTTGTTATTGATAGAATCAGAAACTCTGTGTTGAATAAAAACTTAAAGAGTAAATGCAAGGGATCAAATAGGGATCCTCTGGACTGTTGTTAAATCTCAGTGCCTTGGGGTGCCTGGGTGGCTCAGTGGGTTAAAGCCTCTGCCTTTGGCTCAGGTCATGATCCCAGGGTCCTGGGATTGAGCCCTGCATCGGGCTCTCTGCTCAGCGGGGAGCCTGCTTCCCTGCCTACTTGTGATCTCTGTCTGTCAAATAAATAAATAAATAAAATCTTTAAAAAACAAAACAAAACTCAGTGCCTGGCCAAAACAAACAAACAAACAAACAAACAAAAAAACTCAGTGCCTGGCCTTCTATGTCTTTGGGAAGTTGTAGTTTTGAAACTCAGAATTAGATAGTATAAGTAAATAAGAAAGACAAGTAAGAATTCTACGCCCAATTCTGATGTGTGGGGAAAGGGGTTCCCTACCACCAAGCAATCTTCCAGCCATCAGCTGGGTAACAGTTTTGCTCAATTCTGGAGATGGAGATACCATCTCCAGAAGTCATCTGGAGATGACTTCTGATCCCACAGGTGAAGGGCTCAGTCACGTAAGACTGCTCCCCCACACCCGTCCCTGCTGCCATACACATACTTCAGATACCAATGGCAAGTCTAGTGTGTTATGTGTACTTCTGACCAACTGGCTGTAAATCAGAGATTCCCACAAACCACTCCTTGGGCTTAATGAATTCGCTAGAGTGGCTCACACAACTCAGAGAAGTATTTTACTTACTAGATCGCTGGTTTATTATAAAAGGATGTATCTAAGAAATATCCAGCTGGAAGAGATGCATAAGAGAAGGTATGGGGAAAGGTTTCTATGTCCTCTAGAAGCTCATTATTTCAGCCAAATTTCCAGATGTTCATCAACCTAGAAGCTCTTCCAGCCTCATTCTTCTGGGTTTGGGTGGATGTTTTATTACAAAGATATGACTGATTAGATCATTGGCCTTTGGCCATGGATTTAACCTTCAGCTCTGCAGAAGTCAGGAGATGAGACTAAAAGTTTTAACACTCTAATCATAGGTTGGTTCTCTAGGAAATCAGAGTCTTGTCCTTAAGTGCAACCCAAAGTCTCTTCATTAACATAACAAGATCATTTTCTGTTCTCAGCAAGGGAAATTAAGTGCTCTAGGAGCACTGTTCCAGGAACAGATTTTTAAGAAATTTACTAAATAATTCCATCAATCTTGATTCTTTTTTTCTTTTATTCCTGGTTCTTACATATTTTTTAATTTGTTTTTATATTAACTCCTACCTATTTGGCCTTAGTGACTTGTACATGTTCTACAAATTGTGTTACTGAAACATGGAAAAAGGATTGATTTAATAATACTATGTTGATCATTGTTTTTGTTTAAGGAAAAAGAATAAATTATTGCTAAAAGAAAAAAGCATCCGTTTTTAAGATCAAATTTCTATGTAAGTGTCTTGTTTAGTCCTTTCTTTTAAACCTTTGGGGCTATAGTTCTCAGAAAAAGTTACATATTAAATTTTCTTTGAGAACAAAATTACCCCAGCTTAGTTAAAGTTTATGAGGTCAGATTTTTGTTTATGTGTCTTGGGAATTTTTTTGCCTCACTGAAAACTACTGTTGTCAAAAAAGCATAAATGCTATTCTTTTAAAGTGAATGAAATTCCCAGCTCAGTGGAAGACTTGGTTTGGTCTGGATTAATAGGCTATTAAAGATTAGCTAACAACAGGGCTTCTGCACCAGATTTAGCATAGCTTCACCCGACTTAATTTACCATTCTTCAAGATTTGGTATTCAGGTCCATTTTATAGCATGCTTCCTAAACCGCACTTAATGCACTTAATCAGTTATTCTCAAAATATTTTCCTAGGAATAACAAATTCAACATTGCATGGTAGCTTGTTAGTAATACATAAGGGATCGTGGGTCCCCATACCTTTTGAATCAGAAATTCTGGGGTTGGTGCTCAGCAGTCTGTTCTGGTTGGTGTTCTGCCATTCCAGTTGATTGAAATCCACTGCACTAGTCTTATTCCATTTTATCTCTTATTTACGTATTTAGCTCCTGAAACAGTAAAAAGCCCTAGAATGTGTCCAATGAACATTTATTGTATTGATTATCAAAATGAGATTCAGGCTATATATTTAAACCTCTTATGTACAGCTAGCGAGTAAATTAAATGAATTTCATTTTGTTGTTTTCAAAGTTAAAGAATGACCCCAAAATGGAAGAATTAGTTTTTGAAAAAACAGTGAGTGGAAAATAAATTTTGTAACAGATAAAATGAAAAGAAAACTATTAATGAGGATAATTTATGGTTTAGTCTAATTATTATCTGCCTAAAAAATTATAGATATATGTTCCTTTGATCTTTTTCTCATAATCTTCTTATTCATAATCATAGCAAATATTTACATAGGCTGATTCTTTATGAACTCTTTTAATCCCCACTAAATCCCCATTACCTTTATCCTTGTTTTACAGATGAAAAATATGAAGCAATAGAAGTAAAATAACAAAATTACCACTTGGCAGAACAATGCCTCGAAATTAGGGAGACTAGGTTGAGAGTCCATCTCCCAACTAGTACTAATCACTGTGCTTAAATTGCCTTTTTTTTTTTTAAGCTATATGATGATTACTTTCAAAATGTCTCTAGAAATCCTTTCTTCATTTTTTAAAAGATTGTATTAATTTATTTGAGAGAGACAGAGAGAGAAAGCATGACCTCGGGGAATAGCAGAGATGGGGGATGGAGAAGCAGACTCCCCACTGAGCAGAGGGAGCCAGGCTTGGGGTTGTATTCCAGGACCTGGGATCATGACCTGAGCTGAGAGCAGGTGCTTAACTGACTGAGCCACTCAGGAGCTCCAAATCCCTTCTAATCCATAAAAATTTCTTAAATGATTCAAAAATTACAGTACCCTTCAACTTTATCCTTGAATTTTGTAGAGTTCCTGTTCACTAACTTTCCCTACAAATGGTCTTTAGAGCAAATGTTAAGTTCCTGCTGCCTTAGTGTATATGTTAACTGATGCGAAATTGCTTATATGCTGATAACTAACTGCTCTTCAAAATTGCTTTCAGATTTTATGCTCTTCAGAAGTCACCACCTATGCCTAAATGGATTTGTCTAGTGATTCCTATTAATTTTTATGGTAACATACTGTGGTGGCTATTTGCACATCATTGATAGAAAATTGTTTCAACTTCTCATTGCCGCATTGGAAATTTTATTTCTTTAAGTTGTAAAAAGTCCAGTTTCTTTCTTAGATAAGAATTTCCCTTTCTGAAAAGTAAATTAGACTTATTTTTATTTTTTTTTTTCAATTCTGAGGATTAAAGAGATTCCCGTCTTGCTTCAAATTTTTTGATAAAGTCCACAAAACAATTGGATTAAATGTTTGAAAGTCAGAATTCACACATCTGATAGCTAAAAATAGGACCTTTGATCCACTAACCCAGTGTAAAGAAGAGGGAAGAAAATAGAAGAAAGGTTTAAAGACAAAAAAGTCAGTAATAGTTAAAAACATGAAACAATTTATACATGAGAATTTCAATAATATTGGATACAACTACGAAGAGAAATACACAAAGCCAAAAAGTGAAGAATTAACCAACAAAATGGAAAATGGAAATCAAAGTTAGGAATAGATAATAGGAAAAATTTTAAAATTTATAATGCTGATTTATTATTTAATTTAACTATTATTTTGGTCAAGTTGTTGACTAGATAAAAATAAAATACTCATTTTCTTCTATAGTTTTATATTTATTTTTTTCTTTAGAAACTGCAGCTGAAGGAATGAATGCTAACTTCCAGCTATCTTATGGTATGATTCTTAGAAAACTTGGAAATACTTTTTTAAACTGTCACAAGGCAATTTATAGCAATTATGAAATAATTTTACCCATGTGGGGATACGTATAGATACGATGTATGTGGGCATATATACAGTACTCAGTATGTAGAATCTGATTCTTATTTGTATACATGCATGATGCATGTAGGTATAAACATCTATGATAAAATAATAATAATTTTCTTTCTTTGTCTCTAAAATCTATTTAAACTTTTATTTAGTCAACAAATGGATCTCTATGACATTGCTTTTTTCTGAACAAATTTTATAAATAAATTTATAAACAAATTTATTTGAAAAATAAATTAGTATTCCTGTGATTATGTACGACTTGCCTATAAATCTATAGTACCTTATAAATAGTAGAAGTGAAGATGCTAGATTCTATTTCAGTTATAAAGTCTATTCACTAGTTTATCAGTGTGTTCAGAGTCATTTTTTTGAGGGAGAAGAGTTTCCGTGAAAGACTATATTAATCCCTCATCGATTAGACTAAACATTTCAGTAAGTCATTTAAATTTATTTTCCTTTGAATGGTTTAGATTTCCATCCTGTTATTTTAGTGTCTGCATCACTAGAGGCCACTGTTGTCTTTGAGATATATTTCGAAAATCTGTAAATAGTATGCTAAATAATCTCAAAATCTATCAATTTTAGAAATAGAAGAAAACTTGTATTATCTTTTGTGCAGTCAGACTATTTGAAATGTTAGAAAAATGATTTTAGGTACTTTTAAAGCAAAATGTGAACTTCTCACTTAAAAATCAAGTCACTACATTTATATATATGTGTTATATATAAAAATATAGATGTAACTCCTTATGTGGCATAGATTTTCCCCAAATCTTATGTTCCTCAATAGTTATAGAAGCATCATAAATGTACTTCCAGTGAAGTATCTTTGAAAAATGATTGATTCTAAAAGACACTAATAGAAATTCCAAATAAAGCAGAATGGTTAAAGTAACTGAATGTCAAATATTATTCTAAGAACATTACATTCCTTATTAATTTTTGTAACAGTCTTGTGTATTATCTACCTGTGGAGATAATAATTTAAGTAAGTGGCCCAAGATTATATGCCATTAACAGTATGTTATAAGGACTACCAAAAAGAATAAAGTAGATATGGGTATAGATGCATGTGTATGCAAGTGTATATGAAGTTATATGTGTAAAATTATAAATTATGCACACACACACACAATTATAATCTTGATAGTGATGCCATTGTTTAGAGCTATGCAGTGTTGAGATTTTATTCTACTTGCAAGAAAATCAACATATTACTGTTTTGTATATGCTGACAGAAAACACGAAACTCCTGGATCAGAGATAAATGACTTTATTACTCACAGCAAAAACAGTCAGAGGTTTATATTTATGCCAGTTCCCCCATGCCCTCGAGATCCCATGGATACCTGCATGTGTAGTGAATGCTTTAGAGCAGAGTGACACTCAACTGGGGGATTTACTGATTTTATAGCAAGAAAATCCTGCCATCAGTCCAGGAAGAGATGCTACCCTGTCTCTCAGTGTTGTTCACTGAAGTCACACCTTAAGGAATTGCTAGGAGAAAGAGCTGTTAGAGTTCCGAATTCTTAGACTATCCAACAAGAACATCCAAACACCAATGGCTGATTTCCTCTCCAAACAGACACCATCATCTTAGCTTAGCTTAGCTTACTTTTTGTGGCTCTCTCCTTGATTTTGGAGGAACAGAGGGAAGAACGATACATGTAGTGGTGTACAAGCAAGAAAAAGACAAACCTATTTCCCTCAATTGCATTTCTGTCCCTTATTTGTAGTTTGTATTCATTTCACTTGGCAGTTCCAACTTGTTCCCCCCCCCATCATCTTGTTACATTCTCATTCATTTAACAAAAATACCTTATTTTATCAGTGCCCACTTTGTATCAAGAAAATTTCTGAGTTAAGACATGTTCATTACTTGAAAATAAAAATTTTATTTGCTGTAATTACTTAAGGCTTTGGTAGACTTTTTAAAAGTCTAATATATGAGAAGGTAATGATATTTTTCTTTTTAACATTATACCAAGTACCATGTATCAAAGACAAACTGTATTACCAACTGTTTCCTTGATTTGATGAATATCAGCAGCTATACTACCACTAATGTTTTTATTTTGCAAAATACCTTCAAATTTTGTAGCTATCCATTTGTTGAAATGAAGTAGTATTTTCTTAAAATGGCTTTATTCTCAGTAATTTAAAAAAGTGCTTTTCAATGTAAAATAGTTTGAAATCATTATTTATAATAATTTTGCAAAAGAAAGAATGCTTTATATATTACTATCATACATTCTGCTTAGCATTTATAGCATCACCCTTTACTGAAAATCATACAATAAAAAAGCTGACTTCACAAATAGACTTCTAAATGACTTCTAAATGCAAAAATCACTGAATATAATTAAAACATAAATTCTGGATGGTGGCAACTTAACATTGGAATTGATAACATCCATATGTTAATTAAATCCATACTAATTGATCATTTTTTTCTGGTGAGATTGATGCCAGGATTTAATCCCAAATTTCAAATATTAGTTACATGACATTGAATTTTTCATGTCATGCTTCCTGTCTTCATCCATTCTGGAAAAAGAAAGTTTAAAAGTGTTCCTTAAGAATTTTTTCTTGAAAAAAAAAAAAAAAAGAATTTTTTCTTGTACTTTAAAAATATAATTAACACATATTGGTAAAGAGAATTTATCCTTTATTATGAAAAATTTTATCAATATGCATTTATCCAGTGAAAGAACCTCTACTTTTTATCAAAACTCCAATATTTCATTTCTTGAATATCAATCCAATATCAACTTTTGAACTTAACTTTTTTCAGAAACCATAGAATTTTGTAGTTAACAGACACCTTGATGATTGTTTTTCCACTAGTCCTGTAATTCGGGAAGGAAGATTTGCCTGCAAGTATACATAAGAGGTAGCCATACATCCTTTGCATATGAACATTGTCTATATACTTACACAAATATATGAACCCCAAATTATTTTGTATATAATACAAGGATACTGATACCTCTTCATTCACGTATTTTATTTATTTTTTAAAGATTTTATTTATTTATTTGACAGAGAGAGATTACAAGTAGACAGAGAGGCAGGCAGAGAGAGAGAGGGAAGCAGGCTCCCTGCTGAGCAGAGAGCCCGATGCGGGACTCCATCCCAGGACTCCGAGATCATGACCTGAGCAGATGGCAGTGGCTTAACCCACTGAGCCACCCAGGCGCCCACATTCACATATTTTAAATTAAAGTAAGTAACATGCTATGGAGAAAAGAATCTGGGTCTTAGAATTAGACATTGCAACATTGGCTCTGCCATTTACTAACCAAAATTATTGCTATTTATTCCTTCTGAATCTCAGTTGTCTCCATTTTTCTCATTCTTAAAATGTTAGAGTGAAGGTGTGTGGCAGGTAAAATTGTCTTCATCACCTGATATAACAGTAGAGAACCTAGAAAGTTGCCTAGAAATCAGTCAATGTTGGTTACTTTTTTATTCTTTTTTTTGCTATCCCCCTTATATAAATTTTTATGTCTTTATAGCCCAGTATAATTAGATAGCATAATCTTACACACTCTTACATACATAAAGCATATAGACTTTAAGAAAATAAATATCAGAAGTCCAAATAATGAAAGAAATAAATATAACCATTATAACCGTAGTAGGCTATTCTAAAGTATACTTGAACAGTTAATTTTTGTGTTTGTCAATAAACATAATTCAAAAGTATTTCACCAGATATTTCTTTCTTTGAAAGAGCAGGGGGTCGATTGCAGATCTATCGCTTCTCAGGCATGGATTTTTCACCTCCTATTTTATGTTGATGAAACTATGTTTATCCCTTGTAAGTTTTCTATCGATTGCATAAATTTATTTCTCTAGAAATCCGATATGAAATAAGATTATATAATGTTAGACATACATTCCTTTGAAAAGGAAGAAGAGATTCATTTTTCTCTAGACACTTTTTATAGAAAAACACTGCCTTAAAATTAAGTAGGAGGTTGATGGAACACCCGGAATGCTTTATCAGTGCTATGCAAATAGCTAATTACTAAGAAAAGGAAGAAAAACATGCTTTAGACTATAGACTTCCTGGGAATGTGAGTGGATTTTTTAGTTTATTTCATAAAAGGGCTATTTCCTGACAGTCATGTTTTACACCTGGAATCTATAGGGTCCCATTAACATGACCGGATTTATTCAGCCAAAAAGATTTGACTAGATCTTTAAGTATATTTATCCTTATAGGTAAGACACCTCAAAGCCACTGTAAGTTTTAAGAGAAATGAATTCTTCTAAGGTGTTCTACTGATACACTAACCTGTTTGAATATTTCTCCAGCATATTTATTACAGGTAATCTCCACTTTTTAAAAGTTGGAGTTACACCAATTTGCTTCTGTGAAAGATCTATGTTGATGCCTGTATTTGTTTTTTTGGTGTGTGTTTTGTTGTTGTTGTTGCTGTTGTTGTTGTTGTTTTTGCTTGTATTCATTAACCAAGAAAAATCCAAAGAGGATTTTCACTTTCATGAAAAATGACAAAAAGTGAAAATAAGGATTCAGCAGTTGTTTTGCCGTGAGCTGTTCCAGAGGCAGCCTGGTCTGGGAGCAGCGAGAGTGGCGCCACCAAACTCCTTCCCCAGGAACTACGCTCATCATCCAGGCAGCAAGCCGCCAGAGCTTTGAGCTGTATCAGTGGGCATCTGCACTTAATCTTAAATTATTTGCTCATCCATTAGCGAGATGTATCCTAAGGTATCAGAAAAGCCTGAGAAGTAATTTTTTGGGTCTGGGAACACTCAGAATTTTTCCATGTAAATGAATGGTAATTACTTCTTTGCTTTAAGCCATTTGGCTAACGAAAGTTTTCACAGGAATGCTGTCCTTTTGGATATCATGGGGAAACCAGTATAATGACTGTTAAGTACGAGTTATCAGGTTAGCTGTGGTTTGTGTCTGTACCTGAGCGGGAGGATCATACAATTGGTGAAGATAATCATAGATTTATGTAGGATTGATGACATGGTGTATTTGGGAAAGAATTGCAAGCAAATTAATGCAGCAATAGTTGCAGTAAATAAAAGCTCTTGTACAAACAGGTGAGACTTTTGGTTTAACTAAACCTGTCAATTCCCATTGGTTTTCACACACGCAGATTATATTTTAAACAATTGACTAAAACAGCCAGTTAGTGTTATTTAATTACTGATATGATTAGAATAGATGTCGACAGTTCTTTTTGTTGTTGTTGTTTTTCCTATTTGGAGAAGAAAGCACATATTTTTAGCTTTGTGGGCCCGTAAGATCTCTGTCCCAAGTAGTCAACTCTACCACTGTAATATGTAAACAGTCAGAGAAGAGATGTAAATTAATGGGCATGGCTGTGTTTCAGTAATTTGGTTATTTACCAAAAACCAGTTAGCAGGTTGTACTTGGAGTGTGAACAGTAGTTTACAAACCAATCACAGCATTTTAGCATATGCTCACCAACTGAAGTGTCTTTAAGGCAGAGACCTCATCTGTCCTGCTTACCCTTTGGACTTCAGAGTTTTGCATAGCACCTAGAAGGCAGGAGGAGTTAATACAAATTATTTAATTGAAAAGTAAATACTATGTACTATACACACACACACACACACACTATACATACATACATATATATATATATATATATATATACTATAAAATAATTTCTAATAATTCCCCAAATGGTTATTTCATACCAACTTGATTTGTATCAAGAGCTCTGCTTTTGAAATATACTAATACATTTGAGGGAATTTTGTTGTAGTTCTCATAGGGATACAGTTTCTAACTCTTGACATGATTTCTAAACTATTGACAGTATATACCTTAGATCATCCTGTCTTTCTTATATACAGCTTTTAGGAATATTTCTAAGATAGAAAACTGAAACAATCTTTTTAAAGTATGTGTTACCCCCTGAAGGTCTTCAATGAACAAGAACATTCTCCTGAGGTAATAGCACTCCAACCAGTCCTAAGAGTTAACTCCCTTCAGCCTTACGCACTCCTTGTTTGCTGACCTAAGCCCCTTGGCCTGTAGCCGAATTAACCTACTTTCCTTGAGATTTGCAGACCACTGGCTTTGAGGAGTGAAGGACGAGACTATCACATAAGATAAGACCTGATGACATTTGGAAACAGCTGTCCCTGGCACCAGCAAGTCTGTTCAGGGTCATATGGACATTTGACTAACGATCTGGACACCAACTTCTGCACATAAACCATCTCCCCTTTCCCTCACCTTCCCCTTTAAGACCCTCTGTCTTCTCCTGAAGATGGTCTTTGGTTTGTTAGTCCACCATCATCCCAAGTTGCCGGCTTTCCGAATAAATCAACCTTCCTGTCCCACCATTACTTATCTCTCAAGTATTGATTTTCAAGCTTTGAGCAGCTGAACCTGAATTCAGAACTGTTCTCCATCTGGTAACACTAGTACATAAGCCACAGAGAATGTTTATGTACATTCTGCTTGTCTCTTGCCTAAAAACACAATATATGTAATAAGAATAGTCTAAAATGTTAAATTGAAAATTGTGGCCATATATGCAGATGATCAGAGTCACAAAGAGATCATTTCAAAGGGAGATGAGAACACGGATGACAGTTTCAGGGGACAGAAATAGTAATTTAGGGCAATACAAGCCAAAGATTATAACTGTTGGAAATCAATCAGGAGGAAATAAAAATAAAACATATATGAATAATTCCTTGATTAGGATCAATAGTGAATGGATTTGTGAGGTAGAATACTAAATCAATAGAATAAGAAAATGCTATATAACTGAAAATATAATCAATTATGGGACCATCTGTTTCTCAAGGAAACAAGTATATTTGGCAAACGTGTAAATGAAATAGCAATTCTCTTACTAAAATTCTTTGGTAAGATAATCAGAAATTCTAAAATGAATATTGAATGAAAGAAAAATATAATAAATAATATAAGAGCAACTAACAATAAAAACGGGAAAAATTCCAGAGGAATAAAAAATTATTAATTCGATGAAAGCATAAAGATTGTGTTGTATTTATTTGGATTTTAATCTATTGGTATCTGATATGTTGTTTGTACACAGAACATGAACTACTGCTTGAGAAATTTAACAGCAAATATATCGATTAGGTTGACTTAATGGGCAAATAACAGAAATAAAAACTGTAATTTCTTAACCACTTATATGTTTAATTTTCATAGAAGTCTGAATGGTAGGTAGCTTAGGGTTAGGCAGCACCCAGTGAAGTAACTGAGATACAGGTTCTATGAACTCCCTGCAAATGGGTGCAAAATGTCTGCTTTATCTCTAAACATGGATTCCAGATCTCAGTTTGGAAGTGGATCTCAAATGGTGCCATTTACTAGCTGAACGTCTCACCTTAACATGATATATTATTTGCTTTCAAGAAAAATCCATCTGGCAAGACTTCAACTTGAATCTTATTGGTCAGAGGCATATCATACCAGCTATACTTAGCAGCAAGGAAGCTTAGGGAATTAAAATTTGTTAGCAGGACACACTGCAGTACCGAATACCATCCTGTGTCTTGTTAATAATGAACAAAGGAAGACTGGAAATTCAATAGGAAACTAGCAGGGAAAGGCAAAACAAGATAGATCTACATCTTTATATGTGTATCTCCCTGTGTTATCTATCCCTATAGAAAACCTGGTGAATGCAGGACCAAATATTGTTCTTTCTTGAATTTTATAACTCACAATAATGCTGTGTACCTAAAGATGTTTCTTGAACTGAAGATAGCCAACATCTTAGATTATGAAAGGCTTTTAGAGACCAACTTTTTTTCATCCTCACTTTGCATATGAATCATATAAGATTGGGTAAGGGAACTAACTCACTCAAAACATACAGTAATTTTGGCTCCTGATTCTTTGTTCCTCCAAATCCAACCATGTACTCTTCAAATAAATAAATAAATAAATAAAATGCTCTGACTTAAAGCAAGGGGCTCATAACATAGCAAAGTCTGGGAGTCTAGATTCAGTGAGGTTTGTGAGTAGTTTTTATTCTGAATATTCTTACTGTATCTGTATCTGGTAGGCAGGTAACTGAAGAAAGGCTATATAGTTAGAAAACATTCATTTAGCTAAAAAACAGAAAACTTGCTTGGCAGAGGTGAGAATACACAGGTACAAACTCACACTGATACGTAACTATCACCAGGCATTTCCAAAATCGGGAGAAGCACAAGGAATACATGTGAGTAATGTCTACACATGTGTGGGAAGGGTACTGATAGCACATGAAGCTCTCTGTGTAACAACAGGAGGACAGAAAATGGAGAAGCAGATCTTTTCTCCTAAGAGCCCGGGACACGTACTGAACAAAAGCAGAGCCATATGTATGTAGAAATCTTTTCAGCAATTCTTTCATTTAAATTCATGGTTATTTTAAAGTTTTAAAAGATGTGATGTTTTAAGGTATATTGATTATTTCAAGCATGTTTAATCTATCTTATAACAATAAGTCTTTTGTACAACAAACATGACACACATACAGGTGGACAGAGATGAAAATCTCCAACACGGACCTAATTCTTGAAGAATTACTAACAAGAATTTGTACTGTACAAAAGTGCAGTGAATACTTTCTTCTTCCTTTTTCTTGTTTGTCATGATGACTTTTCACCCTTTCCTGTGGCTAGGAGGATTTTATCATATGATTGTATCTTTTAAAAATGTCATCCTGACACTCAAAGAGTAATATTTAAAGAGATGAAGCTAAAATTATGATAAAGATTTTTTTTAAAATGCTCTTAGACTCTTAATTTCACAAAACAAATTGAGGGTTGCTGGGGGGAGGGGGGTTGGGAGAAGGGGTTGGGTTATAGACATTGGGGAGGGTATGTGCTATGGTGAGTGCTGTGAAGTATAAACCTGGCGTTTCACAACCCTGTACCCCTGGGGCTAATAATACATTATATATTAATTAAAAAATGCTCTTACATGACTTGTTGATTTTAGCCATTCTGACTGGTGTGAGGTGATATCTCATTGTGGTTTTGATTTGTATTTCCCTGATGCCGAGTGATATGGAGCACTTTTTCATGTGTCTGTTCGCCATCTGGATGTCTTCTTTGCTGGTGAGGATGCGGAGAAAGGGGAACCCTCCTACACTGTTGGTGGGAATGCAAGCTGGTGCAGCCACTCTGGAAAACAGCATGGAGGTTCCTCAAAATGTTGAAAATAGAACTGCCCTATGACCCAGCAATTGCACTATTGGGTATTTACCCTAAAGATACAAATGTAGTGATCCAAAGGGACACATGCACCCGAATGTTTATAGCAGCAATGTCCACAATAGCCAAACTATGGAAAGAACCTAGATGTCCATCAACAGATGAATGGATCAAGAAGATGTGGTATATATACACAATGGAATACTATGCAGCCATCAAAAGAAATGAAATCTTGCCATTTGCGACAACATGGATGGAACTAGAGCGTATCATGCTTAGCGAAATAAGTCAGGCAGAGAAAGACAACTATCATATGATCTCCCTGATATGAGGAAGTGGTGATGCAACATGGAGGCTTAAGTGGGTAGAAGAAGAATAAATAAAACAAGATGGGATTGGGAGGGAGACAAACCATAAGTGACTCTTAATCTCACAAAACAAACTGAGGGTTGCCGGGGGGAGGGGGTTTGGGAGAAGGGGGTGGGATTATGGACATTGGGGAGGGTATGTGATTTGGTGAGTGCTGTGAAGTGTGTAAACCTGGTGATTCACAGACCTGTACCCCTGGGGATAAAAATATATGTTTATAAAAAAATAAAAAATTAAAAAATGCTCTTACATTGTACCCAGGTTCTCTTTATATATGGCTTTCTAATGTAGCCAAATCAGCTTATAAAAGCTGTGTATGTGTAGGTTTCATGTTGTAACACATAGTTTCGGTTTTATTTGTGTTGTAAACAGGAATTTTGATTGAGTTTCTCAGCAAGCAAACATGTATTAGTTTCAGTCTTGTAATTCCTCTATCAGTTGTCTGCCTCAGTATAATCATTCTGAGGAGGAAGGGGAAAAAAAAAAAAAATATATATATATATATATATATACAGCTACCCTACTTACTCCACTACTAGGAATTCCTAGATGTTATCAAGCAGTATCAGCAGACAGGAGTCTGGCTTGGTTCTCTGAAACCTTAGAGCCCACCTGGGTCATGGCTACTTTTGTAGCTCTTAAACTTGAATCCTCTCCAGCACTACAATGCATGATCTGGCAATAATCTGGAATCAGTCACTTTTGTATTTTTGTAGTGAGATTGTTTCTCAACCAAGTTGATGCCTAACAGCTGTGAATATCAAATTTTGCATGAGCTTCTGAAAACAAAAGAAATAATTGTGGCACATGCTTCTAAAACCATAGCGTCAGTCAGCAGGAGTTCCTGTCATATAGTTAGGGATACTTTTAGTTTAAATTGATAAGGTCTGTTCGCTAAATTATCAACAGCTAACATTCCACTCTTAAAAGGATAGACATTGCAATCCTCTAGCTATGCATGTGATGGTGAGCGTGTATGAAACACAGCTATATAAAAGAAGAATGAACAAAGTCGTTAGTTAGGATCAATCTTAAAGCTTGTGCTTGTTAAATTACTCTGCAAATATTAGAAAAATGCTTAAATCCATCTAATTTAAAAACAGATGTTTCTTAGCTGCCTTCCTTGGTATTAAATATGCTGTATTATTATGCCAAATGACGAAGGAAGTAACAACAGAAACTCAAGAATGGACCTTCAGGAGGGGTTCTGACCCCTGTTCCCAGTGCCCTCCCTGAAGCCATCAGTGAAGCGCTGAACAGGGGGGCTGGTGTCTGTGAGCACAATACCGTAGGCTCTAATGCCCTGCTACTTCGCAAGACCAGACCCTCAGCTTTGTGAGTGCGGACAATGGTGCATTATTTGTTCAAGACCCTGACATGTGACACTCAGGGATGGAACGGGTACAGGGGGCAGCTGCTGCTCTTTCAGCCTTTCCCTCTGAAACCCCTCCTTCCCCATGCCAGCCCGCGCAACACAAAGCTGACTCCAAACAGAGACAGAAAATGGATCCCTGAGTTTGCAGTGAAAGTAGCTGGAAAGGAAATGTTCCACAAAGTGTGTAAATACATTGCCAAAGCAACACTGGGTTTTGTTTTGTTTTGTAGTAGTAGTCATTTAATGCCCATCTTAAGAGATTCTGTAAATTTTCACAAATGATAATCTAAAACATAAATAAGTGAAGGCGTTTCTGCATTTGGATAGGTTAGTTTCACAAAATGGGCTACAAAATAGAGTATTTTTGTCTGAAAAAAAGTTCACATATGAACAAAATAGAATGTCCATGAAAACATGGTAAAACCCAAGATTATGGTCTAGCTTCATTTTAATTCATAAATGCCCCCCATCTTTTAGTAGAAACTAATATCCTACTTTTCAAAGATCAGTGTGATTCCTAAAAACAATAAAAATATTTTTCATCCTGAGAAATGTGTGTTAGAATTTTTTGAATAGAGCACCGAGCTATTTTGATAAGTAGACTGCTTTAGCATGAAAAGATGCTGACTTGAATTTGAACAATGCAGAGGAGGAAGAAAGGATGTGAATTTAAAGCAGGCGACACCTGAACATTATGTCCTTGAACAAAGGGAGAAATAGGAGTTTTTATAATCTTTCAACCCAAACCAAAAAGTACAAAAACACAGCACAACCAAAAAAATTAAAACAAACAAACAAACAAACAAAAGCCTTTAGGGATGCATCTTCCTTCATTTTTTTTTTAAATATTTTATTTACTTATTTATTTGACAGACAGAGATCACAAGTAGGCAGAGAGGCAGGCAGAGAGAGAGAGGAGGAGGAAGGCTCCCTGCTGAGCAGAGAGCCCGATGTGGGACTCGATCCCAGAACCCTGAGATCATGACCTGAGCTGAAGGCAGAGGCTTTAACCCACTGAGCCACCCAAGTGCCCCTTCCTTCATTTTTTGCAGTAATTTTCATTGTATCCCCTGAGAATTTCTTGCCAATTGATGCAGCTGGCACTGGACAACCCATGTTCTAGGACCCTGCAATAAAAGAGAGGAAACTTGGGCTCTCTATCCCTCTCCTTTCAATTATCCCCGGGTGATTGACTACCGCTGCAAATGTGGGACAAAATTTTTCACACTTGTATAACAAAAAGCTAGTTGATTTTTTTGAGGTCTTTTTTTAACTGTAGGCTCGTTAGTTTTATGCTACTTACCCATAATTTTGTAAAACATCCCCAAAGTAGGAAGCTTTTATTGTGCCAACTCAAGATCTGAAAAGTCACTGTTTTCCTTTCACAATATAGTGATTCCTGTGTGTATACAGTTGCTGAAGATCCAAAATGAATTCACTTCTAGTTTAAATAAAAAGGGTGTATAAATCAATCCTTTGGAAACATGACTAATATATAAAGTTCCTTAATCACGACTTCTAACTTTTATTCATATAAATTTAGATGTTTAATCCATGAGATTAACTAAAAATAAGTTATTTTGATATATGCTTTAAGGTAGGATGGAACTCTTAAACTGAACCCTTGTATTTTGGACTAATTACAAAATTTTTTTAAAAAAATTATTAACTGGTTGACATGGGTGGCAAGTACGGCTAATTGGGCATTTTGGGAACACATATAGAGTACCATGTCCATGGCTTCCCTAGCCGCACTGTTTAGAGTGGCACACCCTTTATTCTATTATTATCTTTCCATGGTTTAACATATGACTAGCAGGCTTCCTCTCATATACAAATTGATCTGCTTTATACAAGTCCCAAGGACAAAACCTTTGTCTCATTCTCCACTGTATGCTAGTCTCTAGAACCAGAAGGACATCTCTGGAAGGAAGTAGTATTTGCTCCATAAATGAAAAGCATAGCTTTGCGATTTGAATGCTGCTTTGAGAGCTCAAGTGAGCTACCTAACTTCTCCATGGCTCCTAAGTGCAAAGGAGAGATGGTAACACCTGAAGATTCACGTCAACGAAGATTTTATTGAACATTTACCAGACCCTGTTTTAATAACTGAGGATAAAACAGCAAAAACACAGAGGAGAGTCGATTGAAGTGGAAAAGACAAGTTCTCGAAAAGAAATTCCTACATTATCAAGGTACCACGGCACCAGATTAAATCTTTAAATAGTCACTTGCTGCTATCATTAACATTCTTCTTCTGAGACTTGGAAGTTTTATCAGAGTCCATCAGAGCTTGTTGGTTGAACTTGGGATCTCTAAACCAAGACAGATGACGCTGTGAGTAAAAGACGGCTGGGAGAAAGGTGACATCCATATGCCAACAAATGTGTCAGGAGAAAATCATCTGGAGAGGGATTAAAGACAAATCCATTTAGGTTTTAGAGTGCAGATTTGGGGGAAGAAAGAATGAGCTTAAGCAAGCTGAGATGAAATCAGTTGGGAGGGTAGGAAGGTTTGTTGAGACATATTACAGGGAGGTCTGAGCATAATATTTAGGAGGAATAGTCAGGCTTTAAGGGCCATGGGGAGGAATAGAGAGGAATTGTCCAGAGACTAAGCTTTTATTTTGACATTACTTATAAACAGTGATTTGCCACAGTAACATAGTATAGTATTTTTTAAAAAAACACAGGTTTGGGATTCAAGAGATATAGGTTATAGTTTATTTAGTTTCTGATTATTTCATGAATCATATAGTTTATTTAGATCTTAGGTCCCTTATTTTAAATTGAAATATTATAATGTTATTTATTTATTTATTTATTTTTTTTTTTAAAGATTTTATTTATTTATTTGACAGAGAGAAATCACAAGTAGGTAGAGAGGCAGGCAGAGAGAGAGAGGAGGAAGCAGGCTCCCTGCCGAGCAGAGAGCCCGATGCGGGACTCGATCCCAGGACCCTGAGATCATGACCTGAGCCGAAGGCAGCGGTTTAACCACTGAGCCACCCAGGTGCCCCATTATAATGTTATTTAGAAACCAATGTCTTATTCTAGAAGTCATCCCCTTATCTTATCTTATCCCCTTATCCCCTTACCTATGCTGTCCATTTTGAAAAGAATTTATTTCCCATAGTTTATTTTTTTAATTTTATTTATTTACTTGATATATAGAGAGAGAACACAAACAGGGGGAGTGGCAGGCAGAGGGAGAAGCAGGCTCTCTACTGAGCAGGGACCCCTCCCCCCCATGTGGGACTCAATCTCAGGACTCTGGGATCTTGACCTGAGCCAAAGGCAGATGTTTAACTGACTGAACTACCCACATGCCCTTGATTTCCCATAATTTAAAATATATTTTGAACAAAATCTTGCATTTATGAAATCACAAAATATACTTAATAATTTCTATAATTGACACATTTTTATATGTGACAACAAAAGCACTCTCAGTAAAGTACATCTGTTTATTTAGGGAAAAATATAGAGTACATAAAGATGCATTTAGTTAGTAAACTTATTTTCTAGATTTTACAGAATACACAGGATTTTTGTTTGTTTGCTTTGTTTTGTTTGTTTTGTTTTGTATGAGAGTGTGATTATACAAGATGTTAATTTTTAAGGTAAAATTAGTTTAACTCACCTCACCAAAAACTAAGTGAATGGTATAACATTGATCACTAGCTTTCACATAGCACAGATGTCAGCCCTACTCACAGTTCAGTTTAAGTATCCTGCTTTCATCCATCTTCATCAGTGCCTGCTGTTTCATAGATATGTCAGAAACCAAATCTAAATGCTCTCAGATACTCCATATTTTATGTTTGACTCTCTTTCTTTTATATCCATGACAATTTTATAGATCTTACTCAGGATGACTCAGAGGAAGAGCTCTATTTCCTTCAAAAATAGATTTGGGCTAAGTGGAATCATTCATTAAATAATAAATATTTAATTAAAAATTTTTTTTTCCTATTCTGCAAAAAACAACAACAAAAAACCCGAAAGACAAAACATGAAATTAAATCCTCTTCTTTTGTGGCTGGTGATGGGCAGAGAATTTTCATGTCAGGAAGGCAATTT
This sequence comes from Mustela nigripes, assembly GCF_022355385.1. Classification (NCBI taxonomy): domain Eukaryota; kingdom Metazoa; phylum Chordata; class Mammalia; order Carnivora; family Mustelidae; genus Mustela; species Mustela nigripes. Next base: position 185,722,063 of record NC_081557.1, on the reverse strand, counting down.
AGAGCTTCTAGAACCAACTCTTGACTTTCATATCCCAGGCTCCATGTGGCTTTCTGCCAATACCCTAGTGATTCCCGCCAGTAATAACAGAGACATAAATGACACAAGACTAATAATTGGAAAAAAATAGTTATTACTAACTATTAGTAGGGTTAACTCCCCCCAAAAGAACACAGAACACAACATACAATAAAATTACTAGCTTAAATATAAATATTTATATAATTTATAAATATTTATATATAAATATATAAATATAAATAATTTATATAATCTTAAACTTGGTTTCTGCTATATGATACTATTCTGCCCAGCTCTCACAGGATGGAACCACCCTTGTATGGTCAAAGTCTTATGAGACATTTAAAACTTAGCCATTTCCTCAAAACCTAGACAGAAGAGAAAGGTCTCAGGAAGAGAAGAAATACAGTCCATTCACTATGTGTATAAGACCTGAATTGTATGTTTCAATTTTCTGTCATAACATTTGACGTTGGTTGCTTGACTTTAAGAATAATCCTCTTCAAGGTAGAGCTTAACTTATCGTCAGCGGATGGAACCCTGTTCTGTGATGTCAAAAGTATAAATTTGTCAAAGCAATTTATGATTAATGTAATATCCATTCAAGAGAGACATATGAAATAAGGTGGAGGGTAATTTTTTTCATATTCCTAATAAGATTTAATTCTTGAAAAAGCAATATTGAGAAACTTAGGCCAACAAAAGTAATTCTGAAAGCTGGAGCTGGTATTTAAAACTATTTTAAGAAATGGAACTATAATGGATGCCTAGCTGCAATTACCATTTCATAGCACTTTAATTTGATTTCCAGTTGAATGATCCTTTTGAAGGAAAACTCTAATGTCTTCTTGTTTTAATTATGTGTTCTTTCTAAGAGAATACCGTTTAACTTATTCTGCTAAACCACTAAAATAATGTCCTAGTCTTCAACTTTGTAATGATGATGGTCATTTTTTCTTGATATGAGTAGTTTTCTTGTGTTATGTACTTATATCTCAACTTTAATCTTTCAGTTTCTACTCATTTAAGTATTCAATATTAATTGGATTGTTTAGTTCCTTTACATTCTGTGTAATAATGTGATAATTCACATCTTTCGCCTTGCAATTTGTTTTTACTTGGTTCCTTGGTTCTTTATTATTTTAAAGAAATTTATTTATTTTTTATTTATTGGAGAGAGAGAGCATACACAAGCCCACACAAGGGGTGGGTGGCAGAGGAAGAAGGAGAAGAAGCCTCCCTGCGGAGCAAGGAGCCTGATGTGGAGCTGGATCCCATGACCCTGGGATCATGACCTGAGCTGAAGGCAGAAGCTAACCAACAGAGCCACTGAGATGCCCCTCCCTTTTTCTTTATTTCATCCTTTTTGACTTATTTTGGATTCATCAATATTTTCATTCTATTTTTCTCCTCGAATTAACCTTTTAGTAATATTCTTATATTATTCTTCAAGTAATGTATCTATACTACAATATATTTTCCTGACCTATTATAATTTCCTGATCTATGTAGATATTCTCACCACTTTCTGAAAAATGCAAAAGACTTAACATGTCTTAATTTCATTCATTTTCTCTTGTCCTTTTTGATGTTATTGCCATTTATTTTATTGCTGTGTAAGTTATAATTGCACAGGACATTGTGCTATTATATTTTTATTGATGAGTAGAATACAGAGGTTTTCAAGGTTTTCACCTTGATTTTATACACAGAAACATAGACATGTGCACCCACACATATATATTATACATTATATATATATATATCATATTATTATTTATATGACCAAGAATTTTTTTCTTTTTTTGTGATTCTTGTTGTTTTTTTTTTTTTCAGTGTTCCAAAATTCATTGTTTATGCATCACACCCAGTGCTCCATGTAATATGTACCCTCCTTAATACCCACCATCAGGCTCACCCAAACCCCCACCCCGACCCCTCCAAAACCCTCAGTTTGTTTCTCTGAGTCCACAGTATCTCGTGGGTTGTCTTCCCCTTTGATTTCCCCCAACTCACTTCTCCTCACCTTCTTCCAATGTCCTCCGTGTTATTCCTTATGCTCCACAAGTACATGAAACCATATGATAATTGACTCTCTCTGCTTGACTTATTTCACTCAGCATAATCTCCTCCAGTCACATCTATGTTGATACAAAAGTTCGGTATTCATCCTTTCTAATGGAGGCATAATAGTCCATTGTGTAAATGGACCATATCTTCATCCATTCATCTGTTGAAGGGCATCTTGGCTTTTTTCCACAGTTTGGAGACTGTGGCCATTGTTGTTATGAACATTGGGGTACAGATGGCCCTTCTTTTCATTACATCTGTATCTTTGGGGTAAATATATATATATATACACATATATATGTATATATATAAAACATATATGTATGTTATATAAACATATAACATATGTATTTATATAAATAGAGAGAGAGAGGTGCTATTGCATACATCAGTAGTTCACTCTTTGTAATCAATGTGAAGTGTTTCACTGTATAGATATATCTTGATTTTTATCCATTCTTTTGTTAATGAGCTTTTAGTTTTTGTCTATTATAAACAATTGATAGCATTTATATACATGTCTTTTTGTGAACGTATTTACTCATTTTTTTCATTGATATATGCTCAGAACAGAAATTGCTAAATCATAACATGGGTGTGCTTTAGTTTGGGGAGAAAAATGGCAAACTTTTTAGTAGTATATACATTATGCTCACACCAGCAATGGGATAGTTTTATTTCTACATTCTTGCTGTAATGTGGTTTTAGCATTTCTGATGAGGGTATAACAGTATTTCATTGCATTTTTTTTCCAGATTTTATTTATTTAATTGACAGACAGAGATCACAAGTAGGCAGAGAGGCAGGCAGAGAGAGAGGAAAGAAGACTTCCTGCCAAGCAGACAGCCCAATGCGGGCCTCGATCCTAGGATCCTGAGATCATGACCTGAGACAAAGGCAGAGGCTTAACCCACTGTGCCACCTAGGCACCCCTCATTGCATTTTCAATTTGTGTTTCTGTATTAGTTTTCTATTGTTGCTCAAATAAGTTACAATACAATTAGTAGTTTTAAAAACTCTCACAAGTTGGGACGCCTGGGTGGCTCAGTTGGTTAAGCAGCTGCCTTCAGCTCGGGTCATGATCCCATCGAGTCCCACATCAGGCTCCTTGCTCGGCGGGGAGCCTGCTTCTCCCTCTGCCTCTGCCTCCCATTCTGTCTGCCTGAGCTTGCTCTCTCCCCCCCCTCTCTCTCTGATAAATAAATAAAATCTTTAAAAAAAAAAAACTCTCACAAGTTTATTATCTTGCAGTTTTGTAGGTTGGCATTGACATGGTCCTACCAGGTGAAACTGTCAACTCCATTCCTTTCCTGAGAGAATATCCAGAGGACAATCTATTTCTTAGTCTTTTGCAGATTCTAGAAGACATGCAAATTCTGGGCTCATGGCCATCTTGTTTCCCCTTGAAAGTGAGCAACCTTACTCACTTCTCTTATTCACCCATTCAGCATGGACATCATTAAGTTTTGTGTTTCCTTCCAAGTTCATTTATCTTCAGCCTGAATAACTTCCCTTAATATATCTTCTGCTGTGGATCTTTTCATAGTGAATTGTCTGAGTTATTGTTTGCATAAAAACATATTTGTGTTACCTTAATTTTTGAAGGGTATTTTTGCTAGCTGTACAATTTGTGTTTACTAATTTATTTTCTTTCTTTTTAGAATGCTAATGCTAATATTTTCTTAGGCTTTCATGCTGTTTGTTGAAAATCATTTATCACATAGTATTGATTCTTTGAGGTTAATATTTCTCTTTTCTCTATTTTTTTAAGATTTTTTTTATTTATCCATTTGACAGAATCACAAGCAGGCAGAGAGGAGGAAGCAGGCCCCCCGCCAAGCAGAGAGCCTGATGCGGGGCTCGATGCCAGGACCCTGGGACCATGACCGGAGCAGAAGGCTGAGACTTCAACCCACTGAGCCACCCAGGCGCCCCTCTATTGTTTTTTTGTTTTGTTTTGTTTTTTGTTTTTTTTCCCCCTGTGCTTTAGCAGTTTAGCTATAATGTACCTAAGGTTGCTTTCTTTCTAATTATTCTGCTTGAGCTTTACAGAACTTCTGGATTCCTGGATTGACAAATACCTTCCATCAATTTTGAAAAAGTCTAGTGTATATTTCTTTAAATATTGCTTCTGTCCCATTTTCTCCCTTTTTTTTCTTCTGGAACTCCAATTAAATACATGTTAGACCATTTGACTGAGTCCAGCACCATATCTCTTAGGCTTGGATCTTTCTAGCCTTTTCTCCGTTTCAGATGAAATACACTCTTATAACCATTCAATATATTTACTAATTCTATCTTCTATTTTGTTTAGTCTCCTTTGAAGCCCTTCCATTGAGTTCTTAATTTTAGGTTCTGTACTTTTTAGTTCTAGGATGTCTATTCAATTTTATTTTTTTATATAAATTTTGATTCCTTGTTGAAATTCTCAATATTTCCATTTATTTTGTATATTTTTTCCTCTATTTTAAAAATATGTCAGTCATAATTCTTTTAAGATATCTGACTGTTAAATACAGTATCTGGATTACTCCTAGAACTGCTTCTCCTTTTTTTCTTCAAATTATCAGTCATTTTTTTTCCCCAGGTATTCAAATTTCCACAAATTTTTATTAATGATACAAGAACTATAAATCTTCAAGTGACATGCAATTTATTTCCTAAAATAGGACTTTTGCTGTCAAACTCTATTTCTTCCTTGTATATGAAAAAGACAGGCTACAGGTGATAAAATGTTCACTGAGTTAAATGAACAAACTCACAATTACAATGTACAAAATCTATTCCACTGTCAGTGTTAGTCATTTTGCTTTTTAAACCTTCTCAAGAAATAAGGACCAAAGGAACTTCAAACTCTAATCATGAAGAAATTTATAGATATAAAATTGAGACACTTATTTTTTAGATTCTACTAAGATAATGAAATAGTAGATATTCAGAAATATCTTATGACAAGAGCTGTTACCTATCTGGGAACATCACTAATGGGTTACCTCGTTAACTGCAAAAATTTGCTTAACATTTGTGTATGAGATCATCAATCTAGATCTCTCATATTTCTCAAGTTTTCAGCCTTCCCTTTAATAAGGACTACAAGAATGCAATAATCATGTAAATTTCTCTTTTTTATTAATAATTTTTAAATAGTTGACTATTTTAAACATTTTTCCTGTTTATAAATATGTTTTCTAAGTCAAGTTACTGATCTTCAATGTGTCTTTGTTTTCTTATCTGTGTCACAAAAAAAATCAAACTACAAAAATTTTCAGTCTTTGGCTTGAAGAATACATTATTTCTAATATTGTGTTAAAATGGGATATTTGATAGGACTCAGGCTTAAATTTAAAATCACCCACAGCTTACTCTACTCGATAACTTTCAATATTTTTTGAATTTTTGATTCAATTTTTGATAATTAGTTGGTGTCCAGAGGTTAGTGGTCTGGAGTCCTAGGGGTAAATCTCCTTATTATGATGGTGGATCATATTCCAAGGGAGTGTGGTTTTTCATTGCTCTGAGAATTTCTACATTCCTGAATACACACCTAAAACCAAAACTAAATCCCAGGATGCTTTTAGTTGTTGAATATATTTCAAATGCTTTATTTCTAAATTTTGAGTCAAGGCAACACCCTCTAAATATACTCCTTTTACTTTTTTTTTCCTTTTATTTTTATACTATACTTTCCTGACAACAAATTGTTTGCCACACTCCTGTTTTGTTTCCTCTTAAATAACTTATGCCTTAAATAACTTTTGTTTCCTCTTAAATAACCTTATGGTCATTAACTGTACAATGATTCCTGTAATAAGGCATTATCTGTACTATATTGGAGTGAGCTATAAGGAAAGATCATATATCTCTCCACTCCCCTTGAATTTGGCAACGATTTGGTTCTGCAAACAAATTTGACATTGAAGCTTCTTATTAGCTGGGTCAACTGAGAGTGGTAAATCTCCATGATTGTCATGTGAAGAGAGATAATATGTATTAACTTATACAAATTTACAGTTTTTCCATCTATGTAACAATGTGAATTTCATCTTTGCACCTTTGGCTTTTCATTTGACTACCTGTCCATTGTTCCCTAAGAGAAAGTCTGCTCTTGCCAACTTATCATCTAAGGTTTTGGTGACAGAAAGTAGAAAATGTAAGCAGGAAAAGATAAGATCAAAGAAAGAGTTGGAAAGACTGTAATAGTATTATTTGTTGGAATATTTCCCAGGCCTTCCTTATTGTAGAAAATGGGAAAAGAAAACGGAAGAATAAGAGAGAGTAAAGTTTTGTTCTTTCAAAACAGAGAATAGAGAAAGTAAACCATACAAAACCACCACAAAAAAGTCAACAAAAATCCAGAAATTGTTAACTTCATCTATTAGAGTAAAAACAAAACAAAACAAAACAAAAAACTGAGACAGAGAGTATCCGAAAGTAAGCAGCGTTAAGTGAAAATTTTGAGGATGTGAGAAAGTTCAGGTGTGTTAGAGTGTGTAGATGGAGAGAAATGGGATTATAAGAGCTTTCATTTTGGGTTACGAGTTAGAGATCTTTTACTATTTTTATATAAATTCACTTCAAGTTTTTTTAAGATTTTATTTGACATTTTATTTGTTTATTTTGCGCATGAGAGTGCAAACAGGGGAAGGGACAGAGTGAGAAGAAGAAGCAGACTTCCTGCTGAGCCAGGAACCCAATTCAGGGCTCAATTCCAGGACCCCAGGACCAGGACCTGAGCCGAAGGCAGATCCCCAACTGACGTCCACCCAGTTCCCCCTACACGTCAAGATGTTTAATTAATTATTGTTGGTAACTTGACTGTGTTTTTAATTGTATCACTAAAGTGAGCCTAAACCACACAGCAGTCCTCTAAGACCTGAATACATCATCACTGCTTTTTCTGTTGCCAAATTCAGTGGTTTGTTTCTCTTTCTGTTCTCATATTTCTTAATCTCCTGACAGAATTTGGCAGGATTAACCACCCCCTCTTTCTGGAACACTGTTCTCTATCAGTTCTTAGCACACCATTTTTTTCTAGTTTTTCTCCCAACTCTGGCTGCTCTTCCCCTCTCCCTGATGGTCTCTCAGGATCAGTACTCACTAGGTCTCTTCTCTGCCATGATACCTCTTCTAATCTGTGGCTTTAGAGACCATCTGTAGTTGAATGAATCCCAAATTTATATCTGTAGTCCAGAATCAGATAATTGTACCCTTGAAAACTTCCTCAGGGGACGCCTGGGTGGCTCAGTCAGTTGAGCCGCTGCCTTTAGCTCAGGTCATAATCCCAGGGTTCTGGGATCAAGTCCCTCATCGGGCTCCTTGTCTAGCAGGAAGCCTGCTTCTCTCTCTGCTTCTGCCTGCCACTCTGTCAACTTGTGCTCTCTCTGACAAATAAATAAACAAAATCTTAAAAAAAAAAAAAAAAAGAAAGAAAAGAAAGAAAAAAAAACTTCCTCAGATGTTGGACTAAAGTCTCAAAATTAAAATTCTAAAATAAAATTTCTGCTTTTACTCATAAAGCCTCATCTACTGTATTTTCACAAGTGGCATTATCATTCAGTCAATTCCAAAATATACATTTCTGAGAATTATTCTTTTCTTTCTTTTTTTTTTTTTTACTTCGATCCCCACATACAATCCATCAATTCTTTCTCCAAAGTATTTCTCACATCTGTACCCTTCTTTCCCTCTTCCCCAGAATGCCCCTGGTCAACTCTTCATGTTTCCACGGCCTTCCACTATCACTTTTATTCAACTCCATTCCAAACAATTATGGAACAATATTTCTTTAATATTCTTAGTTTATTAATCCTGTCATGAAAAATCTGCACAATCACCACAGAGGAACCCACTGCAGCATCTTTACTCCTTCCTTTGTCCAGTCTCTGACTCACTTTTTGCCAGCACCCAAATTGGCTTTTGTAGTCCCCCTGATTTTCTTCATTCCGTTCTTGCATTCCTTTCACTGTTTTCTTGATATCCTTTTCTTCTCATATAGGCCATGTCTTGTGAGTCTATGTTTGGGTTCCTTTTTCTCTGCATAATCCAAGGAATCATAAATCATGCCAAATCCAGTTGTCTTGCCACTGTTGGGGTCGATTCCACGTTAAAATATGTTAACCCCCTATGGCCTGCCTGGGCCTACTTAGGCATAGTGACTCCATGTTGCCTAGGTAGACATTTTGTTGTTTAATAAATGCCTCAACAGTTATTGATATCAGTTCCAGGTAACTCTTACTAAAACACATACTTAAAACAAAGCCATTTTGTTGTTTAATAAATGCCTCAACAGTTACTATTGGTTCCAGGTAACCATTACTAAAACACACAGGTAAGACGCATCCAATTAGCCAAAGCTACATATGCAGATGTCTGCGATTGTGCCCTATAAAAACTAGCCTATAAGACCAAAGGCATCGCTCTCTTTGGAGGCAGCGCTGGCCGGTCAGTCTGACTTCTAATGCTTGGCATAGAATAAAGCTTTACATAACATTTACTTTGTCTCAGCCTCGTTCCCTGGCCGGTCAGTCTAAATTCTAATGCTTGGCGTAGAATAAGGCTTTGCGTAACTTTGTCTCAGTCTCGTTCCTTTGATAACGGACCCAACAGCCACCACCAAAATGGGTTCTGAATTCAAATACAAATATGACATCTGGTGTGGTCTTGAACATTTTGTCTAGTTTTTCCTGAATTTCTGTCTTAGATATTATTGCCTTTCCAGGGTGAAGGACATCAGTGACCACCTGTTTCTGCTCAAGTAGTCAGTTGGTGATGAAATTCCTGGTCCAGAGAGTTACTGTGTCATTCATGATGGTCGCTGAACTTCAAGCAGCTGGAAAGGAAAAGAGAACCACTATCTGCCCTGGAATAATATTTTTAAAAAACCACATGCACACAAATTGGGCCATATGATATCCTAGTAAAATTTCCCAATAGCATCTTATTTTCACTTAGAGAAAATCTGAATTTCTTTTTTTTTTTTTAAAGATTTTATTTGTTTATTCGACAGACAGAAATCACAAGTAGGTAGAGAGGCAGGTGGGGGAGGGGGGCAAGCTCCCCGCGGAGCAGACATCCAGATGTGGGACTCAATCCCAGGAGCCTGGGATCATGACCTGATCTGAAGGCAGAGGCTTTAACCCACTGAACCACCCAAGTGTCCCCCTGAATTTCTAATATTGGCATACAGGACCTTAAATCATCTTGCTGATCTTAACTTGTTCAGTCTTCATGTTATTTTCCCTCTGTCCACAATCCAATTACCTGGACATGGGTTACTTCTTAAAATGTGTTATTTCTCCTGTTGGTGCATTTGAAAATACAGTTTTTGCTCTCATAAAAACTTTCATTTTTAATTCTTGTTGAACAGTTGTCAAAAACTAGACAAAGTGAAATATCACCTTTGACCTTCTGTGATAAAAATGACCTCCTTCTATTCTCTTTCAGGATATCTCTGTCCTTCATAGCATTTGAGCATTTATAACTGATATATTGTTTTATTCCTGATTGAATAGGAAGGTCCAAACGAGAAGGGAGTTTGTTTTATATAGTAGGCAAACTGCTTGGCACAAAGAAGTCATGCAATAAATATTAAATAACCTTTAAAATAAATTTATTTCCTTTGGTCTACATTAGGGGGTATTTGGTGGGTCAACATACAGGTTTTTAAAATAGATTTTGGGAGAGCAAAAGAGAAAATCTTAAATAGGCTCCACACTCAACATGCAACTCGATGGGGGGCTTGATCTCACAACCCTAAGATCATAACCTGAATTGAAATCAAGAGTTGGACACTTAAACAATGGAGCCACTCAGGTGCCCCTCTTTGTTGTTGTTGTTGTTGTGATTTAAATAGGCTCTGTGGAGTCCAATATGGGTCTTGAACTCATGACACTAAGGTCAAGACCTGAGCCGAGATCAAGAATCTGATGCTTAACGGACTGAGTCACCCAGGCAACCCTAAAATACATACTTTTTTAAGAGCATAGTCTTTTGCAGAACTGGTTAGTTACTCTGTGACTACTACAACCTCTTAGGTAGTATGAATTCTCTTCCAGCCACTGCATGAAACTCTTTTAGATGTTCTTTGTCATTAACTATATAGTATTATATCTATTTCTATTTAATTAAAAACAGAAATTAAAGCTTGGAAAAGTGAAGTTCAACCTTCTGGACTTGATTAGGAAAACAGAGTTGCATAATGCCATAAAATCTCATAATATTTGCCTTTTTCATCCTTGAGACAAGCTGCTATTCAAGCAATTATCCAGGGATCATGATAACTGAATTTTTTCATTTCTTTTGGTGGATTCCCATGGTGTTCAATTGTAGAGCTCATCACTCCCTACCATAGCAGTCTACATCCAAGGATCATGAGGATGTAGAAACAGTCTCTAATCTCCGAATTTTCTACCTTCCATAACTTATATAGGAACTGAGGTTGATTTGCTTATCATTTAAGTCTCTTTGATCACCTCTGATTTCATAATGGGGAAAATTTTTTAAAAAGGACTAATTCTACCACTTAATCTTGTTTTCAAAAATTTAAGTTAATATTCTTACTTCACAATGATTAATGGGTCTAGCAAGCCTTTCAACATTTTCTGTTCAACACATTTTAATTACATAAGCACATCATTTTCTCATTTTAGAAAATTCTTAATTCTCATTCCATTTTAGAAAGTGGAATTGCCAACTAGCAAGGGTTAGTCTCCTTGTTTGATGTTGCATTTTTCTCTCATCTGATGAACAGAACCTAGGAATTTAATGTGAAATGAGTTTAGTGTTTTCTTAAGCAGTCAGTGGTTAGTGGAGAAGCTCTGGGAGAGAGGGTGTTTGTTAACATTTCCATCTTTTCTTGTGCTAAATAGCACCCCACTGAATGGAGCAGCTGCCTACTACAACAGTAGGATGAAGCTCATGGTCTGTAAAGCAAACCCCATGAATTCCTTTAAAATAAAGAGAGTATGTATATAGCCACATCAGTACATTAACTAAATTCAAAATATTAATTATTAAACTGTTCTTAAATTTGAAAAGAACACACCAAACATTTTTTAATGGAGTTCAGCTAAATTCTTAAGATAGGATTTGAAACAGTTCTTCCTTGATTTCAGTCAATCACTTCATCTTTTCTACAAGTTTTCATTGACAAAATAGGAAGAGGTAATATTTCTTTTAAATGAGCCGAATTAGACATCATGAAAGTAATTAAGATACTTTGAGTTTCTTTGTGGCTTTTAAGGATTAGGTTTTATAGTTTTATTCGTATTTTGTATAGTAGCTAATCTTCACAGATGAACCATACCTTTCTGGCATTCATTCCCTTGTGTGTTCTCCTCTGCTACCTTAGGTCTGGGCCAACTATGTAACTTTCTCATTTTTAACCAATATAATGTGGGGGAATGATGCTGTGTGATTTCCGAGCCAGGACACAAGAAGCCTTGCCTCTTCTGCCCAAGTTTTTTTTAGGACACCCCCTTCAGGATAATTTAGCTAATGGTATGTAATAATTCTTACTAGCCTAAAACCATCATGCTGTGAGGAGGGTCACGCTGGATATCTGGATATGTCACTTAGAAAGAGAATGCCTGGCCAGCCATCAACTCTTCCAGCTATCCTAGCTCTGATCCAGACATTTGAGTGAGGGAGAGGACTTGGATGTTTAATGCAGCACAACTTGCAAATAGCTCCATGCCACACCCCCCACCTGCATGTAACATCATGGGAGACGGACCTCTAGTTAGAAGCAGCGAGCTGAGCCCAGTCAACCCTCCAACTGTGAAAGATAATAATAAATTTTTGTGTAAGCTTCTACATTTGAGATGGTTTATTATATAAAGAATGGATAACTGGAACACCTGTTACTAAAACTGAAAGTAATGATAGTTTTTCAAAAACCGCTTATTGCAAATAGACCTAAGTAAATAGCAATTAAAAATGTATGCCATCATACCTCTAAACTTACACACATTTTTGGTCTCAGGGTAATAAAGTACAGATAGAATGTGCATATGTAGTCCAAAGAGGGAAAAGGACATAAAAATAAATCTTATTTCATAAATAATTCAAAGAAAAATCAACAAATATACTAAAATTTAAGAGGAAAGAAAAGCTATTGGATTTTTTCACTCTTCTTGGCTGCCAGAGAAAAAGACATTTTCTTATGCTTTCCTTTTTCTACATAGGAGTTTGTGAGAGGCTATTTGATTTACAGCAGGGAGATATAATTAAATAAATGTGCCTGAATATCAAGAATGAACAGATGCCCTTTAGCATTCGCTGTTTCTAAGATTACAAGTAACTATGGTAGCACAATAGTAGATTACACATTCCTCTGTGGAGGCATTGCACACACAGTCTTAAAGGAAAAATTTTCTTCTGTTCAGGAGCGATTTTCTTTTACAAAATAGCAAGTGACAGAAAAGAATTCAAGGTCCATAATATAATGTTACATTTCTCCTGGTGAATAATTCTGCATGAAAATTTAAGCATAAATAACAAATTAAATTTATGTGATGGAATAAATTTTGAGACAAATTTTATTGAATTCAACTTTAAAAGCACTTTAAGAAAAACTTATCTGTTTTTATCCTTAAAACTACTTATCCCAAAGCTATATAATTTCTATGTTAGCAATATCACTTTACGTATAAAATTATTTCAAAGTCTCTGAGTCCATATTGCTAGATTTATATCAGCTGTTAACATATTAATATTGAAAGTGGTGGGTTGGCTTAAAATTGGAGACATATTCCAAATTCCACTGAATATTTCAATATGCAACAAATATTTTCTTAGAATTTTGGCTGACAGGTCGAGAAAATTCTGATTCTGAAATCAAGCATAATTTGTTGATTTCCAACAGTTGTTTCTTTTATTCAATTTGGCTTTCTACTTCTAACACAGAACAGATGATGTGGATATAAAATTTTTTTCAGAAGTGAAAGTTTAAGAAACTTATTTTTAAAAGGTATGTTTAGAATCTTTAACCTTATTATAGTCCCAAAATACACAAAATACACTCCCAAAACGACAAATGATCTTTTTACATAGACACTGTTAGGAATTACCTTCAGAATGAGGTTGGCCTTCAAGAAAACAATGCTTTATTGTTACTAATTGTTACTAATACTCTGAACTAAACATACTTAAAACTCTATATAAAGTAATTGCAAACCAAAAAACAAACAAACAAACAAACAAACAACAAATAACTAACCATGAAAAAAGAGAGAGAGTGAGCTCTAGTTGTGAATCCTTGTATTATTACAGTAACTTGTGTACTACTTCAGCTAAGCAAACTCTTTAAACATTTATACAGCCAGTTCTGTTATAAGCAGTAGATATATAAATCAAAGAACTACATTTTCAGATTTGCCCCAGAGTTATCGGAGAAGTAGTAGTTTGTGTTTTGTTTTGTTTTGTAAAAATTGTAGCATACATAATCCGAAGCCATTACTAGTGACCACAGATATGTTTCAAAGGGTTTTATATTTAGCCATTCATCCTGAAAATACCCTGTTACATACAGACTGACTCAAGTTCATTCCGGTCTGCTATTACTGATGTTTTGTATCCCCACCTATAACTGTAAAATCTATCTTTATGCAACCCATAATTCCAGTCAAAGAAACTCCTACAATAATAATGAGAAAAGATCATATGAGGTGCAGCTATGCCCTAATGAATCTTCTTTAGGCTTCTACATGTTCTTGACTTGGTATTAACAGGAACCATGTATAATATTATGATGTGAACAACAAAAAAGAATCCATCTCTCTTGCTGTAGGGAAGAACACGAAGCCTTGCTGATGTTTGTTTCATGGAGACTATAACCTTCGCAATTTTTGCAGTTCGTACAGAAGAATGTGGTAGGTTGGATAACATTTGTGAAGGTTTGGATAAGATTTATAGCCATAAATTTCTCAAGCTCCATTGGGGTAGATAAAGATCCATTTTAAGACATTGAAATGCATTACAAATGAATACTAACAAGCCATGTCTTTTACTTCTGATATTAGACATTCTTTGAGTCATATGGAGAAGGCTATTATCATGAAGAATACTCTCCCCTTCTAATACTGTCCCCTGAAAAGATGAGTCAAGATAGTTTTGAAATTCCAGAATTACCAAGAATATGTTGCCAATATACAGCTCAAGAAATCAGAATTTCTTACTGCCTTTGAGGTTTTTATGTAGACACACTCACTGCTTAAGACTTTGATGTTGTATATCTGGAAACAGTTATGTTACAAACTTTGGAAAAAACTTACCAAAAAATTAAATTCAGGGATGGTTACAAAAACTGCTTAGAAGTGGCTTGATTCCCATGAAAATATCAAAGAATTTAGCTTATATGTAGTTCAGTTTTCTATATGGTATTGTTTTTATGAGGTAAGCCATTAATGCCTCAACAACTTCTAGCATCTGGTGGATAATCAAAGCCTTCTACAACAACTTAAATTGGAGCAATGGTGGTAGCAAGCAGCCATTAGATCTTCTTACCATTTTTTTTACAGTAACAATGATGATACAGGATACTTTAAGCTCTTCAGGGACATTAAGCACACTATTCTCCTAGTCAGTATGAAGAAAAGTTTCATTCTATCCTGAAACAAGCCCAAAATCTTGGAGGAAAATATGGAACAACTTAGGACAAATTAGAAAATTTGCAAATGTACCACAATAAAACCTTTCAATGTTCCAATTTATTTGGACAGAAAAAATAATTTAATTATATTGTGGGTCTTTTGGATGTGCATTTATGACCAATAAATTTAGTCTTTGTTCTAATTGCAAATTTACAAGTATAATGAGAGAACATTAATTCTATTATAGAGGTATACCATCTGTTTCAACATTATAATTTTTGGAATTATTTAGATAATTAGACTCTTCATGACAATATACTTTATTGTTCTAAAAACTATGTTAGGTTAAATCCATTCAAACTCCCTGCACTATAGCTAAACAGGACAGTGGATGAGCACACAGGCTCTGGCAAAGACAACCAAGTCTCAGTTCTACCATTTTCTAGTGGTGTCATCTCAGGAAACTGCTGAATTATCTCTAAGTTTCAGTTTTCTCATTTTTAAAAGAGGAATAACAAAATGCTAAATATTTGGCATATAGTGAGAATGCAATAAGTGATATTACTATTGCTATAGACTCAAATCAAAACACTAATAATGAGAACACTTATCAACACTCATGTTTTCCTCAACATTAATCATTTAAAATTAATGATATTTTGCTACAGTTATTAAAAGGAAGACTTGTGGAGAGTAGGGCACAAAACAAAGCAAATCTTCTATTATAAAAACTTAAAATTTGGATGTCTACTGAAGATATAGACAATCTAACCTCTACCCAAGGGAACAATGTATTATGACCCATAGCATGATACATAGTGCTTTGTTTCCAAACCTTGTGATTCATGTTCAGGTTCTAATAGGACCTATATAAAAAAATCATTCATCCACTCTAACACTAATGGATGTCCAAATTTTGGTTGGATGTTGGAAGAGAGAAAAACAAAGAATAGAGGAAGAATAGGAAGGAGGAAGGGAGAGAGGGTGTGGGGGAGTAAAAAAAGTAACCTCAGATTTTGCAGCTGTATTTTCATACTAATAAGTTTTCTGACGGTGGAAGGGAAAAATGTGTACTTGTCCCATCTTCTGTGATCCACCTCAATATTGGGAAGGGTGTGAAAATTATTGTAGTATAGAGGAAGAATAACATTGGCTTTGGAATCAGATTAGATCTGAATCCAAATCTCCATTCTCCTACTTACAAACTTATGCAAGTGATCTAGTTTAAGAGAGCCACCAGTGTATTCATTTGTAAAATGAAGATGGTAATTGTACCTATATAAAGGGTAGTTATAGGTATTGAACAATATAATGATTTCAAAGTGCAAAGAATTGTAGTGGGAATAAAAGAATCTAGTAAATATAAAAAATCTAGTCTCTGTTTTTTGTGCGTTTTTAAGAAAGATTTTGTTTATTTGTCAGAGAAAGAAAGAGAGAGCACAGTAGGGGGAGCAGCAGGCAGAGGGAAAACAAAACTCCCTACTGAACAAGGAGACTGATGTAAGACTTGATCCCAGAACCCTGGGATCATGACCAGAGCTGAAGGCAGCCACTCATCCAACTGAGACGCCCAGGTGTTCCTGGTCTGTTTTTAAAAAGGTTCCAGGTAAGGGTACCTAGGAGGCTCAGAGCTGATTTTGTTTCAGGTCATGATCTCAGGGTTGTGAGATCAAGCCTCATGTCCAGTCCCCGCCCCCAACTTCCTGTTGAGCCCCGCTCCTCCCAGTAGAGCCCAGCCTAGAGTCCAGTGTCAGGCTCTACAATGGGCATGGAGACTACTTAAGAGTCTCTCTCTTCCTCTCCCTCTGCCTGACTCCTTTAATAAATAAATAAATAAATAATAAATAATAAATAAGTTACAGACAGTTTGGGGAGAAGACATATGTATACCTAACTGAAGAATAACCTAATAACTCCAAGCAATATAACAGCAACAACAAATGTCTCCCATCCAAGTACTAACCAGGCCCGACCCTGCTTAGCTTCCGAGATCAGATGAGATAGGGCACGTTCAGGGTGGTATGGCCGTAGACAGCAACAACAAATGTCTACATTAGTTCATGCTGCTGATTAAAGTTAACATTAATTATAAATCAATGTATATTTAATTTCTTCTATATGTAATATGTTTCTTGAAACAGTATCTATTTTATATCAAAATCCATATAATGGTGTGACATTGGTATAAGAAGATTTTCCTGAATAAGTGCATACTACTGTGTATAAACTGTATATCTATACTCTGAGAAATACATGGAAAACATCTTTATTATTTTATGTCATGTATATGAAAGTGATCCTTCTCAAAATGTTGAAAGCTTAAAACTCTGAGTCAAAATAAAGTTTTATATAAAACAGGGGTTGAAATCTATTAGTATTCAAAGATTTTTTCCACTCTGGAGTTTGTTATGCTTTCATTTCAAAAGATTATATCTTTACTCTTTGTGATCAGTGGGTTTAGAGGCTTATTTCATTTTTGGAAAGCTTTTGCTGAGTGACATTTACAACTGAAAGGGAGAATATATTTGGATGAATAAAAAAGAAAAAAATAATAAAATTAATAAATCGTGGAGCAACTAGTAAAGTACAGTTGTTTCTGTATTGTCTTACTTGCCAAATTAGCCATATTCATGTAGTTTATACAATTCAAAGAGCTCATAAATCAGCCATTTTAATCATTTGTTTTCTTTATAAGTTGTGCAAACTGACTTCACTTATATTTTTTCTTATCAAAAATGTATTTCTCAACATATGTAGTAAATTTTGTACATATAACATAGTATGTATAGTAAATTTGGTTCTTTCTCAAAAGAAATGGTGGGGATGCCTGGGTGGCTCAGTTGGTTAGATGTCTGCCTTCCACTCCGGTCATTATCCCGGGGTCCTGGGATTGAGTCCCATGTGGGACTCTCTTCAGCAGGGAGCCTGCTTCTCTCTCTTCCTCTCCCTATGCCTGCCACTCCCCCGCTCGTGTCCTCTCTTTTTCTGTCAAATAAATAATAAATAAAATTTTAAAAAATATGAAATGGGCCTAAATATTAAAATAAACAATTTTCTTTTTAAAACATCACCTTTATATTTGATTAAATTATATGAACAAGCAATAATCATCCAACTGGTTATACATATTCTAACCTTAGAGTTACTTCATTAATACAAAAGTGTATCACTAAATAGCCATCCAAATCTTGGCCTATTGGGAGGATTTTCCTCAGCCCCTATCTTTTAAGACCAGGGGGCAGTGTAACCGCTGTCCACTTTTGGCTATACTCACATGCCAAGTTGACTCATCCATAAAACAAGCTCAAGTTTTTGTTTTGTTTTGTTTTGTTTTGTTTTTTTTCCCCTTCTCCAATGATAGAGTGTGTCATGGGGTTGGGGATTCTTTCCCAGGCAGTTTGTCTCTAGCCTAAATTCTTGGACCACTCCTGGTACCTGCTGGCACAGATTGGGTTCTCCAGAAGTAGATACTAAGAAGAATTTTGATATGCAAGATATGGGAACCCCTGCAAAAGACATGGATTTTGGGTGGGATGGCTAATTGAGACAGGTAGCCTCTGAAAGGGTTGACAGTTGGACAAGTCAAACACGTATGGAGCTTCTAGAAAGAAAATCTCTAAGATTACTATATCTATTTTACACCGATGCTGAATATAATCCCTAAGCATGGTAGGCTATTTCCCTGTAGGACTTGTTCCTATTCATTATTCAGATATTAGCTAAAATTCACTGTTTTAGATAGACTATTCTAGAACAAGTAACTTAAAGTGGATTAACATTCTGTCCCTTTAATCTTAAAGTAACACTCCTTTTTGTTGTTTTTACTCAGTGCAATTTTTATAGATTTGTCTACTTCTTTTCTATCTCAAGTAGACTGGATGTTCTGAGGTTGGTGCTCATGTAAAAACACAGGATCAGATAGGACCAGTTGCATA
Organism: Mustela nigripes; assembly: GCF_022355385.1. Taxonomy (NCBI): domain Eukaryota; kingdom Metazoa; phylum Chordata; class Mammalia; order Carnivora; family Mustelidae; genus Mustela; species Mustela nigripes. The sequence goes on along the minus strand of NC_081557.1, from coordinate 185,703,447 downwards.
ATTTGCTAGGCCTAGTGTGAAATAAAAATGTGCAGTTCCTTGTTTAAAAATTACTAAGAATATTAAGTCAGTAATAGCACAGCATTAGACCACGTGTGAGGTACTTCTGAACTTAGAGCCTTGTGTGACAGCAGGGGTTGCATCCATGAAGCCAGGCCTGGATCTGGTAGATAGTGGTCACTCACTATGTAGGTTTTAAATAAACCTGTAAGTTATTAAAAGAATCCATGACCCTGAAAGATTTAGAATAACTGCTTTGTAAGAGGCTATTTATTCTCTGTCAGAACACTGTCAATGATTATTTTTCTTATTTTTTTAATGAGTCCATTTTCTGAAAGAAATTTAAGAGACATTTTTCATCTTGAACCTCACAGATAAGGTCAATGCACACTAAAATTATAAGAATTTAAAACCAAATATACTGATTTTTAAAAATCTTTTATACTCAGATTCTAAAAAATGGATTTTTGACCTGCAATTAGAAAATTGGAAAAAAATAAAAAAGAAAATTGGAAGCAAAATGGAAAGTATTTGTGTTGATGAATTAAAAGATAAAGACTTTCCATCATTTATAAAGTGCTCAGGATCAAATGTATTTGAAATTTTAATGCTCTTCATTTATCTTTTTTTACTGTTTTGTATCTGACATACAGAGATCACAAGTAGGCGGAGAGGCAGGCAGAGAGAGAGGGGGAAGCAGGCTCCCTGCTGAGCAGAGAGCCCTATGCAGGGCTCCATCCCAGGACCCCAGGACCACAACCCCAGCAGAAGGCAAAGGCCCAACCCATTGAGCCACCCTGTATCTGACATCTTTAAAGTAATATAACAATTAGGAAATTCACCCACATTACTGTGTATATCATTAATTGATTCTTATTTTATTGCTGCGCCACATTCAATTGTGTAAGTATGCCACAGTTTATCCATTCTCTTGATATATGTTTGGATTGTTTCAAGTTTTGGACTGTTGTGACTAAATCTGCTGTAAATATTCCTTCTTAAGTCTTTTTGTGGAGAGATTTTTTCATATCCCTTAAGAAAACACAAAGTAGCTGAATTACTAAGTCATAGGGTAAATATGTAGTGAGTATTATAAGAAACTGCCAATGCATTTTTCTCAAATGGTTACTCTCCCACTTGGAATATTTCATTTGAGAGATCCAGTTGTTCCACACATTTTTTTTTCTTTTCAAATTTTTATTTTATTTTATTTTTTAAAAGATTTTTTTTTATTTTTTTGACAGAAAAAAATCACAAGTAGGCAGAGAGTCAGGCAGAGAGAGAGAAAAGCAGGCTCCCTGCTGAGTGAAGAGCCCAATGCGAGGCTTGATCCCAGAACCCTGAGATCATGACCCAAGCCAAAGGCAGAGGCTTAACCCACTGAGCCACCCAGGTGCCCTCTTTCAAATTTTTATTTAAATTCTAGTTCCACACTTTTATGACATTTGGGGTTCAGTGTTTGTAATTTTTTCCATTGTGCTTTTGTATTTCTCTGCTCATAGTGTATATTGAGTCCTTCCACTGACAGAAATTTCATTAAAATTATTTATTAAATTTTGTTTGAAAACTCAAGTTTTTAAAGCAGTAAAAGTTTCTGAGGAAAGGTTCAGTTGCAACTTGATATAACTTGTTTGTGAAAAATTAAAGGAGGGCAATGTCACTCTACTTCAATCATAAAAAGAGGTAACATGTAAGATAATTGCCTTTTGAAATAATTCTGCATTCAGTGTACTTAATATTCTAACTTGGAAGAGTTTTCAACTTCAATCAAAGGTTTAATAGTCCATATAAATGGGGCGCCTGGGTGGCTCAGTGGGTTAAGCCGCTGCCTTCATCTCAGGTCATGATCTCAGAGTCCTGGGATCGAGCCCCGCATCGGGCTCTCTGCTCATCGGGGAGCCTGCTTCCTCCTCTCCCTCTGCCTGCCTCTCTGCCTGCTTGTGATCTCTCTCTGTCAAATAAGTAAATAAAATATTTAAAAAAAAAATAGTCCATGTAAATTAAACTATATTATAATGCTATAATAGGATTATGAAGAAAAATCCACTTTGTTTTAGTTGTTTTACTATGTGCTATAGAACAACGGGGTTTATTTCAAGGAACTTAAGAATGTTTTAACATGTCTTGACTATTCCAGAAAATGAGTTATGAAATTTTTATTTATTTTTTTAAATTTTATTTATTTATTTGACAGAGAGAGAAATCACAAGTAGGTAGAGAGGCAGGCAGAGAGAGAGAGGAGGGAGAAGCAGGCTCCCTCTTGAACAAAGAGCCCAATGTAGGGTTTGATCCCAGGACCCTGAGATCATGACCTGAGCCAAAGGCAGAAGAAGCTTTAACCAGCTGAGCCACCCAGGTGCCCCTGGGTGGGCTTTTAATTAAGATAGCATGCAAATGTGTGTCCTAATTTAAAGGAGATTAAAAATGCTGGGGATTGGTTTTTATAATAAAGTAGCTGACAGTTGGGTTAGAACTGAGGAAATTACATTTCTTTACAATTTCAACAAATGTAATTTCATTATTGCAAAGTCAGGGCAGTGCCTTCAAAATTACTAAAATCAACACACACATACTAACACATCTGTATGAACATTTCCATACTAAAATAGTAATACATCTTTAATTTTCAGGAGTTAATCTAGCCAACCATAAAATATTTTCTCAAAACTTTTTAAAGCATTATTCTACCAACATGCTTTGTGAAATTTCACAATGAATGAGGAGAAATATCAAAATTAAAGTGCAAAACATTATATACCAAAAAAGAGAGAAAACAATTGATCTTGTTTTGACTAGTTGAAATAATTTATGTGAAGCTATTTCCACACTGAGTTTTTAACAGAAAGACAGTTTGTCCCCAACTCCCATGACACAAAATGTTGAAAAAATATTTAATGAGAATAGTTTTGAATGGAATAAAATGATCAATGTACGTGGGTACCAAATTATTAGGTTGTTGTGGGTGGCTTTAGGTTTCTCCAGCCCCAAGGTAAGTATAACAACAAATCATATTGGATCATTTCTCCCACAAATGTCAAATGGGAAATTGAATTGTCATGCATAAATACATATCTTAAAATTTTCAGATATTTGCTTAACTAATAGAGTTTGCTGAGTATGTAAAGTTCAAAAACAGATTTCTAATCTTAGTGTTTTGGTTTTTCTTATGGTATAAACTGCTTGAATTTAAAATATAGTATTTTTTGTAGCATTAGTGGAAGTTGAGAAATGTTTGGGTTTTTTTTTAAAGATTTTATTTACCTATTCCAGAGACAGGGTGGAGGCAGAGGAGGAGCAGGGGAGAAGAGGAGCAGACGGAGAGGGCCAAGCAGTCTTCAAGCTTATTGTGGAGCCCAATGTGGGACTCAATACCAAGAACTTTGAGGTCATGACCCGAGCTGAAACTAAGAGTTGGATATTCAATCCACTGAGCCACCCAGGTGCCCTGGAAGGTGAGAAATGTTGAAGTAATATGGATTTAAACACTTGAGTAGATAAAAGAAAGCTATACATTTATTATAACTTCTCTACAAGGAGTTGAGTCTATTTGTTCATGCTCTTGAATCTGTTTTGACCAACAGAATATGTTGGAATTGATGTGTTACCAGATCCAACCTTTTAGAGAAGCAATAGCTTTTGCTTCCTCCTCCTTAAAACCCAGCACTTAGTCGGTAAGGAAACTCCAGGAAATCTTTGGAAATGCCAATACAAAGGAGAATTAGCCCTCCCAGAGAAGAGCCAGCATCAAATTTCCTGCTCTTGAGGGGACCATCTTGGGAGTTAATTCTTCAACTGACACCATTTGGAATAGATAAGCTGTTTCTGTCAAATTCCACCTAAATAGCAAAATCATGAACAAATTATTGTTGTTACTTTAAACTCATAAGAATCTGTTTGGCTTGGTTTACACAGCTATTGATAATCAAAACAGAATTTGGAACTTAGTAGTGTGATGGTAAACAAACTAAAAATCAATGGCATTGTCTTTACAACAGACATAGGGGTGGGGGTGGAGGGATGGGGGGGCACCTAACAGACCTTAAGGAGACTCTTGAAGGTTTGAAAGAAAATAAAGAAACTATTAATTGGGGCTTTTATGTTGTGTGTTGGTAGAAAGTTTGGCAACACCATAGTCTGATAATATGGAAGATAGAAAAGATTCCTAATGAACTCATGATCAAAGCTATTTCCAGGCAAAATTTTAGAGTGCCAACTGGCTTCTTGTAGCTACATGAAATGGAACTTCTTGTTCTGCACAAAACAGAACTCTTCAGTTTTCAAACAAATTTAGAAAAACTGTAAAGAAATGTGATGTACTAGGTTTGGAAGTAAATTTTTTTTCTCGTTCTCAACCTCTTCAAGAGGTAAAATTTCTCCTCATAAGAAATGGTCTTAGGGCAGACCAAATCCAAGGCACTATCTTGAATTTCTAAGTTAAAAAGTTTAACATTTGTGAATTTTATCTAATTGGGTGAATTTTAATATGATGCACACAAGGACCACAACGTTTGAAAGAAATGTAAGATTTCACTGAAAGATAAGCACTGGTTCAAAATGAAGAAAACTTTGGACTTCTGATTTTGTATGGGAAGGGAGACAGTTTGAAAACCTACTTAGCTGTAATCACATGCCAATTCTCATAGGAAAGAGAATTCAAAGTTATAAGCCAGGTGCCCAGACAGCAGAAACAAGAGAATTCTTCCAGGGAGAATTACTATGCCCTAACTGAAGAACTGACAGCACATGTCCAGATAGATTTTTAATTCTATGGATAAATCATGGCAATATGCTTCTCTCTTTTCCTGTAATTGATTTGGCGTGCCTATTTCCCTGACCCATACACATCATCATATGTTGCATGTGCCAAGGCTAGCTAATTTTTCTGTGTAGTTCACAGATCTTTAGATCGAGAGGAACTGCAGCACCCATGGCATGCGATCTCCACCTGAATTTGATTTAGATAATGAGATCCTGGACCTCGGTGCTATAATCTGTAAGGTTTTGAGGATTTGGGGAATTGATATATAGGAGGGGTGAGAATAATTTATGGCCAGAAACCAGACTGCATTGATTAAAGATAGCCTCAAATTCCACTACCAAAAATTCTTCTTGAATCTGAGCTGGGCCTATGACTATTTTGGTCAACAGAATACAACGAAAGAGCTAAGGTAAATAGCAATTTCTGTTTTCTTTTCCAGGACCCAAGCTAAAGTAGCCACATGTAGAAGCTTACTTGGAAGACAACTAAAACCTCAGCAGAACGCCCAGTCAACAACCAGCATGAGCCAACCAGCCATATGAGTGAACCATCTTGGAAATGGGTTCTCTAGCACCTTTCAGACTGACAGGATTGTGATCCCACATGGGACAGAGATAATCTTCACTGAATGCCGAGCAAGTTGCATAATTATAAGTAAACAAATTTCTCATATTAAATCATAACTATATTTTGTTTTTGTGGCGGTAGATAACTGAGATGAACACTTACTGAATATGTTCACTTTTACGTTTTAAAATATGTTATGAAAACACATCTTGAATCTAGAAGTTTGAAAATCTACTTTTTCCTTGCTTTGATATTTCCTTGTTTGTGCACACTGTGTTTTCATGCTGCCTTATTGATGGAAATATGTATGTTTCAAACATGAAGAAAAATACTTCTTTTTCCCTATGTTGATGAAGCAACATTTTATTCAGAAATATTTCTTGAATATTGGGATAAAACATTCTTTAAATTAAATAGTTAAATCTTTTTAAATTTTCTGTTTTTATTCTATATCCTTAAAATTTGATTTGAAGTCTAACCTGTATTTTTTTACTCAGTCTTCTCTCCAATTTCCAAACTAATGATAAGAATATGTCCAACTTGTCAAAACTGAATTAAACTCATAATTTTTTTGAATTTTTAATTTTTTATAAACATATAATGTATTATTAGTCCCAGGGGTACAGGTCTGTGAATCACCAGGCTTACACACTTCACAGCACTCACCATAGATAAACTCATAATTTTTAATGAAAAACAAAACAAAACAAAGTTATTTTTTCCTCCTGTTCTTGACCGCAGGTAACTCAGGAAGTTGTCTTTCTGACAGGTCGCTTTTCTTGTACTTCTTTCTCCTTTAGTCACCCATTAGATTACATCTTTCAAAAATGTACCTTCCATCTCCTTCTGTCTGTTACTGTGTAAGTTCATGTCTTCATAACATTTTCTTTAGACTATTATATGAAATATTCAATATGTGTCATGAAATAATTGAGAAACCATGCCTTGAACTATCATAAAGAACTATGGAGACTGGTTTTCTGCCTAATGAAATTGATGTTTATATAATTTTTGATTGGTAAGGTAATTCTGCCAAGAAAGTTAAAATGCTGTTTTCAGCGTTATATCATGAAATTAAAATTGTTCATAGTAAATTGTACATAGTAACATATACTTACACTGAAGCTTAGAAAAATCAAAGTTTACATGTTTACAATAATAAGCATCTTACAGAGCATATTGAAGGAAAATATCTACAGAAACAAACTAATTCTAAAAGACTATTTTATAGACAGGTTACATAAGGAAATTGATAATACAAGATTTTGCTGCCAAACTAATAGATACTACAGAGAATAAACATGGCATAAAGCAAAACTTGATACACAGAATCGAGTACAAACTAGCCTGCTATTCTTGTATCTGTCTTAATTGGATTATATTCAATTCCTTAATAAGGAAAAGATGGAACAGGAAATCAGAAGTTAATATATGCCTTCCAAATGTTTTCTATGCAGGATGCTTGTTAGTAAGTGGTAGGTTGAGATATGAATGCATGTATATGTAAGTATATTAAACCCAAGCCCTACACTTAACTGACAAATGACCTTAGATAACATTATTGAAACACTCTAAGACCCAGATTATTTTTTTGTAAAATGCGAATGGCACCTACAACAAAACTTTAGAGAGTTATATGAAATAACCTATGTGCTTTTCAGGTACTTGAAATGTAGTACATATTTAATTAATCAGTAAAATGATGTCTTTAGTTTTTAAGGAAATCAAATATTGTCTATATAAGAATTCAAATATTGTCTATATAAGAATTAATATTGTCTATATTTTGTCAAATATTTTTATATAAGAATTAATCAAATATTGTCTATATAAGAATTAAAATAAATATATATATATATATATATCACCAAGAAAGAAAAGAGGGGAAAGTAACAGTTGTGTTTATTGTGTGTTTATGTGTCCCCAGTACATAAAATACACATTTACCATTTGTATTCAGGTTTGAATTTTTCAGAAAACTTTTTAAAGAAATAACATAATTGACCCTCTTGCCGAAAAGGAAATCACGGCTGACAAATGTTCAGCAAATTGACCACCAAGAGATCTAGCATTGGAACCCCATTCTCCTTAGTTAAATATATGTTCTTACTTTTCTTTTTATTTAACTTTTAGCTTCATATGAACACATAAGCCATGTTAGTTCTTTGAATTTTAAAACCCTTTACAAATTGTAATTATTTTAACTTCTGTACCCATTTGCATGAGAAAATATTGCTTTAGTTTTATTAAACAACATCTGAGAATATTTGCATTATTAAATAAAGAAATTAAAATAGAAAATTTCCAACCTTTACAGAGTTTGAAAAAAGGTAGTGTTCAGTGATGAAAAACTTGGGTTCTTCTGTGTGACAGAGACACAAATCTTGTATCTTCACCTGTTACCTCTCAAAGTATCCATTTCCTCATGTAAAATGGGTTAAGAGTTGTACCTTTCTCAGAGTGAAATGGGGGCACATCTAGAGTTTCTAGCATAGTGCTTAGTAGACATTTAAAACTCTATAAAAAATTTAAGTTAGTGCAAAGAACATCTCACATATTAACCTGTGTTCTTTTGTGCTCAAATGGAAACTGATTTGAAATAGCTTAAGCAACAACAAAACACTTGCAGGGAAATTTAAAAGATAGCAAGATGCCCCACGAAAAAGGAGGAGATATTCTGGCTTTCATACAATAGTGCAAAGAGGAATTAGACAGTCTTCAATAATCTAATCATATCCTTTCTATATCCCTTTGTTAACCACCACAATCTCTCAACAGAACTTTTCCTTTCATAGTTGTTTAATTCTCTTTAATTGCTAGAAATTTCTTTCCTGCTTCTATGTGAACCTGAGCACCCAAAGAGTTCTCACATTTGATACACCAAATGACCAACCCAGTTTCTTTGGATCTTAAGACTCTGTTTCCAAATTCGACCTATGACAAATCTCCATTGTGGATCCAATCAAGCAATGCCAAGAAATCTGGGTTCTCCAATACATGATTGCCCAAGGAAGCGGAAGGAAGGGGATGATATGAAGAGAAGGCAATTCTCAGAGAATTGTGACTGATTTGAGCAAGCACCTGGAAAAGTGACCACTTTATTCCCTTCTTTTTTTAATTATTATTGTTTGTTGAGATTAATTGACATATAACATTTTGTAAATTTCAGGTTAAAATGTGTTGATTTGATACATTTATACATTGTTATATGATTACTACCATAGCATTAGCTAACACCTCCACTGAGTTGTATTATCTTTCTTTTAGTGTACTTTCCTGCATTACAAAAACTGATTTATTTCCCTGTCTCTTTGTTACATCCTGAAGTTAGGAAAATAAGGAAGCATCTCACATATCTTTCTGTATGTTATTTTTCCTGAGGGTGTCTCATACTGTGTTGTCATTGAATAAATAGTTGTTGAACAATTAAATGAATGAATGAATAGAAATATATACATATATTTTGAACCCTTTAATTTCAATAAAAGACACCCTGGGATAATAGTATATAAAAGAAGAAAGTAGGTAAAAGATTTTTTTTTAATTTTACACTGCATCAAATTTTAAGGTTCATTTACAAAATGAAAAAAAAAATCTTTTAATGTTGTAAAAAATTCTTATAAAGCCCCAAGGAAAAAACAAGGCGAGACATCAAAAACAGTCTCCACTTGTATGATGCTGTAAATTAGCAGGAGACAGTCACACCATTCAAGACATTTTGTAGAAGGGGCTATGTGGAGAAACTTCCTAGAAATTTCTCAATTTCATAACTTTTGGAAGAATCATTGAAACACCAGCAACTATTGAATGATAGTCAACATTGGGCTCTGAAGAACAGCTCCTCAAATACTAACCTAACTATTTCCTATAGCAAAACATCAAGAATGATATATCAGAGAGAAATATTCCCTTTTATTTGCCTGGTTATTGACAAGGTCTCCTAGTAAACCCCTCAAGGTATTGATTTGTTCCAAAACTGTTTGGATTGTTCTCCAAGATTGGAGCATATATATTTAATAATTTATCACATCCCAAAATGAGTGGGTGGAAACATCTTTGATGATAATGTTTAAAATAAAAGATACATTTAGAGCACTTAAATGAAACTATTTATGAATGAAAACGTGTTATTCATGAAGTAAAATTAATTAAATAATAAATTCAAATGCAAACATATTAACTTTGAAATAATGTTATTTATTGAAGTATAATTAACATACAACATTATAATAGTTTCAGGAAAAGAAAACTAAGTAGTTATTGTTAAAATAATAATCATACATTATGATATACAACAAAAGGAATATGATAGTTTTAGTTAAGTTGTTACTAGGTATTTATTGGGCACTGTTTTTTATATAAATGTAAAAGTATTTTTAAAAAATGAAATACAACACAATTGATTAATGTATATGTTAAGTGGGTTTTAAATAGGAATGGAAAAATAATAGATGCTAATTTAAAATAAAACTTAACTGGAAATTCCATTAATGTTATCAGATATATTCTGTTGGGTTACTAGAAGTAAATTTCTAAAGGAATTCTTACCATTTCTATTTAAAGAATTAATTGAAGAGTACATATTAGTTGCAAGCATTTTTAGACCCAAAGAGAAATATATATGTATTTTTATTTTATCTGTATAGCCTTCTAAAATGTGTAGCTTAAAAGTTAAGTGTCGGTGGGATGCCTGGGTGTCTAAGTCAGTTGATCGTCCAATTCTTGGTTTCAGCTAAGGTCATGATCTCAGGGTCCTGGGATTGAGCCCCGTGTTGGGCTCCTTGCTCAACAGGGAGTCTTCTTGGGGATTTCTCTCCCTTCCCCTCTGCCCCTACTCACCTCCTCTGAAATAAATAAATAAATCTATTTAAAAAATAAAATGAAAGTTAACTCTGAGAATATATACTCTCTCTACTCTAATGTTTACTTTTTAAAATGGCTACCCCTAACTATGAAAATAAGATCAGTTAAGATTTCCATCTGCCTAAAAGTTCAAAGTAACTCATACACAATGTGTTTGCTGTATTATCTCCTGGACTCCAACATCCTTTACATGGAAGCTTTTTACTGAGAAGCAACTTTTTCTGAACTTATTTTCTAAACTTATTTTCTCTTGGGAAACAGAGACAATGTGCAGCTCAAGAAATCCTTTATTTTTATATTTTCATATTTATTCTTTACCATTATACTTCATTGTCATTAAAAATAACTTTTTCTCATGTGTTTCTCAACGTAATATATGAAAGTTTGCTCAGAAAACCAATGGCAACAATAATGGCCTCAAAAACCCAAAAATACTGCGAGCCCAGGAAGACATATACTGAGAAAGCATTCTTAGTTTCTTAGTTCAAGGGCTCCTGTATAATTCAGGTATATGTTCTAAAAATTGATCTTGAAATCTATATAATTAATAGTGCTTTAAGTCCATTAAAATTTTATAGAGTTCTAGGGAGATTGGTCATATTTAGTAGGAAGCCCATAGTTTTATTTGTGTTTTTTGGAAGGTCAGGTTGTTTTTTGTTACTAGAACAATAAAATACAAACTTTTTATGTAAGATTCATTTTTTGTGTAATATTTTACAGTTACTTAAAAAATTGGATAGATTTAGGCAGAATAAAATTATCATGGTTAATATCACTGACTCTCAAGACACACTCACTTCCGAGGTTTCTAGCTAACTTTAGCTAATAACTGTGTGATATTTAGCCCCAGGATACCTTGGTTTTCTCATTCCTAAAAATTTTATGAAGATTTTATTTTTTTAATGCATATAACCTACTGAGGACAATGTAGTAAGTGTTTGATGAATATTAACTAATAGAAGTATTAAAGTACCAAGAATGCATTCTAGCTCCATAAAAAGAACTATGAAAATACTATTCCCAGGAGCAAAATAATGTCAGAAAACTACTTCCTCAACTCATTCCAGGATGCGATTCTGACCATTTGTTGCATTACCTACTGTTCAGTAAGCTGAAACTGTCCTGCTAAGATGTTTAAGATGAAAAAGAAAAGCAAAAAATACCACTCCAACAAAAGTTTGTATACCTTCCTATGAATGATATAACTGGAGTTTATAAGATATCTGTTCAGTTATTTAACAAATACTTTTTGAGCATTTCCTATGTGGTATGCATTAGTGTCCTGCCAAATCATATTAGAACTTAAATCAAAAGGGAAAATGTATGATCTAAAGTAAATGTTTATATTAGTTTTCACAATTAGTTTTTTCCAGAGCATTATCGCAATTTAGAAATATTAAAAAATTTAAAGTAGGGTTATTAAAACTCACAATAAGTTTAAAGATTTTATATATGCACACAAATGAATTTCTTATAATTTTACTTTCCTTTTAAAGAAAGTAAAGTCATCAATAATCTTTTCAAAATTTACTTCTTTGGGAGAGCACATTGACCTAAGTCAGAGGGTTGATATGTACAAAAGTCAGTTATATTGTTCTCTACCAAAGACAAGTTAGCTACCACAGATGATTTATTACAAATAAAATTCACTCTGAAGATGATGCATGGTACAATTTATATTACATGTGCTCTCATACTAAATCCTCTCTCACACGTACATGTGTGTATATATATATAGACACACACACATACATATATGGGAATATATGTGTGTGCACACACATGCAGAAAAATCTATATAAATTTTTATGAATCACATGTACGCAAACATTTCTTTTAGGCCTAGTAAAAATAAATTTATACTCTACACTTATGCCAATGTTATTAACAACTAGTAAAATAATAGTAGACCTTAAATTTAATATTGTAACAAATTCTCTGAATGCTATTTAATGGACACTTCATTTAACATAACAATGTCTACTCCTTCTATTCCCTAACTTTTCTTCATGATCTTTAGCCTTATCTGTTATATTGTTATCGATTACTTGCTTACTGTCCATCCTCTTACACAACTGAAAGTTTCTGGAGGGCAGGCATTTTCTTTTTTTAGTCACTGCTTAGTTCCTAGTGCCAGGAATCATGTCTTGCCCATAACAGACCCATAATTAATGTTCATTAAATAAAGGAATGAACGAATGTAACAGCATTTACTCCTTCCTACCATCTGTTCTTTTTTCTTTTTGTCCTAGTATTCCAGTTTTCTTTGGGAACCACTACTTCCTTGTTCTGAATCCATGCCTTACCATGTTTCTAGGAATCTTGGTGCCCTAGCCATTTCCAATTACAGTGATCAATGTGGGGACACAAGAGCCAAGAGAGGTCAGTGAAAGCCAGTGACACATTTGGAGTTTCTGTTGGAAAGAGCCATATCTACTGGACTTGAATAGCATATAGTCAGAGCTAAGGACCAATAAAACTAATAGAGTACTCATCAGTACTTAGACATTGTTTAAGCCTGCATATGCAGCCAAGCTAAAGACAATCTGCCCAGTTATGACAATATATAAATTGTCTTTTCTGTTGTGGTTGTTCTTTACTTTTTTTTTTTTTTTTTAGGTTTGGTTTTGCTTAAGTCATTTGAGTTTGTAGCTCTTTTTTGCTATTATTTTGACTATTGTTTTGTGTGTATATATATATGAATGGGGAATCTTACATACCAATTACAATGTCATTTGTCTAATTTGTCTAAAGTTAAATCCATATAAACATTTATCAAGGTAAAAATTGAAGCAAATTTATACATGAAAAATACATTCAAGTACTATTATTTTATTCCATCTGGACCTTTAGAGTATCATGTTAAAGAATAAAGAATGGGATTTTAGGAAAAAAATATTATACTTGGGGTCCAGAAAATTATCCTTTTTATGCCTATTGAACAACATCTGTGATGGTATTCAAATTATAACTGCTGGTACTGCTGCTGCCCTGTCTTGGGAATCCGAAGGCAGTCGAATGTGAAACATCAACGCTATCAGTTAGTGTCATTATTCATACAGAAAACCAAAACAATGCGGCAGTTCTCTGTTGTTAGCCTCTCTTTAATCACTTTTATATGGATAACATGCTCTTTCTGATAAAGACACACACACCATTAACCATTTTTTAACTTCCAAGTTGAACAATACATTATGGTACTTGTAACATTAAATATCTAAGAAATTAGGTGTGAATGTTCATACCTATATCATAAGGATATGGAGAAAAGTAAACAGTTTAATATGTAACAGTAAAAAAAATCTGTTTAATTTTGCTCATACTTAAGTTTCATGTTTGAAAACTCTATATTACTTCTTTCTTTCTTTCTTTCTTTTCTTTTCTTAAGATTTGGAACACCAGTTGGGCAACATAGAGTGGGGAGAGGCAGACGCAGAGGAATAAGCAGACTCCCCACTGAGCAGGGATCATGATCCTGGGATCATGACCTGAGCCTAAGGCAGACCTTCACGGTCTGAGCCACCCAGGTGCCTCAACCTAGGTGGGAGGGTTGAACTAAGACATCTACAATCCTCACCATTCTATTAGGAGTGCCATTTTGGAATTTGAGAGTTTCTTCTGCCAGTATAGGGAGGGTAATAGTTCCTACTGAAGAGGAAATACTAAACTGAAGAGGTGCAGAGGGGCTAGAAAGAGAGTAGAAGAGGAAGGAGTTTGGGATAACAGTGGAAAAGAGAATGTTTCAGGAAGAGAAACTTCTATGGGAGGCTCTGCTACCTACTAACAAAAGCTGTCACACTATCTGCTCTATGAAGTCTAAGGAAACAAGTGACAAAGTATCGTCCTCTGGTTCATCTCTACTGGGAACTTTGCAAAGATCAGCTTTAACAACAATAAAACAAAGCATGCATGCCAATATTTTTGGGCTGTTTCTGGGCAGATTTCTTCTGTCATCAGAAGCCAGTGATCAACAGTTTGAGATAAAGCTTCCCAGGCATTCCCCAGAGGTGAGTAAGGCTCACACTTCTAAAGTTCTAACTTGGGTTGAACTTGAATACTATATTTAAGGAACTTACTGGCTGGACAGTATGTTGGAAAAAAATACTGACTGATAGTCAGGAGGCACCAAAGGTAGCTTTAGCTCTTCTGATAAGTAGTTGAATAACCTATAAAGCCAGTCTCCTCTGCAGATGATGACTGTTTTGACTTCACTTTTAAAGGTATATGTACAAATCCAGCACTAATTAATCACAAAGAAGCTGAACTAGTATAAGGATGCATTCTCATACTCAGCAGAAGTTCTTTCAAAGACACAAAGGAAATCCTAAAAATAGCTCAAAGCAGAATTATTGGCTGTGTAAAAAGAGCTTAAATTTATATGAAGTGTGAATAAAGAAGGGCTACAAAAAATGACAGTAATTTTGTGGCTCTAATTATTAAATTGTCTGAATTATAGTACTACTCCTCATCAACACTATTTCAAATAAGGCTACAATACAATATATCCATGAATTATTTTCTCCTATGTGAATTTCTGCATTTCTAAATTTTCTACAAAAGAAATATATCAATAGGGCCTTCAGAGATTTTCTTTAATGTGTTTTCAAATAACTTTCTATTAAAATATATATTAAATAAATACATTAATATCTAAATAATTAATAATATAAATAATTTTAGTTATTGTATTATTATTAAATTATTAATAATTAATAAAATAAATTAATATATTGAATAGATAAATAAATAAGATATCTATTAAAATATATATATTCCTTTTTCTTCTACCATGTACACAAATTTCCAAACTTCTCAAATGTATTATATTTATATAGTAAGATCACGTATTTACACCTACTGCCATTCAAGTGGAGAAAGAAAGGCAGCTCCATTCATTTCTATGACTTATTTACTGTTCCACATGAGCCCTATTTCCACTGAATAGTGATGGAGAAGGGAAGAGACTTTTAAAATGTGCCAGTCCTTTAGTCTCTTCCAGTTTAAATCTTTTCCAGGTTCAATCCTTTTTTTGGAATGTCTTGGTTTGAATAAAACTGCTAAGAAAAAATTACAGAAATTTGTTATGAAAAGTATATTAAAATATCTGTTATTTTATTTCATTTTATTTTATTTCATTTTTATTTTTATTTTATTTCATTTGAAACTTCACAGCATTTTGTTAAACATAAAAATAAAGACAGACCATCTCAGCTTCACTGTGTTCTTCTGTAAGATGATATCCAGGTAGATGGAGTTTTATAATATTGTAGAGAAAGAAGCCCCACATATCATCTGGTTTTCAAATTATGTTTCCTTTAATTGTGATTAAAGGTGATTTTATGAAGACACAGGGACAGGACCCATGGGCAGAAAGAGCTGCTGCCCTGGGGTTATGAGAGATAAATAATTATATACTTGGGAATTGGGGGTAAGGAAAAAGGGAAGCTTTTTATTTCCTTTCTTTTTTTGGATTTGTGTGGGTTTTTATTTGTTATTACTATGTTCAGTTAGCCAACATATAGCACATCATTAGTTTTTGATGTAGTGTTCAACAATTAATTATTTGCATATAACACCCAGTGCTCATCACAACACGTGCCCACCTTAATACCCATCATCAGGTTACTCTATCCCCTTACTCCCCTCCTTTCTGTAACCCTCAGTTTGTTTCCCAGAGTCCAGAGTCTCTCATGGTTTGTCTCCCTCTTTGATTTTTTCCCATTCTGTTTTCCCTCCTTTCCCCTGCACTATTCCTTCTGTTCCACATGTGAGTGAAACAATGTGATAATCGTCTTTCTCTGCTTGACTTATCTCACTTAACATAATTCCCTCCAGTTCCATCCACATCGTATATACAATGGAATATTACTCAGCCATTAGAAAGGAAGAATACCTACCATTTGCATCGACATGAATATTATATTTTCTGCCTAAGATCCTTTTTGACTTCAGTGTCTGCTTCAGATATCCCCTGATCCACTGCATAATCCTGGATGCCTATTGACTTGGAAAGTCTTTGACCCTTATATTTTGTTCAGACTGTAGGCATTCATGGTCGTGTTGACCCTGCACTAGTCTACTAATCATCTCAGCATCTCCTTATTTCCTCAACAAAGAAGTAGGAACTTCAAATATCATAAAATCCTCACCCTTCTGCAGGCTGTAGAAACCAAAAACACGGCCCCCAATTCATTTGTCCACCTCCCTCTGTGCATGATTCTGATCCAATGCCATACTTCTCCAAGTGGTCAGCCACATGAGATGTGTTTGTGAAATAGGCCAGGAGATTTGATATTCACATTTGCCTTGTTATATTTACCTAGATGTTGCCCAGCTCCATACTTACCACCCAAGGCTGATTTTCAAAATAGTACAGAAAGACTATGGCATCTTATCACTTACCTCTGCTTCCATATTCCTCTCTTTTCCCAGTCCACTGAAATAAATGGCAGGCTTTCCATTACTTTCCCCTGGAAGGAAATTACCTTCTATCATGTTTTTCTCTGTTCCAAGGTGATATTCGGTGTTCCCCGTTCTGAGAGTCATAGCAAAAGAAGTGAGAGGAAAAGAAACTGGTAGAGTGGAAAGAGAAATTCCAGAATCCACTCTAATAGATGTAAGCAGACGGCTGCAATGTGGATAGATACAAACTAATCAAAATATGGATATAGGTAGATATGCAATATCCTTTTGTACCTGAATGGCTCAATAACTAGAAGGTGTGTCCTTCTCTTTGAAAGAATCTGGCTCAATTTATCCTAATAACTTGGAAATCATTTTTGAGAACTCATGAATATGAATTAAACTGTCAGTGTTCAAAAAAAACATTATTTGATTTCCTTCTTCTAAGAAATACAGCATTCACAGGAAATAGAATTTAAATGACAAGTCACAAGATAATTTGGGGTAGACTACCTCATTGTCTTTCCCAGCTAACCCACCAGAGGGAGGGAAATGCATATATAATGCATTTATAATCCCATCCTTCTAGTCTCTGATTTACTTCAGCAACAATGGGAAATTGGCCTTCTTACATGGAAAAATTATTTTGTAACAACAACAACACAAGGGCCAAAGCAATAACAAAGACTTAGTTATAAGAAAACAATCACTGATAGTTTTGTGAATGTTATCTGAAGATGATTTAACAGAGGATTTTTCCACAAAGTTAATTGCTACATAAAGTAAAGCTGCATACAAAGAGCTAATTGCTATAAATCAAAAAGGGATTCTAAGAATTTCTTGCCTAATGAGCTTTCTGCAACCATATTAAAAAAAAAAATCTCAGTGTTGCTTAGAAAAAGCAATTCTCCACCAAACCTTCAGAGAATATGTAAACCTCTTTTTAAATTAGTTCAGTTTATTTCTTCTTATTTTTGAACTTTATACAATCTTCAAAGAACAATCTATGTTTGATCAATCATAGATTGTTCTTTCCAGTCCACTCCCTCACCATCTTTCTTGGAATTTCACCAGGACTTCCAGTCCTCCCACTTTCTCCCTCATCTAAACTGATGTTTACTGGCCAATATATAGTCCAGAGCAAATTCCCCATTATTCTTAAGAAGTAAGCATGGAAGTGCTTGATTTGAAATGCAAGCAAGGATAATAAAAAATGGAAGTAGGAAATTAATAGACAAAATTCCCTTACTTTACTTAACTTGACTTCCAGTTTATTCAATTCTTATAAAAAGAACAGGGAGAGTAAAAGGACAGTAGTGCAAATATGAAAATCACCCTCAGGAAAAATGGTCAATTCCTTATTTAAGCACATTCCTCTATGTGTGTGAATTTAAGATAAGAAAACACAATTGCTTCTAAAAATAAAAATAAAGATTAGGATTCCTTCTTTGTATGCTTTTTTAGTTTCAGAATCTATTCACTCCAAAAAGGCAAGAGATTTTCTTCAGGATGCCATTGTTTCAGAATAATGATCTTGACAAAATAATGAAACTGATATGTGAAACATGTCAGATGCTCATTAAACTGATGATAACTCTAGGGATTTCCCCTTTCTCTGTTTCTTAAACACACTAGTCATAAATGACAGAATGAGACACCTACTCCTTCTGTTATCAATGAGGGAGGAAAAGATATTGAAAGGAATTTTGGGAACATGTTGTGTTTGAATAGATGACTATTCTTGGCTACTTTCAATTTATAATATTTTGAAATAAATAAAATGACAAAAATGAAGATTAAAGTTAATATCTAATAAGAGTAATTAATAATAGTATGAAACATCTAAATTTATATACATAGTAGATTTATAATGTGTAAATTATACCAAACATCTAAATGTATATGTTATATATATACCATATATAAATTTTATGTACACATATATGATATATGTATGTGTCATATATTTATATCTATTATATATAATTTTTTATATATATGTAGGTATATAGAATATAAACAATATGATGAATATATGCTACATAATATGTATCTACATATCCATACCTTTACATGTCATATGTATATATATGCATATATAAAAAAATTCTGGTTGATTATGTGTGTGTATATCAAATTGTGTGATCCTCTAATACTTTATTAGTATTGCCTCTTTATTATCTAATATAGATTATTAAATTCAGTTTTTTTAAAAAAAAACACTTTTTAAAAGATGTACTTATTTATTTGAGAGAGTTAGAGATAGTGGGGGGAGGGTAGAAGGAAAGAATCTCAAGTAGACGTGCTGTGAGTGGAGAGCCAGACACAGTGGGGGTCAATCTAACAACATTGAGACCTTGACTGGAGCCAAAATTAAGAGTTGGACATTTAACTGACCGAGCCACCCAGTTGTTCCTACATTTTTTGTTTTTATTGGTTTTACTATAATTATCTTCTGTTCCCTAAATAGGATACATTGGTCCTCTGTATTACAAAGTCTGAAAATTCAAATTGAATTACATTAAAATCAATTTTTGTCCCACATTTTTGTATTTTTTAAAAATATTAGTGTATAAGGATAAAAACTTGAATAATATGACAATAAAAGATAATAATTTCAGAACATGAAAATGAAAATTTTGAGAAATATAATTTTAGTCAAACCTAATAATCCCTTTTATATGATTATATTTCAAAAATAAAATATGCCAAGACCACTAACTAAAAAGACTGAATTACAATGTTTAGAAGTTATTAAAAACTTGGAAATAGGGAAAAATAGAGTATCTATTGTATTGAAGCTCTATCTCACAAGCACACTAGAGGACTGATTATTCAACTTTCTAGAATGCCCTTGTCTTCTAACTGCTCAGTACCCACACACTGACAGATTACATATCAATTTGTTTATTTCAGTCCAGTTGACAGGATAATTCCAAAGGTTACAGCTTTATTGTTCTGTAGGCCACTGATCTGTTTTATTTTTAACTTACTTAAAAATAATGCTTATAAATACACAATTCCTCAAATGTTCTTAAAACTTTGCTTGAAGAGGTGCCTGGGTGTCTCAGTGGGCTAAGCTTCTGCTTTTGGCTCAGGTCATGATCTCAGGGTCCTGGAATGGAGCCCCACATTGGGCTCTCTGCTCAGCAGGGAGACTGCTTCCTCCCCTATCCATCAAATAAATAAATAAAATCTTAAAAAAGAAAAAAAAACTTGCTTGAGATTTTACTTACTTTCTCATCATTGTGTTCTAAAACTTTTGATGGTCATTCCATATTTGTAGGGGAATTATGGTTTTAATATTAATTTTTTAAAATTATAGTTTGATTCTTCTGCGGGACCCACTAAGTTCTGAAGTCCTCCAGTTGGATTTATCTGATGGAGCCAATAAAGTGGGCCTCATAGACTATTAATGCTCAGACACATTTTCTTGACTTTCAGAGTGATTCCCAAGTAGGACCAAACTTTACCTTTGTAAACATTCTATTTCTTTAGTTGTTGTTGTTGTTGTTGTTGTTACTGATATGCTAGTTTCCTACGTTTTTTTTGTTGTTGTTGTTTTGTTTTTTTGTTTTGTTTTGTTTTTTTTGACAGACGGAGATCACAAGTAGGCAGAAAGGCAGGCAGAGAGAGAACGTGTGCAGGAGCAGGAAGCAGGCTCCCTGCTGAGCAGAAAGCCTGATGCTGGGCTTGATCCCAGGACTCTGGGGTCATGATCTGAGCTGAAGGCAGAGGCTTTAACCCACTGAGCCAGCCAGGCGCCCCTCCAGGGGTGTTTTTGTTTGTTTGTTTTTGTTTTTGTTTCTGTTTCTGGTTCTGGTTAAGTCTGTTATTCCTTCCATCTTTTGTCTATGCCATGCTCCTTTCTGTGGCTCTTCCTACAATAGGAACTAGTGAGTCTGTCTTGTCTCAAAACATTGAGTTGGTTTCCACTGTACATAGAGAGAGTAAAAATCTGATCTGTGCAAGGCCAATAAATCTTTCCGCATTAGTGGCTGCAGGGTTTGGGAATCTGGTTTCATGACAATTTGGTGATTTCTATTGGCATAATAGATGTCTATTTTCTGTTGGAGGAGGAACAATAGAAAATATAATTCATAAGTCTAGTTTTGATTATTTTGCCTATTTTATTCATGAGAGCAAATCAATTAGGAAAATATTTTGCACCATCCAGAAGTAAGAATGGCTCTCTGCAATCTGATCCAATTAGATCTGTATTCAATGTTGACCTGTGATCCATGTCTGAGCTTGGACAAACGAAACTATAAGCACTCTGTATGCTTATAATTCAGAAAAGCCTTTGCATATTTACCCATTTCCATAAATAATATTAAATATTATTATTACTACTAAAAAATCCAACTATGTTCTGACTAGTATAAAGAGATTTTTATGTACCTATATAAATCTAATAATCCCCACCAAATATGTAAAAAAAAAAAAACCCATCTAATTCTTTAAATGGGATAGCCTTTTAAAAGATTGCTTCTTTCAGAAACTGCTAGCTCAGCAGGAGTTTTATATAAGACTTCAAATAATTATGAGAAAAGTTGAAACTTTGGAGAAGTCAGACTAATTTAATATTTTTTTCTTTCAATAGATTAGCTATATTTTTTTCTCTGTATAAAGTATAATATAGAATTTAAAAAAAAAATAAGGTTTTGGGGGCACCTGGATGGCTCAGTCATTGGGTATCTGCCTTCAGCCCAGGACATGATCCCAGGGTCATGGGATCAAGTCTTTTATGGGGCTCCCTGCTCCAGGGAAACCGGTCCTCCCTCTCCCACTCCCCCTGCTTGCGTTCCCTCTCTCGTCATGTCTCTCTGTCAAAAAAAAAAAAAAAAAAAAAAAAAAATCTTAAAAAAAAAAGAGTTTTATTTTCACTAAGAAACTAATTAACTTGTTGAGTGTTTAAATTTAGTATATTAGTTTACCCATTAGTTAAGGTAAGACAATAGCTGCATATTTATGATGTTGAAAATGGTTCAATTTTATTGAATTAAATTTATGTGTCATGAACACATTCTGTATGGAGAGCATTGAGTTTAAATGTAATTTCCAAGACCCTTAGTTACTTTAAGGTCTCAAACTAATATTAAATAAAAGTAATGTATGGATATTATCTTGATAACCAGATACTTTCTAAGTGAGATAGAATACTGACACCTGGGACACTAAGTAATTGATTATGTTTGTGTATATGTATATTTACTTCTTTAGGATGTTACACAGTGCTTGTTCTTTTTTTTTTTTTTTTAAAGCTTTTATTTATTTGACAGAGAGAGATCACAAGTAGGCAGAGAGGCACGCAGAAAGAGAGGAAGAAGCAGGCTCCCTGCTGAGCAGAGAGCCTGATGCGGGGCTCGATCCCAGGACTCTGAGACCATCACCTGAGCCGAAGGCAGCGGCTTAACTCACTGAGCCACCCAGGTGCCCCTACACAGTGCTTGTTCTTATGGATCATATTGATATGTTCATTTTTGCTGCTTGGAAAAGATGTAGGAAAAATGTGGGAGGTTGTAGTACAGCATATCATGTATGCTTGTGAGTATTATTAGTCTGCTAAGATGTTTTGTGTGGCAAACAATTATCAGGTACCTACCCCCCAGTTTTCTCTGTGAAGTAGTAATTATTTTGAATATAAATTATAGTTAATATGGGTGATTAATATTATACTAGAAGTAATGATAGCATAAGTGTTATATGTGTATGCAAGACAATGGAATCTATTTTATTTATCAAAGATACTGAGTCTAGTAAATTAGTAAATTATCTAGCCACATGAAAAAGAAGATAGCAAAAATCAAAACCTTAGGGATACCTGGGTGGCTCAGTCAGTTAAGCATATGTCTTCAGCTCAGGCCATGACCCGAGTGTCCAGGATCGAGTCCCGCATCTGGCTCCTTGCTCAGTGGGGACCCTGCTTCTCTTTCTCCTGCTCCCCCTGCTTGTGCTTTCGGCTTTCTCTGTCTCTCTCTCTCTCTTTTTCTTTCTCTCTGTCAAATAATTAAATAAAATCTTAAAAAAAAAAAGAGAGAGAGAAGAGAAAAAAATGTCAAAACCTTAACAGATATACAAAGTTGTAAGTAGTAGAAAGGAACTTTTACTTGTCTGGGTTTATTATGTTTGTAAATAATGAGTCTGTAAAGAAGCACAGAAACTTGCTGAATTTTAATAAAATTTGTTCAGTTTTAATGGATTATCAACTTATCAATGAGAATTTTAAAAAGGAGTTTGTGAATATTGTAGTGACAAATGTTTTATTTATATATATTAAAATATCTAATATATCTAAATATATATTAAATATATATATAATATATATATATCACAAACTTTACTGTTTAAAATAAGACTGTTTCTCATAGCATGTCTTTCTCTGGACTTTAGATTTATGGGTTCTCCTAAAACCTCATTTCTCTAACACATGCAAGAAAAGTTAATATTTGCAGGGGTTTTTTTAGCTTTTTTCTTTATTTAAGGATAGAAGTGATGTTCCTATAAGCTCTGTACCACTGCCTTGAAACTGGAAATCTCAAGTCTGAGTATTTTAAATGCTGAATTTATATTATTTTAGAAGCATATTTTTGAGAAAATGGAGTTATATTGCCTAAAAATGATCAGAAATGTCATGGGTTATTCTTGAGTTTTATCTACAGATAAGAAAAAAAGTTAACTCCCTGAGGAAAATCATATAAACATTTGGAAGCAAAGAAAAAAATAATAATAAATAATAAGGTCCTTTACCACTGCATTGCTCAAGTTTTCTCTGGTTTAATCTAATAGGAACATTTCGTTAATTCACACTGCAAATCAATAAATTGTACTTGTTCACTCAGTATTTTAAGGGAGAAGAATGAATCTAATGAGATTTAATTCACTAAAGTGTTTACTTGGGAAATGTTCATTAAGCTGAAATTGGTGAATTAACATTGGTTAAACAAAAAAATAATTGAAGTAAGAAATACTTAAAAGAACTGAACGGAAAAAAAGTCCAGTCAGAAAATGGAGCTGTTGGCAGATCTGTTTGGATTAGACTCTGGGCTGGAGTGAAACTGAGGCCCAGTCAAAGCCCGACTGTGGCAGAAGGCTCCACTGGTGGTAATATTGGCCCCAAGGCTCCTGGTTTGTTCACCTCTGATTCCACATCCCTCCTCTTAAGCAGCTTTGCCCTTCTATGCGCGTATGTATATGGATAGCAAGTGGTTCCTGCAATGTCCCCTGGGAACTTTCCCTCCTGAATGTGTGAGGTGGGATTTGTGCCTTTTCCCCTCTGTTGGTTTTTCTTTTTTCTTTTCTTTTCTTTTCTTTTCTTTTCTTTTCTTTTCTTTTCTTTTCTATTCTTTTCTCTTTTCTTTTCTTACTTTTCCTTTCCTTTCCTTTTCCTTTCTCTTCTTTCTTTTCTGTTCTTTTCTTTCTTAGTCCTTCCTATTTCCACATGCTTGAGTTCAGTCCAGTTCCATATGTTAGGAGATTGTTTCCTGAAAAAAGAAAAACTTTTCCTTTTTTTACAACAGTGTTAGGAGCAAACTGTCGAGTGGCCTTGGATGCAGATGTGACAATTCCTATCACACTAATTACACACACCTTTTTCCATAGTTTCTGTATCACTTGTGTGGCCTGCTCAGATCCAACTTAAATGAAGAGTTATCACTATTCTCCATCCATTTTCTGATTCCTCCCAAGTGAATATGGCATGGAAAAAGACTTCCTAAGGGAAAGTTTACAAAGTATGGCCCTGAAGGAACTGCTAAAGCATTTTCCAGATGGTTTGGATTGGTGGTTTTTGACATCCGATGTGAGGGGTGTTTATGATTCTTTCAGCTTCACTAAGATGCTGATTCATCTGTCAAAGTTTCCATTGTGTTCTTGGGTATCCTAGATACTTGAGATATTCAAAGAAAAAAAATTTGGACAAACTTTAAGCTTGCCTCAGATTTGGAGGACTTAAGGTGACCCCAAATAGGCTTTTGTAATGTGGTAGAGAAATCCAGGGCTTTAGATTCAGAAACACCTATTTAAATCCCCAGCTCGATTACCTAGAAGCTTAGTTACCTGGTGCAGTCGTATTTCCTCTATGAACCTCATTTCCTCATGAGTAAAACAGGAGTAATAACTATTTCAAAAGAATCATTAGAAACTTGATAGAAAAATACCTATTAAATACCTATTACAAAGTTTAGTATACTGAAAGCACAAAATGTGGCAAGTATTATTATTAACCATATTGGAATTTTATTATTACTTTTTTCCTTTTTTTTTTTTTTTTTTACCACAAGTGATTTTATTATTTATTTATTTTTTTTATAAACATATATTTTTATCCCCAGGGGTACAGGTCTGTGAATCACCAGGTTTACACACTTCACAGCACTCACCAAAGCACATACCCTCCCCAATGTCCATAATCCCACCCCCTTCTCCCAAACCCCCTCCCCCCAGCAACCCTCAGTTTGTTTTGTGAGATTAAGAGTCACTTATGGTTTGTCTCCCTCCCAATCCCATCTTGTGCAGGAATCATTCTCAGGCCTACCCGCTAATGTACAAGTTGTGGAGTTTTATTCTACCACAGAACACTTGTGCCTATGATGTGCCTTTAACTCATCCCTTAAAGCAAGTCGAATGCTGTACACATATATACACCTTTTCAGAAAAATAATTCTGATGTTCAGGGCGATTTTCTTCTTTTCTCTTAAAATTTTAGGGTGCCTGGGTAGCTCAGTCAGTTAAGTGTCTGCCTTCTGCTCAGGTCATGATCCCAGGGTCATGGGATAGAGTTCCAAGTCAGGCTCCTTGCTCAGTGGGAAGCCGGATCCCTCTGTGTTCTTTTTCTTTCTCTCTCTGACAAGTAAATAAATAAAATCTTCAAAAAACATTTCATAAGGGGTGCCTGGGTGGCTCAGTAGTCGAGCATCTGCCTTTGGCTCAGGTCATGATTCCAGCATCATGAGGTCACACCCTGCATCCGGCTCCCTGTTCCAAGGGAAGCCTGCTTCTCCCTCTTCCACTCCCCCAGCTTGTATTCCCTCTTGCTATGACTCTCTTTCTGTCAAATAAATAAATAAAATCTTTAAAAATTTTTTCATAATATTTTAATCTGTCATTTTTCATATCCTTTTAAAGATCTCCTCAAATTAAAAAAAATCAAGACAAAGCAATAAATGTCAGTCATTGTATGTCATTGCTAAGATGGCACGAGGGCAAAACATTTGCACGAGGGAGTAGAATATAAAAATTTTCTCTGAGTAAGAGAGCTAATTAATAGAATTGTGTACGTTTTCTCCCATAATGGCTTCCTATCTGACGATCTTAGTCATTGCACTGGGTTCTTAGCTGTTTCCTCAAATATGTGTTTGACACCTTTCCTAATTCAGTTTTCAGGGTCTTCCCCCAGATCCTTGATATTCCTCTCTGACTTTGCCCTATGATTTGCTTTTAGTTTGAAATTTGACATGACATCAACTTATTGATCATCAAACTGGAGTGCTTCTTGTTGGGATCAATGGATTTCAAGGTATGTCAGTATTCTGCACAATCTTACCTCCATGAGTACTTTAAAGGAATTCTCTGGATCTCTCTCTCTAGAACACTTTTTTTTTTCCTGTCCTTGTGTAGGAAAGCTGTTTAACTGAGGCTAACTAATCCTGATCCTGCCAGCCTCCCCTCTGTTGGTCACCTGAGGCCCACAGGAAAAGCATCCCATGTAATATGATATTAGGAACTAACTCAGGTTTTGACATCTTTTCTGCAGGTACCATGGATTTTAAACTCTTCATTATGTGTTTACTCATCTTTTTCTCCCAGGAGCAGCTTTTGCTGCCTCCTTTCTAGAACCTCACCTGTAATCTCTTCCATCCCTGGAGTCCACGTTTTTTGTTACTTAGATAGATTTCCTGGGATAGGGGATGCTGGTGTTAACAGCCCAGTACAGATTTCCTGCATATTTTACCTCTGGAAAGAAACATGGCAGAGTGAGTGGCTCTCTGGCAGGAGAGCTCCCCTGATTTTCCATCATGTTTTATTTATAAATAAAACAGTCATTGATCTCTTTGGAAAAGAACAACACATTAACATCTTTGCAGTGAAAAATAGAAGAGAGCATATTTCAGTTTATGTAGGTGTTCATGTAAATAAGTTAGAATTAAAAAAATCATCCCCCTCTGTCATTTTGCTTGACCAAAATATACTATGAATAGTCCTTCCTAGCTTCCACTGACAATTTGTGCTTTGGACTCTGGCCTTGGACGTCTGCACAAACTAATTCTCCAGGCTTGTGACCTTAAGTGCCTCTGGCTTACACTGACGTGGGAAGCCACAGAGCAAAAAATCTCCAGGACTTACTTTGTGCTTTTTTGCCTTTCAGCTTTTTAGTCACAGCTATAAATCCTATAAGGTATGTACCTGGGAGCAGCATGAGTAACCTCTGTCCTACTTCTCATTGTTCTCTGAACCCTGATACTAAGCCTATGGAAATTTATTTTTACCTATTTTTGAGTAGGTCTTTGAATTTATTGAACAATTTGAAAAGGCACACAGTGTTACTAAGGAAACTAGCATTTGCTAGATGCCACAGTGAGGACACCAGTATGCTACCCACTTTAGATGTTGCTCTGCCCTCTGGTTTCAGGTCAGCCAGGGGTTTCTATCAGCATGCCACCATGGAAAGGGACTGTGGAAAACCCGCATCCTTACTCACCTCCGACACTGAGCATGAATCATTTCCTTCCTTTGCAATAAGATCCAAGGGAAGGATTTTAAAATAAGATGCATCAGCCATCTTCATGGCATGAGCAAATATCAACAAATCAAGTTCTAACAGGAATTAACAGAAAATGTCAGCTGGTATATGAGAAGGCATTACGAGACAGAAGGGAGAGAAGCAAAATGGTAATGACTCAGAGGAAAATCCTTCCTAAAATGGGTTTAGTTCATGACACAAAAGAAAATGTAGAATATTTGCTTCTTAGTAATATAAAAGAAAACTTTAATAGCATTAAATAAGGGCAGGGTGGATATGACAAGTGTGACATTCGAGGAGAAATAATTGCCAAATAAATTGTTCAATGGGAAGAGTAAAAAGTAGATTGACACTGAAGATATCAAACTAACAGTACATAAAATGGACTTACAAAGCACTTCTAGAATCTAAAAAGAAAAAGTGAAAAATATGAGAGAAATGAGTGTACATAGACAATTAACCATAAAAATTCAAGTTATGATTGAAAAAGAACGTGGAGGGGCGTCTGGATGGCTCAGTGGGTTAAAGTCTCTGCCTTCACCTCAGGTCATGGTCTCAGGGTCCTGGGATCGAGACCCGCATCGGGCTCTCTGCTCAGCAGGGAGCCTGCTTCCTCCTCTCTCTCTCCACCTGCCTCTCTGACTACTTGTGATCTGTCCTTCAAATAAATAAATAAATAAATAAGAAAAGAAAAAGAACGTGGAAATTTAAGTATAAGTGAATTATCAGAACTAATGTTTGAAGATACAAGTCCAGAGGCTTTTATGATCAGATTAGCACTTGGGCCCACTCTAAAGCCCTGAAGATTGTACAGGTGTATCCATTAACATGGTGTTCAATGTAGACCACCATTACTTGGACTTGTGAAAGGTGTGGGAACATTCAAGGAAACAAAGCAGTGATCAGAAAATGAGCAGGAGGGAAATAATGAATACTTTAAATGCATTTTATGAATAATTGCCTATGGAATGCTTTTTTTTCCTTTTTTTCTTTTTCTTTTTTTTTTTTTAAGATTTTATTTATTTATTTGTCAGAGAGAGTACAGACAGGCAGAACAATAGGCAGAGGCAGAGGGAGAAGCAGGCTCCCTGCAAAGCAAGGACCCCGACGTCAGATTCAATTCCAGGACGCTGGGATCATGACCTGAGCCGAAGGCAGCTGCTTAACCGACTAGCCACCCAGACATCCCGCCTATGGCCCACTAACATCAAGTTGGATTTAGAGCTTTCCTTTGGTAAAATGAATTCCTAAACAAAAATCATATAATATTTCTAAAACATTCACTAAAAAACAGTTTAGTCATGATTGTTTCAAATGCTGTCAAGCATTTGAAAATACATTATGTTCAGGTATCACAGCCTCTGGGAAAATGTTCAATGAAACACTTTAGATTATTATAAGAGAAATCAGAAAAAAATTCTATAAGATAATTGATGTCAAAAACAGGATGAAAAGATAGAGAAATATATAAATAAATTCTTATGGCAGATAACCTATTTATTAGTTTCTAATTTCTTCTCCCTTTGTCCTCAGTAATCGTACCTCAAAATTATAGCTAAGTACATGACCACAAAGTAAAGGCTCCATTCCTCTGTCCCCCTCACATAAGTGTGATAATATAACTAAGTTTTGGACAATGAGGTACAGATGAAAGAGGTGAGTGAAACTTAGGGGAAATATGTTATAGTGAGGGATTATGCCTTTCTCCTTCCTGTTTCTCTTTTTTGACTGGCTGGATTGGTTACCTCTAGGGAAAAAATAATTATAAATGAAAAGAAACCTTGTGCCTGTATGGGGGCATGTATGTCCACACATGCATGTACACACACACACACACACACACACACACTCTGTCATTGTCCTTACACCAAAAAAGAAGCTATCCATATTGTAAAAGATATGACAAATAAAGCATGAAGAATAGAAAAAATAATACAGTGACAAAAGCATGGCAAAATATTGCTATTAATTCATAACTATCAAATAAAAGACTTGAAATTACATAAGCTGTTTTAAAGGAGTTTAATGCATATTTATCTATTTAAGGAAATACTATAAATTATTTTATTTTCCACCCATCATTAATAAGTTCAGCCAAATTCAGACATTTAATCTCACCTATATTTCCTAGTACTTCTTGGTTTGTTTGGCTTTGTTCTTATGATAGTCTCTTCTGCAGATTTTCCTACTGATCCTTCAAATCACCCCTCATCTCTTTAGATTTCTGTTTATATTTTTTAATGGTTTTATATCATTGAGCTTCTGTGACAATTGCTTCTCTAAAAACATATATATATTTTAAGGGATTAAACCTCAAATTAGGAATCTACCATAAGGCAAATATGTGCATACTAGTATTTTCTACATTTCTTAGTCACTTATATTAAGAGCCACTGAAGTGTAGTGGCCAATGGCAAAGGTGGCCCAAAAATAAGTCTAGGAAGGTGTAAAAAGAGAGGTTGGAAAGAGTCAAGGATATTAATTCAGGAAAGGAAATGAGTTCAGACGGAAGAGTGATCATTAGGATAGTATCATTAAAAATCATAATAAAATGAAGGAGAAAGAAGAGTAGCTCTAAGAAAGAAATAGAAAATCAAGGCAATCTTATTTTTTCATTGTAGCAGGACATAGGTCCCACTCTCCATTGGAGAAATGGAGAGAACATAAGAAGAAGTAATCAGGGTGCTGGGGTAGTTCAGTTGGGGTAGTTCAGTGGGTTAAGCATTTGCCTTGGGCCAGGTCATGATCCCAGGACCCTGGGATCCAGCCTAGCCTCAGGCTTCCTGCTCCACGGGGAGCTTGCTTCTCCCTCTTCCACTCCCTCTGCTTGTACTCCTGCTCCCACTGTCTCTCTCTCTCTCTGTGAAATAAATAAATAAATCTAAATAAATAAAATAAATAAATAAAAATATGTAACCAATAAAATATCGAATACCAGAAATCCAAAGGAAAAAAAAAATACCCACTATCATAGCTTAACACAAAATTTAAACCTTTCATGTTTCATAATGAGTTTTCAACACACACACACACACACACACACTCACATTTGCGACACACACCCCCACCACATCCACACACACAGACTGCCATATCATAAAATTTCATGCACCAGAGCTTGTTGATATTCACCAAAGAGAAATAAAGACAGATTTTTTAAATAGATTTTATTTAATATCATTTTTCTACTTTTATCTATATTTAATTTCTAGATAATAACTGTGATACTTTACCTTTTGTTCCCTACTTGCTTTCTATAGCTGTTTATGTAATGAATAATTTTATTTCAAATGATAAGTTTGTCACTTATTTTTCTAAGAGATATAGATTAAGAATCTTATTAAAGTAAATGAATCAATATATTTATAATTATCTCCTGAAACTGAGAGATATATTTAATCAAAGTTGAATTTTAAAATTTCTCAGTAATAAGTTGTACTCCTATCTTATAAATGAAAATAGAACTTGAATTAGTCAAATTCATTATATCGAGACCATACTATTAAAACATACCTCCTATTAAAGTGGTATTTCTTCATAAAGTAAAAGCCTCAAGAAATATCATAAGTAGTAAGTTGCATTTCATTAACAATTAAATTGTTTGTAAAATGAAGTAAAATAGAATTTCACTCCTGGGAAGAGAAATCTAAATAATTTTCTCAAAATTATCACATTAAATTATATTAGTGTGAGAAAACTAACCTAAGCATATTAAAACATGCTCAATACATTACAATTTTATTAAGCTAAAAGGATAGAAAAACTCCATATTTTGAAGCATTTGCATATTCCAAAATACCTGCCTGGAAGGCCGTTTTCTCTGATGTGAGGGTGATTATTTCTCTGTGGTCTTTCCTATAATGCTTTCATTGTTCTCCAGAGCTCTCACAGGAAGCTCTGGGCTAGCTATCTAAATATAGAAAACTATTCTGATATTTTATCAGATAAACATGATACGTTCACCTGATTCTTTTAATCTGCATTTTGGGCACAGAACATAAATACAAAACCCTGGTGAGGCCAGTCAATTCAGTCAGCAGGGCAATCGTAGGGAGAGATCTCAGTTGTCGCCTTCCTCATTTCTCCTGTGATAACTCGGTTAACGTGGTACTAATCATCTCTTCATTTGTGCATCGGTGCATCCAAATTCACGCTGGTCACTTTTGTGGAGTGAATTTAAGGGCTTCCAGGTATTTTCTGGATATCAGGGTTAAGAGTTGGAGTGGCTGAAGTCTGTGATTGAATTTTCCTTGTATTTCAGAGAAAGAACAGGGAGGACTTTGATAGAGGAAAGGAAAGGAGGGCCTTTGTTTTGTAGCTAACTCTCAACATCCCTTCTTAATACAGTGGGGGTAACAAAGGTTGACACTAAGTGACCCTAATTCTGAAAGATTTACTTTCTACCAGATTAACACATAGGTTTTATCCTCCATGCCAACCCTGCTTGTTTGATATTTTTTGAAGCTATTTCTGATATTAGTAGAGGATAGTGGATTTAGTCATTTCACTTTCCATAATGGGGTACGAATCATCATCCTGAGCATAGAAATTAGTGTGTCTGATACAAAAAAAAAATTGTGCTGCAGGACAATATATGATAGGGCAATTTTTAATAATGATGTTACTAATAAAATGATAAGTGTTAAAAAAATAATGGTAAAAGCAAAAAAAATAATAATGGTGAAATCTGTTTACAAATTGTCGTAACATCTCCCTTTGGCCTGCATTTTTAGCCATTTAAATAATAAATTTGGGTCAATGTATCCATAATTCTGATAAACCTTACATGTGTAATAACTATTATTTTAAACATTATCATTTTCAAAAAAATGAAATATTTTAGTGTTTAATTAATTATATTTCTAAAATATAGAGGCAAATCAAACTTGTACTCTGGTGAGTAGTAATATGAAATATGAGATGCCTACTCTCTAAAACACATTCTGATTTTCTTAATTTTTTCCATGAAACCAAGCCATAGATATGGTTGGGAAACGTGATTTTAATATAATAACTTAAAAACATGTGCCCTCACTTTGTTAAAATTTATTTGCCTGGCTGGATTTAAATACTTCGAAATAAAGAAATAAATACGTAAGAGTATAAAGTAATCTAAGTAGGGTATAAATTTTGAATAGAGAACATCCTACTTTGGCACTGAGAAAATAAAATATATGCTAAACTTTCAAGCATATTCCATAGCTTTTTTCAATTGAATGTAATGAAAAAATGAGCATTGAATATTTGGTTATTTCCTATATATTAAAAACAAAACAAAACTAGGCTTTGGACAAGGTTTCTAGGATGATATAATCACAAAGATCACACAAAAAAAGTGGTTAAAAGAGGAGTAATTGTAAATGGCATATTCATTAGTAGTAATACAGCAATATATATTGTGGATGGTTTCGATGTGAAAATCAGCCATGATGTAACCAGGTCACTCTATTCTTGCACCAAAGAATTGGAGACCTGAGTCCGGAATGGGGAGATAGAGTTTGAGTAGATCTGTATAGTACCCTCTCAAGAGTGAAAGCTGGTCGCTGCCTGAGCAAGAGTAACAATGGCACCCCCGGAGCTCTAGTTGTATCCTTTTAAGCCTGTTTCTACAAATTTATAAATTTGTTGTAAATTTGGTTTTGATTAACATTTTTGATTGACCTTGGTGATTATATAACATTATGGCTTCTGCGCATGTGCCTACCCATGATGCATTCTATTACAATTGTATTTATTTTTGTATTTCATATTTATGGGCTTTTAATGAACTGTGCTGTGGCTCTAAAAGTACTTAAGATCAAGTTGTAGGTTTTGTGCACATGCTTAGCTCTTGGAAGTCCCCTTACAGGTTTTGAGACAGCTCTGGCTCTGCCTTTCCCGTTCCGTTAACCCTCAGCATTGGCACCAAGGGTATGGAGAGCCTCTGCTTTCTCTTTCCCCGCTCTAACTACCTATCAATGATAAATCTATAGAAGCTGAACTCTGTTTTTGTCACGTTGCTAGCTTTTTTCTACTTTGTCTTTCGCACTGTTATTAAAAGCACTCTTATTTATACATGCAAGTAACAGAGTGTTGTTTTTCTCTTGGAATTCACAAGACTTCTTGAGAGCAGCAATTTACCATCTCTTACTAACTTTTTTGTTGCCATTTCTTGAGCGGAGCCTGATGGACACACTACACTCAAAGAATGTTTGTTAAATAAATGGTTTCGTGTACAGGTAGTTTAAGTAGAGTTTATATCTTCTGGTATGACATATTGTTGGCCATAGAATTTTTTTAAAAATTTATCTCAAAATGACATGGAAAGAGTATACTTTGGCAGAAGCATCTCAATTCTATCCTTTTGGTAATATATTTTTGGAAAATGTCGTATTTGTAGCACTATACTTTAATGAATTATAATTTAGCACAAGCGACATTTATGTAATGGAAATGGGCCATCTTAATAAGATTATAATTTTTGATGGTTACATAGAGAAATAAATGCAATGTGAATAAGATAATTTTGCAACCATTCAATAACACTGGCTTTCACCATCTAAATAATTATTGCTATTACAACTTTAATTTATTTCATATGTTAAAAATTCTTTATGTAAAATTAGTATTTCAACACATTTTTGGTCAACATTAAAGAAATGTTACTCATTATGACTAAGTCTGCTTTTATTCATATATGTTTATAACAGGGTAAAAAAAATCAAATAAAATATTGCAAAAGTAACCACTAACAACTGATTTGACATTGCCAAATTTGTTTTATGTTTATGATTTCAATTTTTTCCTTCTTTTTTTTTTTTAAAGATTTTATTTATTTGACAGATAGAGATCACAAGTAGGCAGAGAGGTAGGCCAAAAGAGAGAGAGAGGAGGAAACAGGCTCCCCGCTGAGCAGAGAGCCTGATGCGGGGCTCGATCCCAGGACCCTGAGATCATGACCTGAGCCGAAGGCAGATGCTTACCTGACCAAGCCACCCAGGTGCCCCAATTTTTTCCTTCTCTTATATGTAGCAAGAATTTACAGACATCTGTATAACAATTTGAGTTGAGAATCCTTAGAAATTTTTAAAATTTTCCTGCTGATATTTTATGGCTGACACCCATACCAGATTTTATCAACAATTTATTTTCAAAAATATTTCTCTCACTTATTTCTATAGTATTCTATAAAATATAGAATACTATATTATAATACTATATAATATAGAATACTATAGTATTCTATAGTATTTCTATAGTATTCTATAGAAAAAAACATTTCTATCACTTGTTATTTCTATAGTATTTCTATAGCATTATAGAATTAAGTTTAGGAAAGAAATTATCTTCCAACAACCATATGTCATTGTTTTGTATAATATTGAATTATATTGTGTAATTGCAATATTAAGTAACTGGTACCCAAAACTTTTCAGAATGAAGCCACATTCAGCAAACACTAGTAAAGCAAATACTTCCAGTGTCTTGGAGCCTACTACTAGCCTTTCGTGTTCAGTATTTTACAGACTTGGTTCTGCAATAATGTGATTTATAAGAAATTTATATTTGGTCATTCAGATGAGCCATTGTCTTTTTTTATGTTAATGAGGTGACTTCTGGAATGCACCCAAGGCAGATGGGGTGGGGTGGTTAATTGACAGAAACTCAATCTCCAAACCTCTGGGGAAAGTAGAGGGGATGGAGGTTGAATCCATGTCCGATAGTCAATGATTAAATCAACCATGTCTATTATAATGAAGCCTTTGTAAAACTGTCCGAAAGGAGTGGGCTTGGAGAGCTTTTGGATTTGGTGAACAAATGGAGATTCGGGAAGAGAGGTGTGCCTAGAGAGGACATAGGAATTCTGTGACCTTTCCACATACCTTGCTCTATGCATTTCTTTCATCTGGCTATTCCTGAGCTATATCTTTTCATGAAAACTGGTAATCTAATAAGTAAATGTTTCTCTGAAATATGTGAGCTGTTCTAGCAAATTAATCAAATTCAAAGAGGAGATCATGGGGAGCTGTTTTATAGTCATTTAGTTGGAGGTACAGGTAGCAACCTGGACTTTGATTAGCACCTGAAATCCAAGGAAAATGTTATTGGAACCTTCAATCTGTAGCTGATCTGTCATAAGCACGGGTAATAACCCAATCTTGTAATGGACATCGGAATGGACAGGGGCTCAAGTAGTCTTGAAGGACTGAACTTTTAACCTAGGCAATCTGATGCTATCTCTGGGCAGACAGTGACAAAACTGAGTTCTTGGATACCCTGCTGGTATCTAAAAATTATCTGGTGGTGAGGGAAACACTTGCCTCTGCCCACATTGGAAACTGGTCTCACAACACAAGAGTTACTCTTGGGAACCAGTTAAGCAGAACTTGGTAAGAGGGTTTCCATAATGTTTTCCAAATTTTTCACAACTTATATATATTATTTCGAAAAGAAACTAGAACAACATACCTACGAATGATAAAGTATATTTAAAAACCGCTACCATGAAACATACTCGCAAGAATCACAGATTATATGTGGTTGATAAATATCAAGAAACCTGTATCCAAACTATTTAAGATGTGTATTAAACTTTTTAAATTTTTTAAATAAATATACAATATATTTTTATTTTTTTTGTTTGACATTTTATTCTTTTTTTAATTTTTTATTTTTTATAAACATATATTTTTATCCCCAGGGGTACAGGTCTGTGAATTGCCAGGTTTACACACTTCACAGCACTCACCATAGCACATACCCTCCCCAATGTCCATAACCCCACCCCCCTTCTCCCAACACCCCTCCCCACTAAGATGTGTATTAAACTTATGAGGTATTTATGTTAAAATGATGATGAGGGGCACCTGGGTGGCTCAGTGGTTAAAGCCTCTGGCTTCAGCTCAGGTCATGATCTCAGGGTCCTGCTCGGCAAGGAGCCTGCTTCCCCCCTCTCTCTCTGCCTGCCTCTCTGCCTACTTGTGATCTTTGTCTGTCAAATAAAATCTTTAAAAAAAATAAAATGATGATAGAAATAACATTCAGAGGTATACAAACCAGATTTATTATATTTTATACATAATCAATAAAAATTATTCTTTTCAGTAACTCCGTGATCTATGAAAAAAGCAAGAATTATCCGGCAAGATCAATATACTGAAATATAAGCTAAAAAGAAAGTTAACAAGGTATGTGCACATGAAATGTGTCAATAACAGAATTAAGAAGTTACTACAATGAAACAATGTTTTGTGTTCAAAGACTTTTCTAAGCATTTGAAAAGCTTATAAAATGGTAAATGCTCTTTAATATTATGCCACATTTATTTCAAGGTTGCCAAAGCTGACCCAATATTAATTACTGGGAAATGTTCTCAGAGTCTTTTTTGAAGAGTCATAAAAATTCTAACAAACTACTTAGTGCTGAAATGCAAGACAGAAGTCTCAGAGGAAAATACTCTAAGGTCAGTGAAAAGAATCTGACAAGGTTGTCCTACTCTGAAATAAATGAGGGCAGATTCACATAAAACCACTTTACAGTTCTGCTCATATAGCTAATCAAAAGATTCATTTGATTTTTATTTGGATGGGATTTAGGTGATCTTTACAAAAGAATTTAAAATGTTTATGTTGTTCTCTATTATACTTTCGGTGCACCTAATATTAATTCTAGTTATGTTATCAAGATTACTGCTAGATTTTATCTTTTACAAGAAATACCCATGAGAAGTAATAGATAACACAGAAATGTCCTCTTTTCTCAAAGTTATAATTTTAGTAAGATTTAAATCAAATATTTACTATTTGCTTTATAATATTTGTTTTATAAAATATAGATCTTTGAAAGATTTACTGCTGGTTTTTTGATGAATCAATAAGAAAAAGGAATATTTTAGCATCATAAAATTAACATGACTTTGAAACAAAAAACATTAAGAAAATGGCATTGATTTCTGTGATAATCTTAACGGTTTACTTCTTTAATCACCTCATACCATTTAATAACATTTTCACCAAACTGCTATATATGACAAAAAATATATGTAAGTTGTGTATATTATATATTTTCATAAATATACAAGCACACATATATCAAATAAAATATCTTTTTTCCTAAGAAATCAGAAATTGATTTTAATTATGTTTAAACAAATGACATTATTGGTTTATCATCAGAATCATGGACTGGACATCTTTTCTAAAATTGTTTATTATTCCTGGAGTGACAGGGAGAGGTTTGTGGCAAGAACTATAGAAATATACCAAGAAAAGGCTGATTTGTCATAACTGAATATGAATGCAACTTATCTTCTTATTCTTACTGAAACTGATAGCTAATATAATGTCTGATCTGATCATATGTTTTCATTCAAATATTCATAAAAATCACACAAATAATAAATGTTTGAATCAGCACCAGAAACAAAGTAATTAATTTGACTAGTTTATTATGCACTGTTAAAAGGTTCTTGGTTTCAGTGGTCAGTCTGATACCATAATTTTCTCCACTTTCACAGAATTTCCATTCTGGAGAGAAGAGCTAGATGAGAAATGAACAAGTACATTAGAGTAAAATCCTTCCATAAGAGAGAGAATGGTGCTCCTAATTTAATTATGTAAAATGAGGGTTGTGTTATATCAAAATTAATGGTTTCAACTGTCTTAAATGTACAAAATTAAAAACAGTGATAGGGCTTGTTTTTCCACTGTAGTTGTTGAAAGCACCCTTTTGCTCATCAAATCTAACATTTTCCCAGTTACTTAGATCTATGTATTCCATCTATTTCATTCCTGGAGGCACCAAGATCACTTTGTCTGTCAGAGGATGCAGATAACATACTCTAATTGCCAATCTACCTCTCCTGCCCATTATAGTAATTTTACCCACATTGTCTGTTAACTGTTATCAGCTCCTTTAAGAGAACTTTTTCATGACCCAGGATTCCAGAAAGTCCATTTAGATGGTATTCTTTCCCACTACCATTCCCTTCTTTCAGAAGACAGCCACTGCAGAGCCTTTTAAAGATGCTAGGACTCCTTATACCGATGTTCCCAGGGCTTTATTGTAGCAATTATCCTCTTGGCACTCCTCCCCCAAGTGCTTCTTACTGGCCCAAGTGATCCACAAATGGTTGGCAATAGAGTCCAGTAAATGTATTTGCAGAAGTCAGTTTCCTAAGATAAAACCAATACTGAGGAAGTTCAGAGAATTAATCACAGAGCAAATAGGTAAAAGAACACCATAATCATGCATAAATCTTGTTTGTTTTAGTAGATAAGGAGAGCCAAACTGAGTTGGAAGGGAGTGAGGATTAGCCACTTCCTCCATAAACTCAGTGCCAGATAATAGCAGAATCAGATTTCAGAGTGAAATTTGTCATAAATTCCAATACTGCTCTACTTTTTCATAATTCTACTTTTTTTATAATGAGGTACAACATCACTCATACATTTCTTCTATAAGCTTGATTATGTTTCAGCTTTTTTTTTTTTTAATGTTCTCTAAGCATAGTTTGCGTGGAAGCATCACTTACAGATGACAAGACAACATTTTACAAAGTCTGATACTTGTAGTTGATACCAAGCAGAATTCTGGACACAGGATCATTTAGCATTCAAATTACTGCACTGTCCCTAAGGATACTCACAATGCATTTTCTAGAATGTAATCCACATGCATGCAAAAGTGAAATGTCTTCTTTTAAATGGATCAGTTTCAACTGGTGAACATATTGGCTATCTCTAATATGACCTATGAGAGCTCATTTTTAACAGCTATTAAACTAATTACAAAACTACAAATACCACTAATAAAATTTACCATTTCCAAGAT
The DNA here is from genome assembly GCF_022355385.1 of Mustela nigripes. Taxonomy (NCBI): domain Eukaryota; kingdom Metazoa; phylum Chordata; class Mammalia; order Carnivora; family Mustelidae; genus Mustela; species Mustela nigripes. Next base: position 185,664,304 of record NC_081557.1, on the reverse strand, counting down.
TCATTACACTAGGTTAACAAAGACTGTCAGGTTAAGGACAGAAATAATTCTTGTAGAAGTGACCCTGTAGTATGGCCTTTCAGAGTAATTCTAGCCCACCATCTCTTCAGTGTGAATCCCTCATTAGGTCAGATGATTTTTCCCAGAATGTAGCTTAACTAATGAATATACACATTTCAATTACCATCTGTGCTGAAATATTTTAAAATAAATTACAATCATTACAATTTTCCCCCCTTTGGTAGTGGGGGTAGGGGTTTCTTAATTTTCCATATTGAATCCAATCTTTCACCTTTATCTCCCACTTTCAACAATGGAAGGTGTGAAGTGCTATAATTAAAGAACCCACACAGTTACTAGACTCCTACCTTCACCAGCTGTTCTAACTTCTTTCAGACAGAACTTTATTACTGTTCACATAGTTTTCTGCCATTGAATCTTATTTAGTTTCCAACCTTGTAGACTTGCCAACTTCCAGTCCATTAATTATTTACATTTGCCAAAAAAATATTTTTTTTAAAATTTCAATTTGGATAATGGCAGTCCCCTTTTAGAAATCTTAGCAACTTCTCACTGCTTCCTTCCAACAACTAAATCCTAAACATTATATTCAACGCTAATGATGATCTAACCTCTACTTCTCCTGATTTTTATTGCTTAACATTCTCTGTTTTTTCCTGTATTCCATCTATTTTAAATTATTTATGCTTCCCCAACATGCTACATTGTTTTACATGATCAAGTATTTATAGACCCATTCTTTTTGCCCAAATTCACTCTTCCTTGTTCATCAGGTTAATCTCAATTCATCTTTTAAATTCAAGTTACTTTCCCAAAATATTTTCTTCTGATGGCCTGGGTCTCAATAGGTCAGATAGCCCATATGTGAACCTCTGAAACATCACACAGTTCCTTAAAATATAAAGCTTCACCACTATATTATAATTATCTTTTTATCTTTTCTCTTCCAGTTGGCTGTGAGGTCTCCAAGGTTATAGATCTTATCTATAACCTTTGAATTCTCAAACCTTAGAACACTGCTTAGCAATATGAAGCATAATAATTGCATCTTAACATGTTTCAATTAAATTTTTAGGTCTGAGATTTAGGACTTATACTTCCATTTTTTTTACGTTGGTTTCTTTACCTATGAAGTAGTGGGTAGCAATTCTCTTCACCTTTGCCAGATGTCTTATTTATTATTTTCTTTATCATGATCAATATACCAAAAAATCCATTTAATTCATTTACTTTATAGTGCAATGCTTTGAAATATTAGTGCCCAAAGGATTATTTCATTTGAGATAAGAAAAAAAGGACGTGAATCCTTGCTGTCTTTAAAAAGTTCTGAAATTTCTGAAAGTGTGGAAGCAAGATTTATGTCTCATCAAAATAGAATTGGAAGAAAATAATTTGAAATATACGTTTAAAATAGAAATAAAAGTGTAGATGGTGTTTCTTCCAAATGAACAACATGCTCTGTCTTCAAGGCTGATTCCTGGAATGAAACTACAGAATTCTACTGCTCAGAGACATTAGTGCTGAGCTTTGATGTCCTAAGTTATTTTCCATGCAAGCTTTCAATTAGGCAGACTATGCATCCCTTAATGTTTTCAAAGCTACCCCACCTAGGTTGAATTGTTGTTCCTTTGTGCTGGCATTCTCTTTATTGACTTTTTTTTTTTTTTTTTTTTTTTTTTTTTTTTTTTTTTTTTTTTTTTGCGCCTGTCTCATCCTGGTGCTTTTACATCATGATTTCATATCTGCTTGCCTTTCACACACACACACACACATGATGGTACACAGATGCTTCTTGTGGGTATTTAATCATCAATTCATATATTGAGAGATCTCCTTTCTCCATACTACCTTATAGATATCCCATGTGGTTTATAAAGTATATCAAAATTATGACTATCTTTTAAGTTGAGGGAAATAGCCTGCCCCATTAAACTAGATCATGGAATTTATTTTAACATGTGTTTACATATACAATATTTATGCATGCACACATGTATATATGATATAGATTGAAATTTTATCATACATATTATTAAATATTACATAACATTAGAATATTACATATTGTATATAATTATATATGAGTACTATATTCATATTATATAAAGAATATACCCTTTTTTCCATTTTAGAAATTTATAAGGTTTGTGCAGCAGACATTCTATGATTCTAAAATCTTTCATTATATATAATATATAGTCGCAGTTCCTAAGATAGTTGTAAATAAATCAGTGAGTTAAGAAAAACTCACTGGTTTCAGCTAAACTTTTGCCTCTCAGGGATGTCCTCCCTGAACTTGCAACTTAAATTTTACCTCTCTCTTTTTACCTTCTCTCACAGTACTATAATTTGTCTTCACATAGTGTATATCCATCTGTTTATCTGTGGTGGTATACCTATTGCCTAGCACAGTGTCAACCCTTCCTTCCTTCCTTTTTTCCTCCCTCCCTCCCTACCTCCCTCTGTCTACACATCCTTCCATCTATTGGTTGAATGAATACATGAATCAATTTATGAATGAAAGAGAAAGAGGGGGGGAAAGAGTAAAAAAATGGTGGGAATTCCTAAACAATAGCTCTATAACAGCTTTCATCTTTTCCTTGAGACCAGGTCCTACACTGCCTGAAAAGCTGAAATGATCTGGGCACAAAATGATGAGATAAATAGGGCCAGGCAACTGTACATACAAATCCCATACCTGTAGTTCTTCCTCTCTAGAGAAAGGTGATCCAGTACTGTGTAAAGCACTCATTCTTGTATGAGACTTCTGCCTGGGGACTTTGGCATTCACTACCATTCCTTATTGTTGTCATCTACCCACCTAAAATCTGTATCCTTTGTTCACTGAAGGTATGGAGAACTGGCAGAGTCTCTTTTGTATCCTGAAATTTGTCATAAATTTGAGAGATTTAGAATTCCATGAAGAAAAATTCATCTAAGAAGTTAGTATTAAAATGTGCAATGCTGGGGAGCCTGGGTGGCTTGGTCAGTTAAGCATCTGCCTTCAGCTCAGGTCCTGATCTTAGGGTCCTGGGATTGAGCCCCATATTGGGCTCTCTGCTTGGCAGGGAGTCTGCTTCTCCCTCTCCCTCTACCCCCTTGCTTGTGATTTCTCTCTTTCTCACAAATAAATAAAATAAAAACCTTTAAAAATAAAATAAAATGTACAATGCTATTTATTGTGATAACTTTACCTCCACTGACTTTGACAAACAAAATTTAGGACCAATCCTGGGATCTGACCATCACCTAGACTCACTCTACCTTACACATCTAAACTTGAACACTTCACTCTGTTGACAGAGACTGTCTCCTTGTTCTCTCATGATCCTGGTCCCATGCCAATTTCTCTTTAACATCATATATGGTCCTTTGAGATCCCCATTTATTTCTAGACTGTCAGCACCACCACCCTTCATCCTAGCCAGCCTGGACAAGCCATGCAGCTGACACTTGTCTTTTTGTTTGTTTGTTTGTTTGTTTGTTTCTTCTTCTTCGTTTTTTGTTTTGTTTTGTTTTGGTTTTGGTTTTGGTTTTGGTTTTGGTTTGTTTTTCCTCTGTCTGCTAAGCCTCTTGAATATGTTCCTAAGGTCATTCTTATAGAAGCCAGACACTTGCTTTCCTAGGCTCTGGTATATAAGGTTTCCTAGCCTGTTTCACTCAAACATATCCTGTCAAATTAAAAATTAGTGATGTAAAACGTGATGAGAAAAGCTGGCACCACAGAGAATCCCTTCTGGCAAGCTTAGTGTGAACTGCATCCAGTTTCAATGGAGCCAGTGACCGAGGTTCTACTGAAAGAAACCGATATCCAGCATTGGTTCTCACGGTGCTATGATTTGTGTTGATCTGTGGAAAGGCAGCTGTCCACCACCCCTGTACCACTTCTCGGGGTGACACTAGGTACTTTTCTCTTTTAGGCAGCTTTTAAACCTTGCATTCTGGTCCATCCTCTGTAAATTTCTTTTCTTACTAAACTAGCCAAAATTGATTTCAACAAGTTATACTCATGATGGAGGCATTCATCTGCCGGAGTTTAAGAGTATAAGAATTAGCGTCTTTGGTTCAAATACTGACTATACAACTTAGTAGCCCCTGGATCTCGGACAAGTTATTTCCTCCTCTTTGTGCCTTGGTTTCTTCATCTGTTATATGAAGATAAAAAGCAGTAGCTACCTCTGGAGCCTTCTGTGAGGAGTGCTTGGCATACTACAAATATTATGAGAGTATTTGCTGTCATTACAATTAGTGATCGCATTTGGTTGATCATATAAGCTTCTTTCCCACCAGCAACTTTAATTTTATTGTGCCTTTATTTCGATACAGTTTATTTATATACTTATTCACTTACCTACTTGTGCTACTTATTGTAGCACTTATTTAATATATATTTCTAATATAGTCACCCAGAAAAACTGAAGTCTAAACCTACATTACAAAATACCCTCTCCAGCTCTCCATATGACTTTAAGGTAGGCTTATAAAGACCAGGCTGACTTGTTGCTGTGTCAGTTGAAAGCTCATTTGGGTCTTGATTACCAGCTTTCACAGGTGCAGGGTCAAAACCCTCTTCTATCCCCTGAAATGACTTTTTCAGAGCATGCTCATTCTTTTATTTTGAAATAATTTAGGCTAATTGATATCATTTACTTCATAATCTTGCCACTCAAATTTCTTAAATGTGTGAATTTCATGCTTTGTCTCCGCTTCCTTGATTAACCCCCTCTAATATGCCTCGTGACTTCAGGACACCGAGATCATGTTCATTACAGTTACCAAAAGTCTCCCAATTGCCAGACTTCAAGGATACTTTCAGTCCTTATCACACTGTAATTTGTTATATTATGTGACAGGATTGCACACTTCATCCTCAAGCCTCCTTAACCCTTTAATGTCCATAATCACCTGCTTCCTTGGTTATTTTCACATCCCTGTGCCTCTGACGGATACTTCTTCCATTGTTCACGCTTGCATTTTTGGTGTCCCTTATGATTTAACACAAAGCCTAGACTCCTTGACCAATCTCCTAGAGCAATTACCACAACACACTGATGTTCCTAAATTGATCTCTTAGTCCCTACCTTTGCCTGAGCTCCACAATCTATTCTAGGCATTGTGCACTTGTATTGGTTGAAAGCACATGTATGATTGTTTTTTGGTAACCGGGGTAAGTACAGGGCTTTGTAGTCTGCAGAGACAGAGAATCCAAAGGTAATATGCATGATGATTGGAGAAATGTTATGAATGTCTGAGTGAAAATGGTCAGAAAATGGAGAAATACGAAAAAAGAATTGTCGGGTTAATGATATTGTAATTTCTTGGTAAAAGACTCTCGTACTTTAATGCCTGACTATAAAATAAGCATATGACTCCCATAGTCAGGATTTGTGAATGTAAGAAATATAATAGTGAGGAGAAAACGATTATGCAGCAATGTCTACGGTAGCCAGAAGAACCCTGTTTAATGGTATTCAACATAAAAGGTTAAATTCTTTTATTTCTGCTCAGCAGAGGATCTGATTTTAGCTCAGATCCCCTCAGGAAGTTACTTTCTCTACCATCAGAAATGGAATATAAAAAAAAAAAAAAAAGAAAGAAAAGAAAAGAAATGGAATATAATAGACTTCTCTATCCCTGCAGTGTGACCTAGAATGTAAAAGGTACAAATTTTATTAGCACATCAGAAGTCTGAAAGAAACACCATTTCATGGCACCTGAAATTAGGAATAGGCATTTTTCACAGCATATGGGGGAGATGCATTCTTTAACAAATACAATTGATATTTTGCTATTCAAAATCTGAGAGCAGAATAAGATCAGTAGGGTGACCTGAGCCAATCACTGTCCTGATATAAGAAAGTGACACCCAGGGCAAACCAAATAGGAATACAAATCTTACCTGTCATAGGAAGGCGAGCAGCAGAACTTGCATGAAGGCAGAAGAAGAAAAATTTGGACTGAAACAGAGATATTATGTCAGCCTCTGATGATGGTCTTTACTTAATCCTTAGTAAAAAAAAAAAAAATAGACTATGAAAATTGTGCATATAACTTATATATTCCTTTTATTGTTATGACTAAGTTTCTACACAGTACATATTTCTCAATTTAGAATTTGGTCAATATTTATCATTTTTCTTTTTTATTTTTAATTAAATTGAATGACCATTTCAGAGCGGGAGATGTGGGTTAGGTAAAACATTTCCTGAGTCATGCAGTGAAGCTTCACATAGTCAGAGCCAACAAAACTGGGCCAGGCAAGCAAGAAAATCCAGACTGGGGTTCTAATAAATTAACTTTTATCTGAAAGTTCTCTTCTTTTCTTTTCTTTATTTTTAATATTTTATTTATTTATTTGACAGAGAGACGCAGCAAGAGATAGAACACAAGCAGAGGGAGTAGGAGAGGGAGAATCAGGCTTCCTGCTGAGCATGGAGTTCAATGCAGAGCTGAATCCCAGGACCCTGGGATCATGACCTGAGCTGAAGTCAGATGCTTAACTACTGAGCCACCCAGGTGCCTCTGAAAGTTCTTTTCTATGTACTTGAAAACACCTATAAGGACAGTTACTGAATGAAACTACACTCACCCCCATAATGCTATTACTATCATAATTTGTATAAATTTAAAAGGTTTATGAATGTATTTTATACTAAATTTAAAAAGAATGATTTATGATACACAATTTATATAAGATTTATTTATTCATTCTTTTTTGTATTAAAGTTGCATTTACACAATATTTAAAGAAATAATCTGTGGCAGTAATGGTATAAAAGGGTGAGTGGATACATAGTTGAGATAAATTTTTGTATATTTGAAATCAAAATGGGATTAATATAAACTAGACTGTTATAAATTAAGATTTTATTTGTAATACCCAGGGAAACCACTAAGAAAATTGCTTAAAAATATACGAATTCAGCAAAGTCACAGGATATAAAATCAACATACAAAAATCTGTCACATGTCTTTTTTTCCTCATTTAAATTAAATTAATTAACATATAGTGTATTATTAGTTTCAGAGGCAGATTTCAGTGATTGATCAGTCTTATGTAATACCCAGCTCTCCTTACATCGTGTTGACCAACAGAGTCATAATTCTTTTATGAGGTTGTAAAATAAAAAGAGGTATAAACAATAATATATAAAATTGTACTGAGTTTCTACCAATTGCGTACCTGATTTTAGGTAATGTGGCTATAACAATATTTTTTTAAAAGATTTACTTATTTATTATATATAGAGAGATAGGTGAATGGGGAGTGGAGAGGGGCAGAGGGAGAGCGAGAATCCTGAAGCAGACACCCCACTATGCACTATGTGGGGCCCCATTTCAGGACCCTGAGATCATGACCTGAGCCAAAATCAAGAGCCTCCCACTTAATTCACTGAGCCACCAGGTTGCCCCTGGATATATCAATAATTAAAACAGATGAAGTGTCGGCTTTCTTGGAGTTCTTATTCTAGTTGTGAGGAGAGTAAGGGAGTGAGGTGTGAGAACATTGGAAGAAGAGCACTAGAGGCAGAAACAGGAACATCTACCTTTCCCATGAAAGGAAACACTCAACTCAGGTGGCAAGAACGCTCTGGGGGAGAAATGGTGGGATTGAAGGATACTTATAGGAACATCCACAAAGCTTGTCTTGAACTATTGGATAAATGAAGGTCTTAGTTACAGAGACTACAAAAAGTTGGAGAGGACAAAGCCCTGGGTTAAATTAGTCAAAATTCAGGAAAACAGATAAAATATCTCTGACATATAAGAAAGCAGCAAGAGGAGATTTAACACAGAGAACTAAAAGATAACAAAACCACAGGAGAGGCCCAGAGAGCAAAGCTCAGGAAAAGCTGCTATGAGCTTCAAGACACCAAGGAGTACAGAGATGAGAGCAAATTGCCATGGCTGATTTCAATTTCCTGGAGCAGGAAAATGAGTGATTCAGAAGAATGTATTCCATAGCTTCCTCCAAGAAAACCCACTTCTGTTGACTGCTGAAGTCTACAGATCTTTATTTTCTGCGTGAACAACATTGACTATGGATCAATTGCCACATTATCAGAATAAAAAACATTCTGTGGGTTGCTCCAGTAAAGAAACCACATTGTACCATATCTGATCATGGAGTCATCAATTGATATTCCCATCATTTTCCAATTCATATATTTAAATATGCCAGATAGGCGAGTTAAATTAAGACTTACCATGAAGATCTACCATGAAATATATCCTTTAAGTCTTTCATGGAGGCACTAAATTCTGTCATTCTTCCAGGGATGTAGTGCTGGGTTCAGTTTTCCACTTTATTAAAATATAAATTAATGGTGTTGGGAAACCAGTTCCAGGAACTTCCACTTGGCCCTTCCTAAAATAATAGATGCTAATTCGAGGGACAATTTAACTAAAGAAAGCATTTGTGAGCTTCCAAATAAGGAGAAAAATTCATAGGTAAATCCACAAACACTGAGTTTACTCTAACATAGACCCTATCCAAAACTCCAATTATCATCATACTGTCATAATTATATCCCTGATTCATGGGCCGCAGTGATGTTTTACATCTCTAAAGATCTTCACTTCAAACACACCATTAAATCTTCAAAATCCTGGATATTTTCTTTCCCTAGACCATAGCCACTCTTTTAAACTGCCACGAGAACATTACATGAGAAACAGGAAGATTTAGAGTACATGTACTTGTCAGTGTCTCTTGTCTCTAGTACTTCTTCAAGCAGATCCATCATCTACTTCTTTCAAGTGTTATGGGACAGTAAATTTTCTCAAGCCTGGAATTGGGAGAGAATTCATGACTGTCCATTGTAATGACTCAGTCAGGTATATTCACCACAAAAGAGACTTTTTATTTCTTTTACACAAATGAAGGAATAACTTATTAATATGCTCATTGGTTTCAGTTCCATAAACCCCATGATCAATTAGCCATGGCCAAATATTTCTGCTTGCCCAGCTTACTACTGACTTTAGCTTACATCAGCTAGGTCATCAGCAATGAAGCACTAACACTTGGTCTTTGCCCCTCCAGAATCTCAACTTTCATGTAAATATCAGCAAGCCACATTCATAAACTTCATTCCTGCTTGCTGAGTATAGTCCCAGAAGTTTGGAAGAATGTCCCTTCACCAATTTCTTTTTTTTTTTAAATTTTTTATTTTTTATAAACATATATTTTTATCCCCAGGAGTACAGGTCTGTGAATCACCAGGTTTACACACTTCACAGCACTCACCAAAGCACATACCCTCCCCAATGTCCATAATCCCACCCCCTTCTCCCAAACCCCCTCCCCCCAGCAACCCTCAGTTTGTTTTGTGAGATTAAAATTCACTTATGGTTTGTCTCCCTCCCAATCCCATCTTGTTTCATTTATTCTTCTCCTACCCACTTAAGCCCCTATGTTGCATCACCACTTCCTCATATCAGGGAGATCATATGATAGTTGTCTTTCTCTGCTTGACTTATTTCACTAAGCATGATACGCTCTAGTTCCATCCATGTTGTCGCAAATGGCAAGATTTCATTTCTTTTGATGGCTGCATAGTATTCCATTGTGTATATATACCACATCTTCTTGATCCATTCATCTGTTGATGGACATCTAGGTTCTTTACATAGTTTGGCTATTGTGGACATTGCTTCTATAAACATTTGGGTGCATGTGCCCCTTAGAATGTCCCTTCACCAATGTTCTTAATGCTATGGTTAAGTGACTTGTTTTTTGGGCCCTCCCAAGGGAAATAGTTGGCTGAGCAATTCACCATGATTAATCTGTGTAAACAAGTCTATCTCTCTAATTCTTTGGATTCCTTGCTCTAAAAGATACCAAAGGATTTCTGGCATCTCACTTTTTTCTAACAAAGATCACTATGGTGTCCAAGATTTGGTTAACCGACTAAGTGAACTGTTGTTTCCACTCCCAGATGCTGGAGCTAAAATGGAATTCTGAATTTATAGTGAATGTTCCTATGTTCATAAACATGGTTCAATCAAATATTATATTCCATCCTCCTTATTCTCACACCTTTATAATCCATTTTTGTTTGCATTTTCTAGATTTCCACTGATATACTTTTGTAAAATTTTGTAATTCTTTTGATACACACATTACTTTGACCTAGGTAGACTCTCATTCACTTTACTGGTTTCTAAGTCTGCAAATAAAAATGGTCATATATGTGGAATTTACAGAGAGTGGACATCCCCTTATAAGATAACTGTTTTAAGTAAGAACAGGAAGTATTTGTGTGGTGGGAAGATAACTTTAGTTGGGGGAGAAGATGGTGATTCTAACTGCAAATAAATTTGAAGTTTTAAGGTACTCAGATTCATTGGCATTCACCCAAATCTGTTGCACTCCAATTCACAGGTCCCTAAATGAGACCTAAAGTTTCAAATAAGGTTACCAATAACATTGCGAATGAACTTGTACTATAATTCAATAGTTCACAGTGACTGATTATTCTCCAAAGAGCTATGTGGGAAGAAGAAGGGGACCTTAACCATGGAATCACATTGGTTCTCTGAACCATGTCTTGGCTGGACTTGTTATTTTCATTCTGTCACTCTCCAGTTTATTCAGAAGCAGTACATTCTCCTCAGTTTTTTATACTCATGTTTTCATGATACCATTTTATACTAATAACTACTTTATCATCCCAAACCTGCTTCTGATAAAAACTTCATTCCTGGTATATATAGGGCATAATTTACCTATTTACCTAATTAAATAATTTGCCTAATTAATCTAAATAATTTACCTAATTAATTTGCTACTGCACACCATGGGAAAAGTTTCTCCTTTTCCACCAGTGAAGAGCCATCATATCTTACCAGAACAAGTAATCGACTAATTCCATCTCTGAGGGTGTATCTCTTCACTGACTGAGAAGTTAAGGTTTGACCGAAACATAGGAATCATCCTGATATCATAAACAAGAGGACGATCAACATGTGGAATGAGAATCTTAGAAATTATTGAATGGCTGGGGGACAAAAAGATCAGAGGAAATCACTGCTAGCTTTAGGAAATCACTAAGTGCAGGCATCACAAAAACTGCTTGCGGGGCACCTGGGTGGCTCAGGTTATGATCCCATGGTCCTGGCATTGGGCTCTCTGCTCAGCAGGGAGCCTTCTTCCTCTCTCTTTGCCTGCCTCTCTGCCTATTGTGATCTCTGTCTGTCAAATAAATAAATAAAATCTTTAAAAAACAAAACAACAACAACAACAAAAAAAAACTGCTTGCATTTATCACAGCTGTTTTTTGCAACAAAGTGAATAATTTATAAGAGAATGTGTGGAAGGTGCTGATCCAACTTTACATATGCCACACATTTCCTTATTACTACCATTGAAATAATTAATTTTCTTTCTATACCATCACTCAAATTCCAGACAAATTGTTTCCCATTGGCAGAATCTATATTGGAACTCTGGTAAAAGATCCTGGAAATAAATTTCCAATTTTTCGAGGCTCTGATTTTTTTAGGGGGTGGGGGGGTAATGAAAATAAATGCTGCTTAAGGAAAGGAAAGGGAAAAAAAAGAGAAAGCAAAGTTTTGGATACTTATTAAGCATGGATGAGGTGATGATGATTAGACAACTGGATATAGAGCTCTGGAATTCAGGAGAAAAGTCTGGGATAATAATCTTTAATTTCAAATACAGAGTTTAAAGACAATTTAAATTCACAGTTGTTTTGGAATAGAACCTTATGAAGTACACATAGGTAGAGAACAGAGGAGGTTCACTGACTATATGCCTTAGGCCATTCCAATATTACACATGAGGAAAAAAGCATAGATTAGTTATTTCACCCAGGAAACAAAGATCAATCAAGGATTGATGAGAGAGGAAGGCAAAGAGAGCGTGGAGCCCAAATTCAAGCCAATAATATGTTTCAAGAAGTAAGAAACTAGTAATTACATTAAATGTAGCTGAGAGCTTGGGTAAGAAAAGGACTCTGAAATGACCAAGGGTTTTAGAAAAATAGAGGTTATTTTACTCCGACAAGAGTACTTTTGGTAGATTGGTGGCAGAATGGAGACCTTTTGTAAATTTAAGATTAATTTAAAAAGGGACCACTAAAAGGGGGGGGGCACTAACCATTATACAAGTTACAGATGTTAGGATTATATAATCAGTGGATAACTTCCTCTCATCATAAAAACTAACTACCCAACAAACAAAATAACTAATCCTACAAATCCATTATGGCTGTAACCAGATGCCTTAAAAATTAAATAACACTTTCAATAATCCAATTGGTGAATGATAGTCTCAGACTTTCCTAGTTGATACTGAGATAGAGAAAAGTGGGCAAATAAGAGATAAGGAGGTAAGGTACCTTAGTGAATAAATCTGTTGACAAAGATAATATATAAATCATCCAGTTTGTTTAGTGTGAGGCACTAAAAATAAACTTTAAATGATTTCTCATGGTAGAATTAGTACAGATTCCCATATTATCAATGCAGTATCTTCTGACTGAATAATATAACCTAAAGAAAATAATATTTAGAGTCAGAAGTAAAGGAAAATAACTTTTGAGTCCTGCTTTGTATTAGGTTTATGCATGTCTAATCCTCCCAATCCTTCTTTGTCAAAAAAGGTAACTGAAGCTTCCAGAGATGTTAATTTGTCCCCAGTCTAGTCAATGCTAGATCTGGGGTTCAAACATAAGCCCAAGCTAACTCATTCCACTTTGACTACCCTTGGTTTTATGTTTCTTTTGTTCTTGGGAAAGTGGTGTATACATATATTGTATAAGTAATAAAATATATTTATTATATTAAAATATATATGAGATAGAAACATCGTCTCCTACCACATCCTAGACTTTATGATAGATCTAAGATTAAATGAGACAACTATGGAAGAGTATTTTATAAACCACAGAGCTATAGAGCATTAGAGACAAAACAGGATTTATAGATCATTTTAAAATATTTTTAAAGTAATGACTTTGAATTAAATAAATCACTTTTTCAAAAGGGTTTATTTTTTTTTATCAAAGCCAGGTATAAAACAAACAAAAAAGAATACTAGAATTATGATGGGCTCGTGAATTTTAGGCAAATCCTTCACTTACCCACGGAAGATTTTGAGGATGTTCAACAATGTATTTTCAACAAAAAGTCTCCCAGGTCTGTGAAGCATACAGAAAGATGAATAAAGCATCAGAAATGTAGAGCAAAAGGCTCACAAGAGGGAAGGAGATTCAGGATAATGATACTAAAGATTGCAATGACATTCTGAACAATTACACATAATTTTATCAGGAAGCTAAAAAAGCAAAATGTCTGTACTCTTAACCTATTTAGAGAAAAAAGCCTTATGCATTTTTTAATAGGACTTTAGGAAGGAGTCCTGAAAAATCAATAGGCTTAGCAATCTGAAATGTCAAATTAAAAACTTACTTTATAATTAATTATACTGTGAGACCTATTGATCCGGTAGGTAAACAACTAAAATTTATAGATAAGGTAATATCACCATCTAAGTTTTAATAGATTTTTTTAATTATTAAGAATAATTACGTGAAATTTCAGTTGTATTATTTTGAATCAGAAACACAAGATAAAATGATGATCTGAGTTCTATCATCTCAGAAATTTTAAACAGCATGAATTAAATGTCAGCTACTTAAATTTTGGCATGAAATCAAAAGCTGTTTTATTTCCTGTTCTACTAAAATCAATATGATTTTTGTTCAGAATATATTAAGTACATCAAATACAAGAATATTTACGTAAAAAGACTACATACATTTAAAATCAGTATTTGATTTGCTTATACAGGTTTTCTTTTTTTTTTTTAAAAGATCTTATTTATTTATTTGACAGAGAGAGATGACAAGCAGGCAGAGAGGTAGGCAGAGAGAGAAGGAAGCAGGCTCCCTGCTGAGCAGAGAGCCTGATGCAGGGCTTGATCCCAGGACTCTGAGATCATGACCTGAGCCAAAGGCAGCAGCTTAACCCACTGAGCCACCCAGGCGCCCCATGCTTATACAGGTTTTCTATGTCACTTTTCCCTCCCACCTTATCTTAAATCTTATATCCATTTCTCTATTTACATATTAAATGTTTAGTCCAAAACAGAATGACAAATACGGACCAGCAAGCTAATGTCATAAAGCCTGTTTGTGATTTTAAAGCTTAAATATTATGCTCTGTGCCAGTGTCAATGACTCCTTTATAAAATAGAAAGCTATGAAAAAATATCTTAGTTTTAAACCATATGTCTCCAATAAAATACTTGCATAATTAGAAACATGGCAACATTTCAGTGAAGTTAAAACTAGACATAATCAGAATCAAAGCAATTAAATTAAAGAGGAAGGGATGCATCTGTATTATAAGATAAATGATAGAAGTACATTAGAGATATTGACAATAGATTTCACATGAGATGGGAAAATAATGACTTCCCTATTGTCATTTTCTTAGACATTAACCCACATTTCTTATTATCAAATTCTCCAGCTTTGTCTTGTTAAATTTTTTCAACTGTCAGCATTAAAAGTTAAAGGCCCTGTACTGAGACTAGGTTTAAAACAGTCATGGCAAAGGATGCTTCCAAACTTTTTCAAGTAATATTTTCAGCAAGACTTTTAGCAGAATTCACAGAAGTTGGTTCACACTACTTGAATTGTATGGTCTAAGCAGTGGAAAAGAGAAATAAAACAATCTACCAGAATGTGTTAAGAATTAGAGAAAATCAAATAGTTTAAACAATCCAGAATATTTGAAGAATTAGAGAAAAGCAAATTTGATTTGTAGCCTCCTCACTAAGGCAAGTATAAAATATGAGCATTTTATCACCAAAATTGGAGGATTTTATTCTTTTTATGGTTTTATTGTGTTTATTTCTGTATGCAAACTGCCACATAACATAAAACCAGAAAACACATCCTGAACCTTTTGGGAAAGATAGCACCCTTCACACATAAATCTTGGTGCCTCTTTATCTTGATGGGTAGTGTATGTATTTGTGTCAAGCCTAACTACTTTAATTCCTTTCAGAGTCCCTAATGGCCATTAGAGTAGTGAAGGCTCTGGGGCATTGTAATAGCCTTTAGTTCTAGAGACACTGATTACTTGGGATGATTAAAGGTGAGCAAGTTTCAGCTATGAAATTGTTTTACATCTCTCAAATAACCTTTCCTCATTGCAAGCAAATAAAGGAAACAATAAAAACTTTAAAAATATATATATATGGGGCCAAAGGAATTAAAAAGAGCCTATAATAAAAGACAAATAGCTACCATTTTAATTTTAAACTCTTTTTCAAAAACATATGTATTACTATGAAAAAGTTATTAAACAAAATTATATGTATTTTCATATCTATAATATGTAATATCAATATAAAGTCACATATATTATATGCCAATATAATAAATGCCAAGTGGGAATAGGATAGCTAACTTAAGAGTAGTGATATTAAAGAAAGAAGAGATGTTTCTAAACCAGGGTATTTTATTTGAGGATTCATGGTCACCTCCAGACATAATTCTTTTAACTCAGCTAAATTTTTTTTAACTTTTCTCATCAGAGAGGATGAGGAATTTTGACCACAGCTTGGTGATATTTTAGTCAGGAAAAAAAATTGAGAAGTTAATAAACTTCCAATTAAGTACCTAAATTTTATCTCTGCAGTTTTTTTCCCCATTAACCAATATGGAATTAACTGCAAAAATGTCTGTTTTCCACAGGTCAGTTTTTTTTTCTCTTTTAATTTTCCTAATTGCTGCGCTTTGACATGACAGTGAAAATAAACTTGTTGCCCGTTTTTTCTTTGGCACTAAAAGGCAATTCTCATTGACTTAGTAGTAATATCCTAGTGAATTTTTTCATTCTTATTTTCTTTTTTTTACATTTCATGAATTTTTTTTGTTTTTGTTTTTGGTTTTGTTTTTTTAAATTAATTTATTTATTTTCAGAAAAACAGTATTCATTATTTTTTTCACCACACCCAGTGCTCCATGCAATCCATGCCCTCTATAATACCCACCACCTGGTACCCCAACCTCCCCCCCCCCCCACCATTCAAACCCCTCAGATTGTTTTTCAGAGTCCATAGTCTCTCATGGTTCATTCTTATTTTTTATAAGAGGGTGTCAGAGGCAGAGGGAGAGAGAGAAAATCCTAAGCAGGTTCCGCGCTCCACAAAAGCTCAATGTGCCCAATCTCACGACCCTGAGATCATGACCTGAGCTGAAATCAAGAGTCGGATGCTTAACTGACAGAGCCATTTAGGCGCCTTTCCTAATGAGTTTTTAAGATGGACTACATTTTTAAAGGACAATTTGTGGTCCTTTATAAGAGGTATGTATCAACTGGAACTATCTGCTTTGGTTAGGACTGTTTCAAAATATCTCTCTCTTCAACTGAATAAGGTAGCATGTAAAATTAAATATGCTTCTTCTAATCAGGTACATTCTGGCTTCCAGTCATTCTCCCAACATTGCATAGATTTCCTATGCAAATAATACGGTTAGGTATAAAATTCTTAATTTTCTATGAGTAGCTATGATATTAAATGTTTTGGGTTTTGTTTGTTTGTTTGTTTGTTTTTCTACTAGGAAACATAGACATCGGTTTAAGTCAGAGTGATGCTCTAGAACTTCCTGGGACTTGGAGCCACAGACCTGAGTTTCATCCTTACTCATCCACTTAAACTGTTGTGTTATTTAAACTGTCCAGTCTCAGTTCTCTGTAAAATGAGAATATGTATGGTAATGTCCTTCAATATAATTTTCATGATGAAAACTGTATAAAAGTGCATATATAGTGTCTGCTGCTTAGTTGACACCCATTAAATGGCAACGATATTACTTTAAAATATTTTCCAAAGAGGAGGAATGAATATTTGAAGGTCTTCATGTATCTGTTTATCTAATGCTGAAAACTTAACAGTTGAATATAGTGTCTTTATCATCAGTTTCTTATATTTGCTACTCTTACCTATCCTTCTCCTAACCATAATACCTTAAAATATTTTCTTTGGGGGTGCCTGGGCGGCTCAGTGGTAAAGCCTCTGCCTTCACCTCAGGTCATGGTCTCAGGGTCCTGGGATCGAGCCCTACATCAGGTTCTCTGCTCAGCAGGAAGCCTGTTAAATAAATAAATAAAATATTTTTAAAAAATAAAAATTAAAAAAAAATTTTCTTTGGTCCCACCCAACTATATGAAACGACTTGTATTTATATGTTTGTATTTATATTTAAGTGTTTGTAGAGGCTTGGGACATCAGTTGTGATAGGCCGGAAGTCACAGACGATAGAGATAGCCAGGAAAGGTCTCTGGTTTCTCACCACCTTGCAGAATGTCATGCATGGGCAGGATTGAGAAAGGTTCCCTTGGGGGTCTGTTTAGGAGAAGGATTCCAATCTTCCAGGGCTTTCCCTTTTGTGCACAGGTAAAAGAATGGATTTTTGAGGGTGGTGATAAATGTCTGGGGGCCAAGAGCCAAGAAGAATGGATTTTGGTGCCAGTATATAAGAAGAATACTGGGGAATGCCAGCTGCCCAGAAGCTGGAGAAGTTGTCCTCTACCCCTATAAGATTCTGAGAACAGGTGCAGCCCCTACAGCTGGGGGTACTTAGATAGACCATTGAGAACTTTCAGGGTGGTGAACTAGACAGTGCTACTAGTCTCTGCAGCAGAGTGTGTGGTGATTATATGCTCTTAAGGTCTCTTAGTTTCCTGTTCACTACTCCTAATCCTTCAGTTTAGTCAGAAGAAAATCCTACCATTCCTGAAATTGTCCTGTGAGCATACATCCTTCAATGACCTAGGAGGGACAAAAATTATAGGAACCACTGACCACAAAACCGATAATACAAAATTGAATAAAAACGCCATGGTGTTCTGTATTAAGGTGAAATTCCCTATATGAAAAATATATTTTTATTAATAATAATAATAATAATAATAATATTTATTTATTTATTTATTTATTTGAGAGTGAGAGAGAGAACATGCACACATGAGTGGGAGCAGGGACAGAAGGAGAGACTCTCAAGTGGACTCCCTGATGAGCATGGAGCTAAGCACAGGCTAGAGCTCAAGAACCATGAGATCATGACCTGAAATTACAAGTTGGTTGCTTCACCCACTGAGTCACCCGGGTGTCCATCTATATTATCAATATATTATATCAAACAAGATTGGGCAGATTGGGTAGTTGGAACCATGAACAGTTTGCATTAGGAAAGTCTCTGTTTTCCTGGTAAAGGGCTGTCTCAACACAACAGCTGCGAGGCCTTCGTGTGCCACTCTGCCTTGCTAACTACTCAGTAGGTAACATTTAAATGTCACAGGTCAATAAATAAATAAATAAATAAATAGATGTCAGAGGTCCATTGAGATTATAGATGATAGATAAAATTTTTAAAGTGCTTCGTGAATTTTGAAGGGCTATAAAGTGTTAATAATTTTAATAATACTTCTGAAGATCTTGAAAAAGAAACATAAACCCTGGTGTTTGAATTGATATTTTCAAGGCCTAGAAAAAGATAAATGTAGTTAAAAGTAAATAACACTTGTAGGAAATTTAGATTTGTCTCTGCCATAAGTTTTGCTTTTAGTTATTTCCAACAATATGAGTAATAAACACTATTTTGTTTGCTGTCTTAGATCATCTCTATAATATTGAGAGATACGCAAATAAGTTAAGTGAAAAACAGAACAAAAGCCTTACAACCAAATATTAACAGTGGCTTTTTCTGGTAGAAAGAGTTACAGGGATTTTATTTACTTCTTTTATATTTTAATACTTTAAAATTTTCCATAATTTCTGTGTGTTATTTTTATAATAAAACATCTGTCTAAAATATGGTATAAAATTATTTAACTAAAATACTTTTGTATTCTTAAATATTCAAAATCTATACCGCCTACCTGATTTTTGTTCTGCTCATGATTGTGTGCTGAGATCATCATTCTTTTCCTCTGATTTCAAGAGATTTCGTTATCTTAACATGTCAGTTCTCAAGTAAGATATAAAATATTTTAAAAATCATCATACAAACTATTAGTATCATCTGTTTTCTAACGTTAAGTATATTAAGATTTAAGGAACACTTACAATCCATTGCTCATTTACATTGTTACCAAAGATGCTCTTCTCTGCCAGAAATACAACTTCAGTCTTCCATCTTCTCATTTTATGATGGATTCAAGTATAAGGTCAAGCTTAATAACTGAGGCTTATCCATGTATACCATGAAAAGAATGCTCTCTCTCTCTTTTTTTAATGCTTTCTCATTGTTCCTGTAATAATGTTCTACCATTCCTGAGTCATCTTTGACTGGCTATTCCTACTGTTAGTTTTATAAAATGAACACAAAATTGAATGTTACTAAACAGATGAATTTTTAGAAATTTTTAATGAAATTACATATATATATATAATATTCCTAACTGATGTATTTTATTGAAAGCTCATTAATTTATAAAAATCATTTACGGATATAAACTGTTACTTAAACAGAACTTGCAGTTGGTATGAAGCATATTTTGGTAATTTTCATAACAGTTGAGATGTGCTTTTACATTGATCTTTTGAGCCAGGATCGTCCTAATTTGATGGTTCTTCTATAGCAGCTACATGTAAGTGTTCTGAATTGCCTAAAAACCTCATAGAACTGGTTTCCACTGTTCTTTTACACTGTGGCCTCTATTGAGACATTTTAATATCAGCATCAACCTATAATTCATTATTGTATTAATTCTGTGGCTATAAATGAGGACTTATTCCACCATATAACCCAAAATCCCTTTTAAAAAACCCATATGAAATGCATTTTTCATTATATAATATCAGAGAAAAGCTGCATATAATTACACTGGTGTATTTCAATTTATGAACATCATGGAGAAGTTTAATGTCTGAAGATTCTTTGAAAACACTTGCTGGTAGGAAACATGCAGTCAATCTATAATCTTCCTATCAGCAACTAGACAAAGCCTGATTTTATAGATTGTGTCTAATTATTGCATTCCTGGAAGAATTCACTATGGTATTAAAATTTACTTCCATTCACCTTTATTTAAAAATTCATTTAATTTTTCATCTTGTATTACACTTTTCTCTTTAATTCACCTTATATTTCTTTTTAAAGAGAAATGTCCTGAAATAAGTCACAAGGAGGACGGTGCCCTTTTTAAATAAACAGTTTACATATAGCAACATGATCTTACTGCGAAAAGTTGGACAACTGGGAAGGCAATAGACTTTAAATAATGTATATTCATTTAAAAGTGCATATTAGGGGCGCCTGGGTAGCTCAGTGGTTTAAGCCGCTGCCTTCGGCTCAAGTCATGATCTCAGGGTCCTGGGATCGGGTCCTGCATCGGGCTCTCTGCTCGGCGGGGAGCCTGCTTCCCTCTCTCTCTTTCTCTGCCTGCCTCTCCATCTACTTGTGATCTCTCTCTGTCAAATAAATAAATAAGATATTTATAAATAAATAAATAAATAAAAGTGCATATTAATTTTTCCCTTATAATTTCTACTTGTTCCTATTTTTAAAAAATTTGAAACATTCACATGGGCTATGACATTGTTCCAAATTATTTTAAGCAAATTCATGTACAAAGATCCATTCAAATATCTTCCTGGCTATTAAAGTGCTTTCTTAAATTTGCAATTTGTGATTATTTTATACTGATAGATTGTCGGGGACCGCCTCCGGCCGGGAAAGTCCCCGCCATTACAAGATGGTGCTTGGCTCACTGCCAGCAAAATACACTGCAAGTAAACAAGAAACATTCTGGTGAAGCCCGCCTAAAAGAGGGCATAGTCATTGGCTGTTTCAAATTTAATCAGCATAGTAACAGGACTCTCATTGGCTCGCCCCATTGCTTCACCCCTTATTGGTCACCCTGCCGTATATAAGCTAAGGAAGTTGACAAAATAGAGGGATGAAGCATTAAATAACCGGATGAAGCATTAACACCATACCAGGCTGATTGTCGTTCTTGTGGGCCGAGGGCGACGATAGATAAGGGAAGGAGAGTAAGAGTGATCATATTTATGTACTTCCAACAAAAGAAAGCCAAAGCTTTGCATTCTTGTCAGTAACTATTGATTATATAATTCCATTAATTTTTGGTGGTGCACATAATGTAGAGACAATAAAGGTAGAAAAGCTTATGAGGGTCTTGGCACTTAGCTCTATACACTAATGAGAGAGGAGTCTTTGATTCTGACTTTTACACAGCAACTTTGGTGAAGATGGACTAGACATCAGTAGGTTTCTTCTGTCCCTAGGAGAAAAGGAACCTGGTCATAGGTCCTTAGGATGAACAACAAAAAAGAAGACCAGAAAAAGCGAATCCCTCTCAGGAGAGTTGCTACTACTTCACCAGAGGGCACCATGGGATCTTGAGAGAATCCTTGCTTGGAAAACAGCAAGAACAATTAAAAGGAGCAGATAGTTGGTGACTCAGTCTTCTTTGGTTAATTCCTCCCTTCTCCCTACTGAGCTAATACAAGGAATGCTTAATCTACCTGTGTGGCTAGGGTGTTTGGGGATAAATTATCTCCTTCCCCCTATCTTATTCTTTGACTAGTTCTAGTACTTTCAGAACATTGTATGAAACTCCAATTGCACAAAGATATTAGAACCATACTAGACATTTCCATTGAATGTTTGGTGAACCATGATCTATATAATAGGTTGGGAACTATCCTAAAATATAAGACAAAGCTTTTATCTTCCTTAGAAATTACCTATATAAGTATTTGTCATATACAATTATAGTGAATTGAATAATGTCCCTCAAAAATTCATGTCTATTCAGAACCTCAGAATGTGACTTGATTTGGAAGTAGGGTTTTTTCAGATTTAATTAAGGCAAGGATGAGGAGAGATTATATTAGAGTTGGGTAGGCCCTACATCCAAAGCAAATGTCCTGATAAGATATAGAAAAGGACACAAAGAGATATAGGGAGGAAAATCATGGAAACACTAAAACAAAGACTGGATTTATAATAGCATAAGCCAAGGAAAGCCAGGAGCTACCTGGAACTAGAAGAAGCAAAGAAGGATTCTCCCCTAGAGCCTTTGTAGGGAAGCTGGGTCTGCTGACATTTGACTTTTGACTTCTGGCCTCCAGACCTTTAGGAGAATACATTTCTGTTTTGAACCACCCATTTTGTGGTCATTTGATATGGCATCCTTAGGAAATTAAATAGCCATCTACAGGCCACTTTAGACAAATTATTAGGTGTGAAATAATCCAGAAAGTTCTCTGATGATAATATTTTAGTTTTAAGTAACTTTTGACCACTATAAACATTCAAAAAGTAAGATACTTATACATACCTGTGGTTCTTATCATCTTTGTCATGATTTTTTGTGTTATAGTTGAAACATCTTTTTGGATAACAGGCCCTGGTTCCAGTATCTCTGGAGTCCTCATGACTTCAAGAAAATCAATTAAAACTTCTAAAGGGCAACAATTTCTTCTGAATAATGAGGGGTTGAATAATGGGTGCAAATAAAACCAGAAATGACAATTAGTGCAGGCTTAGAGTTTATTTATGAGGACGACTTTTAGGTATAGGGCTCACAGAATGTTCAGTCCCTGGACTCTATCCATCACTTGGAGAGGGGTCTTTGAGCTAGAGATGCAGAAAACAGAACAAGTTGTGCTTCAAGAAAGGAACCCAGAACCTCTGATACCTCTCATGGTAAAAATGGAGTTGGGGGTTGACAGGGACCCCCTAATTGATTTTGGAGACTTGATTTGCAACTGGGTTCTTGGTTAGGAAACACCCACTCATGAAATACCACTCTGTAGGGCAGATTGCTGACAAATCAAGCTTTTAGTTGGAAGGCTTGAAGGCCCCTGTTGAACTGGCAAGCCTATTATAAGGATTTTAATACTGGATATACACAATAGTAGATAGAGAAAGACTTTTGCCTTGAATTTAGGAGGTAAAATGATGTCTACTCTTAAATATTGAGGGGTAATATAAGTAAATGTCATCAATACTTAAATCGACCTGGTAAACATTAAACCGACATGCCAATGTGCCTGAACTTCT
Organism: Mustela nigripes; assembly: GCF_022355385.1. Lineage (NCBI taxonomy): Eukaryota > Metazoa > Chordata > Mammalia > Carnivora > Mustelidae > Mustela > Mustela nigripes. The sequence continues at coordinate 185,641,205 of NC_081557.1, read as the reverse complement.
TGTTCTTGCTATTATGAATGACACCTTATATTACTCTATTACCATAGATAAAACATCTAAAGCGATTTGAATCTTCACATTATTTTGTGTCACTTTATGTTTTACAGCTTTTCTTAGACCCCTACTATTACATATGTCACATTCCATTAGGTTCAAAATGAGCATTAAGTACCACTTCAGTTCTATTTATCAATGCAAAAAAAAAGTTGTAACATTCTGAGGCCCACATAAATGTCAAAATATTTACAAAAAACTTCAGTATTACTGTAGATCTGGGTAATAGTACATCATGATTCTCGTGTGTTATTGTTTATCGATTTAATGATTTTTATATTGTTTAATGATTTTGTTTTGTTTTTTGCTTTTTCAAGATAATTAGGCTTTATAAAAGACTGAAACAAACAGAAATGTAAATAATAGGAAATAAGGAAACACTGACTAGAATTTTTACAGACTTAAATCATAATTTATCCTTTTAGTTCTATGACCTTCACTAGATGGCCCAATGACTTTGTTTTCCTAAACCTGAAATGATAGCTTCTTTGTAAGCTTAGACCACCCTATCATTCCATTTTTCCTAAGACACTTTTGTATAATAGCATCATTCCTTATAATGGAAACTTGCAACTATGTTGCTAGGCAACATTTTAATAGAGACTTATAGCTATCACTTGATCTCATTTCAGTTTTCCCAGTTGAAAGCTTTTGATCATCAACATTCTGATTCAAAATTAATTTCAGGGTACCTGGGTGGTGTAGTTGATTGAGCACCTGGCTTTGGTTTTGGCTTAGGTCATGATCTCACAGTTGTGAGATTGAGCCCTACTTTGGGTTCCATGCTCCGTGTGGAGGTGGCATGAAATTCTCTCTCCCTGTCCTTCTGCCCTCCCTGCTCATTCTCTCTCTCTCTTTCTCTCTTATAAATAAATAAATACTCAAAATAAATTTTATGTAAATGGGTATTTGGGACAGACGATGGTAAGATCATCAAAAGCAGTTTTGCTCAAAGTGAAGACAAAATAAAATGAGTAAGCCTATTTTAAAAGTTTGTCAGAATAAACTAAGAAAGAAAAGGCTGGTTATCCTATATAAGTGTTACTTTAATTGGGAATTTCTCGTCACAAAACACAGAGAAGAAGTGTTGAAATTAGAAAGGTAATTTCTTTATTCATGTTTTTACCTCTGACCATCTTGAAACAAAAAAATTCAGTAATTTAAGGGGTTGTAATAGTCGGTAATATATGGACTATTTGAAAATGGAAAGCTCCATTGTGGCTTCAATGGAATCACAGGCATCCTTAAAAGAGAGCAGCAAGAAGGTCAAAAGAAGAAGGTGATGTGATGCCAGAAGCTGGAGGAGAAATGACCGATGCCAGGCCATTACCTGAGGAATGTAGGCAGCCTATAGAAGCTGGAAAAGTAAGGAAATGGGTTCTCTTCTACAACCTTCAAAAGGAGCTTTCCCTGCTGATAACTTCAGACATTTTCACGTTTCAGAATTCTAACCTTTGGACTGTAAGAGGATAAATTAGAGTTCTTCAAAGCACATAGTGTGTGGTAATTTGTTATGGCAGCAGTAGAAAACCATGCATACTTCTTTGATTCCTATACTTCTAACCCTAGCAGTTGGTGTTCAGTGCCCATGTATTCATGCTTCCTTCCTCACAAGTGGCCCTCACTCTTCCAAGGCTCTGAGAAGGCAGAAACTCTTCTATAGATATGATGAACCCAGCTTAGTGGTGGGCAGGGAAGATTTGACAATAGCAAATCTATTGTCAGATTACATATATTCGTACTATAATTAGTAAGAAAAAACAGGTATTAAAACTACTGATGTTTTAACTGAAGTACTATCATATACTTAAACATACAAAAGAAGCTTAAAAATTATCTAATCCTTTTTCAATAATAATCCCCTTCATTTGTGTAGCACGAAATTTCGAAGTATTCAGTGGCATAGGGTCTCATTTGTTTTTCACAATAACTGTGCCAAGTAGACTGTTCAGGCACCAGTATCCCTTCAAAAGAAGCTACACAAAGTGATGTAAGTCAACTGCCCTGCACTACAAAACAATCAAACAAGAGCCCATATTCAAGATTTTCAATTAAAAATCTAGTCCTCTTCTCATAATCTGACTAAAAATCTACTTCCTTTCTCCCACTGAGCTGGATATATTTCACTTACCTCTTCTTTTTGATTCTCCAGTTAATGTAGGAAACATTTTGTCAAAAGAACTGACCTCTCATAATCACATGGCTAATTATTTATCAGAATCAAAACATAAACTAAATTTTATGAATTAACAAAAACTGAGGTAAAATTGATTCAACCATCACACAAAATGAACTTTGTGTGCTGGTCTTGTGTTGTTGTCAAAAGTAAGGTATCCCTAAGCAAGATTATTCAATAATGTAAGATGTCACCTTGCAGATGATGTAAACAGTGTATTATGGTGGCATAAGGTCTCCAAGGTGATGAAATAGAATTTGTCACCCATAAATACAGGAAGAGATGGAGAGTCTTAGTGAATAAGCCAAGAAATATTAGATGGTTTAAAAAAATGCATACTAAGTTCTTTATAGATTCTGGACACTAGTCCTTTATCTGATATGTCGTTTGCAAATATCTTCTCCCATTCTGTCAGTTGTCTTTTGATTTTGTTAACTGTTTCCTTTGCTGTGCAAAAGCTTTCGATCTTGATGAAATCCCAATAGTTCATTTTTGCCCTTGCTTCCCTTGCCTTTTGCGTTGTTCCTAAGAAGATGTTGCTGCGGCAGAGGTCGAAGAGGTTGCTGCCTGTGTTCTCCTCAAGGATTTTGATGGATTCCTTTCGCACATTGAGGTCCTTCATCCATTTTGAGTCTATTTTTGTGTGTGGTGTAAGGAAATGGTCCAATTTCATTTTTCTGCATGTGGCTGTCCAATTTTCCCAACACCATTTATTGAAGAGGCTGTCTTTTTTCCATTGGACATTCTTTCCTGCTTTGTCGAAGATTAGTTGACCATAGAGTTGAGGGTCTATTTCTGGGCTCTTTATTCTGTTCCATTGATCTATGGGTCTGTTTTTGTGCCAGTACCATGCTGTCTTGATGATGACAGCTTTGTAATAGAGCTTGAAGTCCGGAATTGTGATGCCACCAATGTTGGCTTTCTTTTTTAATATCCCTTTGGCTATTCGAGGTCTTTTCTGGTTCCATATAAATTTTAGAATTATTTATTCCATTTCTTTGAAAAAGATGGATGGTACTTTGATAGGAATTGCATTAAATGTGTAGATTGCTTTAGGTAGCATAGACATTTTCACAATATTTATTCTTCCAATCCAGGAGCATGGAACATTTTTCCATTTCTTTGTGTCTTCCTCAATTTCTTTCAGGAGTACTTTATAGTTTTCTGAGTATAGATTCTGGGTCTCTTTGGTTAGGTTTATTCCTAGGTATCTTATGGTTTTGGGTGCAATTGTAAATGGGATTGACTCCTTAATTTCTCTTTCTTCTGTCTTGCTGTTGGTGTAGAGAAATGCAACTGATTTCTGTGCATTGATTTTATATCCTGACACTTTACTGAATTCCTGTATAAGTTCTAGCAGTTTTGGAGTGGAGTCATTTGAGTTTTCCACATATAGTATCATATCATCTGCGAAGAGTGATAATTTGACTTCTTCTTTGCCGATTTGGATGCCTTTAATTTCCTTTTGTTGTCTGATTGCTGAGGCTAGGACCTCTAGTACTATGTTGAATAGCAGTGGTGATAATGGACATCCCTGCCGTGTTCCTGACCTTAGCGGAAAAGCTTTCAGTTTTTCTCCATTGAGAATGATATTTGCGGTGGGTTTTTCATAGATGGCTTTGATGATATTGAGGTATGTGCCCTCTATCCCTACACTTTGAAGAGTTTTGATCAGGAAGGGATGTTGTACTTTGTCAAATGCTTTTTCAGCATCTATTGAGAGTATCATATGGTTCTTGTTCTTACTTTTATTGATGTGTTGTATCACATTGACTGATTTGCGGATGTTGAACCAACCTTGCAGCCCTGGAATAAATCCCACTTGGTCGTGGTGAATAATCTTTTTAATGTACTGTTGAATCCTATTGGCTAGTATTTTGTTGAGTATTTTCGCATCTGTGTTAATCAAGGATATGGGTCTATAGCTCTCTTTTTTGGTGGGATCCTTGTCTGGTTTTGGGATCAAGGTGATGCTGGCCTCATAAAATGAGTTTGGAAGTTTTCCTTCCATTTCTATTTTTTGGAACAGTTTCAGGAGAATAGGAATTAGTTCTTCTTTAAACGTTTGGTAGAATTCCCCCGGGAAGCCATCTGGCCCTGGGCTTTTGTTTGTTTGGAGATTTTTTAATGACTGTTTCAATCTCCTTACTGGTTATGGGTCTGTTCAGGCTTTCTATTTCTTCCTGGTTCAGTTGTGGTAGTTTATATGTTTCTAGGAATGCATCCATTTCTTCCAGATTGTCAAATTTATTGGCGTAGAGTTGCTTATAGTATGTTCTTATAATAGTTTGTATTTCTTTGGTGTTAGTTGTGATCTCTCCTCTTTCATTCATGATTTTATTTATTTGGGTCCTTTCTCTTTTCTTTTTGATAAGTCGGGCCAGGGGTTTATCAATTTTATTAATTCTTTCAAAGAACCAGCTCCTACTTTCGTTGATTTGTTCTATTGTTTTTTTGGTTTCTATTTCATTGATTTCTGCTCTGATCTTTATGATTTCTCTTCTCCTGCTGGGCTTAGGGTTTCTTTCTTGTTCTTTCTCCAGCTCCTTTAGGTGTAGGGTTAGGTTGTGTACCTGAGACCTTTCTTGTTTCTTGAGAAAGGCTTGTACCGCTATATATTTTCCTCTCAGGACTGCCTTTGTTGTGTCCCACAGGTTTTGAACCATTGTATTTTCATTATAATTTGTTTCCATGATTTTTTTCAATTCTTCTTTAATTTCCCGGTTGACCCATTCATTCTTTAGAAGGATGCTGTTTAGTCTCCATGTACCTGGGTTCTTTTCAAACTTCCTTTTGTGGTTGAGTTCTAGCTTTAGAGCATTGTGGTCTGAATATATGCAGGGAATGATCCCAATCTTTTGATACCGGTTGAGTCCTGATTTAGGACCGAGGATGTGATCTATTCTGGAGAATGTTCCATGTGCACTAGAGAAGAATGTGTATTCTGTTGCTTTGGGATGAAATGTTCTGAATATATCTGTGATGTCCATCTGGTCCAGTGTGTCGTTTAAGGCCTTTATTTCCTTGCTGATCTTTTGTTTGGATGATCTGTCCATTTCAGTGAGGGGAGGGGCACGTGCACCCGAATGTTTATAGCAGCAATGTCCACAATAGCCAAACTATGGAAAGAACCTAGATGTCCATCAACAGATGAATGGATCAAGAAGATGTGGTATATATACACAATGGAATACTATGCATCCATCAAAAGAAATGAAATCTTGCCATTTGCGACAACATGGATGGAACTAGAGCATGTCATGCTTAGCGAAATAAGTCAAGCAGAGAAAGACAACTATCATATGATCTCCCTGATATGAGGAAGTGGTGATGCAACATGGGGGCTTAAGTGGGTAGGAGAAGAATCAATGAAACAAGATGGGATTGGGAGGGAGACAAACCATAAGTGAATTTTAATCTCACAAAACAAACTGAGGGTTGCTGGGGGGAGGGGGTTTGGGAGAAGGATGTGGGATTATGGACATTGGTGAGGGTATGTGCTTTGGTGAGTGCTGTGAAGTGTGTAAACCTGGTGATTCACAGATCTGTACCCCTGGGGATAAAAATATATGTTTATAAAAAAAATAAAAAATTAAAAAAAAAAAGAAAAAAAATGCATACTATAGGTCTCAGTCCTGCTGTGATACACAAAACTAATGGATGAGTAGTTTCACTAGCAAGGGACCATCCATATTCGTGTACACACACACACACACACACGTTATCTTTATTATATTTAACCTTATAATATACTTTATAATATACTAATTCAAACTACTGGATTGGAAGGTTAATGGGGGACAGGGAGAATCAACATTGGAAGTGAAGAGAAAGGCCAAGACAGCCAATCATAGAAGGGAAAGTACAAGGTCATCTCAGAAAATGAATAATTCAGCTTAATTTATAGGAAAGATAAGTGAAAGAGAACCATAGAAAATAAGATTGTAAAACTAGGTTGGGAGATGCTTTGAATTTTATATATTCACAAGCTAATTTTATAATTTTATATATTCAAAGCTAAGAATTTTATATATAAATTATATATATAATACATATATAATATATTTATATATTAAAATACATATATAAAGATATAATTTTTATATCTTTATAAAGATGGGGAGTGATGAGGAGTAGACATTTTAGTGTATAGGTCTGACCAATAATCCTGAATATTGTTTCTTTGTAAGGTAACAAGACATAGCAAACGTGTTTTTGTTATGTCAAAACATAAAACATGTTCTTGACATAACAAGAATATGCTTTAGAGAGATTTTTCTGAATGGAATGTATGTAGGATGACTTGGAAAGGAAAGGATTAGTGATGGGGAGGTTATAATAATAGGTCAGATAAGATAAAATAAGGGTATAATGTTATTTCTATTTTTGTTTATATAATAAGCAATAGTAGCTAACATGAACGTAGCACTAGCAATGGACCAAACATTTCTCTAAGCACTTATATGAGATAATTCATTTAATCCTCAGAGCTCATTTATGAGTAGCTATGATTTTTATTCTCATTTTACAGGTAAGGAAATTATAGAAGTTAATAGATTTGGGTGCTTGGGTGGCTCAGTATGTTGAGAGTCTGCCTTCAGCTCAGGTTATGATCCCAGAGTCCTGGCACTGAGTCCCGCATTGGGGTCCTTGCTCAGCTCAGCAGAGAGCCTGCTAATCCCTCTGCTTGCTTCTCCCCCTGCTTGTGCTCTCTGACTATCTCTCTCTCCCTGTCAAATAAATAAAAATGTTGATAAAATCTTTAAAAAAAGAGAGAAGTTAATAGATTTGCCCAATGTCATACAACTAGTATTTGATAAGGATCCCACTTTGAATAATAGTAGTCTGACTTTAGAAGTCATAACTCTATACAATACTGATAGGTGATAAAGATTACACAATTTTGTAAACACAAAAATAGTCTCTTTTCATAGCTATTTATCATGTCATTCCATTCTATGTATGCATGTATATGTGTTATACTTTATTTTTATTGTTGATCTGAATGCATCTAGGTTCATCTTAGAAAGAAGCAAAATACCTTAGAAAGAAACAATGTTCAGGATTGTTGGTCATTGTTATTATACTTTTATATCTCCTATTTCAGTGATAGTTATTGACCACTTGCTTTGTGTCCAGCACTGTGCCCTTCACTAAGAGACAGACACAGTTCCTGCTCTCATGAAGCATGAGATTTTTTAGGTTTTAAATTCTCTATGTGTCTCAGTACTACTGGTGGACTTGCCATATTCTTTGTAGAGAACCGTTGCTATATCTGTCTGCATTTTCAAACTGATATCCTTTTTTGTATTATATTTAAAATATTAACATACTATAGTATAGACAAGAGGTATTCAAAGTTATAAAATGCCAAGTCTCCACCACTTTCTTTCCTTTTTATTCAAGTATAATTAACATACAGTCATATTAGTTTCAAGTGTACAGTGTAATGATTCAACAAATTATATACATTTCTCAGTGTTTATCATCATAAATGTACTCTTAATCCCCTTTCTCTATGTTGGGTCCATTATCAAAGGAACAAGACTGAGGCAAAGTGAAAGTTATGTAAAGCTTTATTCTATGCCAAGCATTAGAAGTCAGACTGACTGGCCAGGGCTGCCTCCGAAGAGAGCGACCCCACTTTGGTCTTACAGGCTAGTTTTATAGGGCACAACCGCAGACCTCTACGTATGTGGCTTTGGTTGATTGAATGTCTCCTACCTGTGTGTTTTAGTAAGTTACCTGGAACCGATACTAGTAACTGTTGAGGTGTTTATTAAACAACAAAATGGCCTTGTTTTAGGTATGTGTTTTAGCAACGGTTACCTAGAACCAGTATCAGTAACTGCTGAGGCATTTATTAAACAACAAAATGGCTACCTTGGCAACATGGAGTCACTATGGCTGAGTAGGCCCAAGCAGGCCCTAGGGGGTTAACAGGTTTTAACATGGAATCGGCCCCAACAGTCTATTTCACCTATTCCCCAACCAGCTCCCCTGTGGCAACCACCAGCTTGTTTATTTGAGCCCATCATTCGGTCTCTTCTATTGTTTACTCATTTGTCTTGTCTCTTAAATTAGTGTTTCAGCAACTCTCTGAATCTTGCTGAGACTCTGCCATCTCTTGATGGCCTCCACCTCATGTTAGAGTGACATGATACTACTGCAGTGGATCTTGTGAGATACATATGAAAATCACAGATTGCATGTAGCTGCAAATTATAAATTGTTATGAACATTATTTATTCCAACCTACTGAAAAAATCTAATTTCTAACAATTAAAGGTAAAGTGTTCTTGTGTTAATAGTATTGATACTGGAATTGAACTCCTTAAAATTGTTTTGTTTTTATCTATCTTCTTTGCTGTGTCATTCAACTTTCATTTGATGATTAATTGCTTAATTGTATGCATATTTTTTGCAACTGTCATATGTTTAAGGACATTGAATGTGTATGATGTATTGAACATTTTTGTATACATCAAAAAATTACATTTTCACACCCTGCTCATTGTATTTACCATACTTTTCAAGTGTTCGTAATTGAATATTCCTTCTGATATCACTGTGAAGGATATTTTTCACTTATGTATTCTTCATGTTCATTCTTTCAACTTGGGCACACATAAAACCTTTTATGAAAAAAGTTTACAAAAGTTATAAATGACAAATGCTTCAAAAATGTTTTGAAGAACCATATAAACATACAAATTCAGTGCAATAGTCTTATAGTTCAAGCATAAGGTTGAAAATTACTCTTGTCAGGGACTAGGCAGTGCTTGAGTATACGAATGAATTTTCCTGTAACTTTATAAACTCCCTGGAACTACTCAATTATAAAGGAAACCATGATTAGTTTGTCTTCCAGAATTGCTTCTTCTATAATAGAAAGTAAGACATAAATAATTTTCCCTCATTGTCTCTCTACAGAGTCTTGATTTGCATTTAGCTAGTGCATCATTTAACAATCTTAATTGGATCATCCTTTTATTCACCTAAAAATAGCTATTGAAACATTATACACAATCATTTTGTCCCAGACCAAGCAAGTCATTTGTGAAAGAACAAATCTTTCTATAGGCAATGCCATGTAGTCTAGTACGCATTGGGAACAAACAACTAGTGGTGAGTAGCGTAGCAAATCCACAGAGAAAACTACAATTTTTTTTTTTTTTTTTTTTTTTTTTTTGGTAAGTCTAGAAAGGGGAGAGAAAAATATTTTAGGTATCTGGTACACTAATACATCAAGGAAATACTGAAATATACATTTTGTTTTGAGGATAACTTGTATCCTATGAATATTGTACATCACTTCTTTATGTGAGAGAAGACTTTACTCAACTCATTACTACTGACAGCATGTTATATGAGAAGACATTAGACCATGAAACAGCATAAGTTCCCCATCTCAAAGCAGTTTCAAAGATGGGAGGAAATTGCATTTTGTTCACTTTACATTCCCATTTCTAATCACTAATTTCTGCAGTCAGCTACAAGGGTGATGAACTGTGGAACTGGGAAATTTCATTTTCCAGAAATCTGCTCATAAAAAGCATGCAAAAGAAATCCATTAACCTCTTCGGAAACTAACTTCCATCTGAGTGGCAGTGCCTAAGCTCAAGAAGCATGGATGTAGAGGGGTCTTTGCCTGATCAGCTCTCTGAGGGAAAGTGTACATTGTTTGGAAAATTTTCCACAAGGGCAAACTTCCTACAAGAAATAACTCATTAGTGGGTGCCTGGGTGGCTCAGAGGGTTAAGCCTCTGCCTTCGGCTCAGGTCATGATCTCAGGGTCCTGGGATCGAGTCCCACATCGGGCTCTCTGCTCAGCAGCGAGCCTGCTTCCTCCTCTCTCTCTCTCTGCCTGCCTCTCTACCTGCTTGTGATCTCTGTCTGTCAAATAAATAAAAATAAAATCTTTAAAAAAAAAAAAAAGAAATAACTCATTAGAAACTCTCAAAGTTTGGTTTGAGTTACCTGCAGGGTTGAAAAGTGATAATAAATAATAAGTACCTGGATTTATTTGATTCTGTCCTACAGTGAGTTTCCCACAGAGCTACAGACCTTGTCTTATCTACTCTTCATTTCTTCAGGACTCTAGAGGAATGTCGAGTCCTCCACAATGTTGGTCCTCCTTCATTGAGCTTCCCACATGGTGTTAGATATTTTCCTCTTTGATCTTTACTGGCATCTTGTTCTTAATTCTGTTATTGTCTTTACCATTATATTATGTCTTTACCAAAATACTATATTCTTACACCTCAGTATTAAATTCCAAAATATAAATTTCTCCAGACAGGGATAAAATCTTCTATTCATTCATCCCCCTACCTAATGCAGTATACTACTTGGGGTTTTCCCAAAAGTGAACTGAGTCAAAGATTCAAATGCAAGTAGTTTACTCCAGAAGGGCAGAGAATCCTGGCATGAAAATCGGGCAAGCAATACAGAGCAAAGAAATTATTAAGTCGTGAGCTATTAAGTATATTAAATGTTAGGGGAAACTTGAGAAAATGGTCCAAAACCTAGTCCTCAGATTTATCCTCCCTGAGGACAGAGGAAGTTGGGTAACCGAATACCAACTACTGAGAGAAACTGATTGAGGTCTACTCTTTCCTTGGCACTTTCAGACTGCTGCTTTGCAATCATGAGCACCACAGCTTTCTGAAATTTAAAGAAAAAAGCCCCCTGGGCACATGTCTACAGATACTGACACTTGGAAGTCTACCTGAATGCATCAAGAGTAGCAAAGGCTGTGAAATACATAGTGGATGCATTTTGTACTCCCCTGATTTATTCATGCCTCATATTAAATTTCCTCCCTCTCATTCCTGTTTCTTTAGTATGGTTGCCAGTCACAGTTTCTAGGGAGCTTATAAAGGAAGCTTAATGGAACAAATTACAGTTTCCACTACTGCAATTGATATCCATCATCTTTCTCTTCTTCTACCCATTCCAGATTCTCCTCACTCTCTGCCAGCGCTGCTGTTTTGGAGTGTTTGGCTGATGGCATAATGCAGACCTCATTCCTGATGAGTTGGGGCCCCTTGCTATCATGTCCTTGGCAGGCTAAATGGCTGCAGGTGCCCATTTACAATTACTACTAGATATAGAAGCATAAAAGAGCTGTTCAAGTGAATCTCCTTCTACTCATTATAGAGCAGCAGTCTTAGCACCCCATAATAATCAGGATCAATTTTCTATTCTGGTGTAAGAATGACTTTTTGCGTGCTAGTCTCCTGACCAATCAGGTGTAGCCACAACTTTCACTAGGGTGTTCTAAATTTAGTGGTGCTATCAACCTTTCCTAGACAATTCATCTTCTTCATTTTGTCTGCCAACCACACCTCTGCTGTGGATGCTATGTGGTGAACACCAGCATGGGACACAGAAGTGCACCGTCTCTGTACCTGATCCTATAGGCACATCCATCCCCCAAAATCCCCAAGAACAGTGTATCTCATGTTTCAATGTTCTCTCCCATCCCTGGCCAATCAGCTAAGCCATTTGCTGTTGCTCAGAATTTTGTGAACTTACTTATCTCAGGTCAGCTCTCCCTCTACACAAATTTGATTATTTGAATCTCTACCCACTGAGATAGAATCTCTCCTCACAGTCATTCAGAGATATACTTTATGGGACTCTCATGCAGCAGCAGTGCACTGTAAGCTTCTATCCACATATCTACACAGCCATTATGAACTGATTCTTAGTTTTTCTCTTTTCCAATAGCTGGAAATAGCTGGGGGCTTCCCAAGAGACCATAGGTATAAATTGTAGGAGAAGCATCCATGAGACAAGAATAGAAGGCATGGCCACCTGCATTTTAAGTTACTTCTACCCTCTAAGTCTGACTGGATCTGATTTAAAGTGTTTAATTTCGATCGTGTGATGGATTACTCTGCAAATAACCCCCTCTGTGACTCACTTGGTGGGTTTTGTAATATTCAGCTCATGATGGGCAACTCTGCTAGCACAGCCACTTAATTGCTCAAGCTCCATTGCCTGGCATGTGCTGGGGCTGAATAGCAAATCAGGAACTACTTTTAATATGATGGCTACTTCTTTGCTGGAGTTGGCATGTCTTTGCTCTAAAAGTCCCAGGGTCTGTGCTGTGACACTTCTACTGGAGTTTGCCAGAGATTTTAGCAAAACATTTTAATGTGCCAGGGAACTTTAAAATGACAGCTTTCCAAGCCACCCACTAAATGGGGTGGGGTTGTATTTTCAAATGTGATATGTGTTTTTTTCAAAATATGAAGAAGCTGGGGTGCCTGGGTGGCTCAGATGGTTAAGCGTCTGCCTTCAGCTCAGGTTGTGATCTCCAGATCCTGGGATGGAGCCCATGTCACACTCCCAGCTCCATGGGGAGTCAGCTTCTCCCTCTCCTTCTGTTCTCTCTCTCTCCGTCTCTGTCTCTATCTCTCTCCCAGATGAATAAATAAAATCTCAAAAAAAAAAAAAAATACAAAGAAGCCTACTAAGTTCTATACATTTTCTTAGTCATAGGGCACGCAACATACAATAGCTTCTCTTTTATCTTAGAGGAGCTATCTTGACATACTTCTAACCATTGGACACTTAAAAACTATACTTGTGTGAGGTATTCCAGAAACTTCTAATGTTTTATCTTCTAACCCATGATACATATTGTCTTATGAGGGCATCCAGTGCACATCCCACTTATCTTACTTTAGGTTAAATTAACATGGTGCCCTCAATGTAGTAGACCAGTATGATGTAATGTGAAATGTCCTGATGATCAAGGTCCCATTTGACTTTCTTGTTATGAAGAGAGTCAACTTCATCCAATAACAAAACTGATTCTATACTGCTATTTATTCCAAGTGATTCTGATTCCAAGATGATTCTGATTTTTCTGTGACAGGGATTAAAGCAATATATTAGTTAAATCAATAGATGCTATGTCCTAGAACTTATGTAAAATCTTGTAGTAAAGATACCACCTACAACACAATCACTCTGATTGGGACTGCATCTTGAATAATTTATGGTAGTCTATCATTGCTGTAATCCATGTGGCTTTTTTAGGGACCAGACTAGTAAACAGGGATATAAGTGGTACCATGACCCCTAGATCCTTTAAGTTATTGAGAGTAGCACCAATATTTATCATTTTAATCCTCAGTAGAGCATTAGTTCTGATTTACTACATTAGTCAGGGAAAAGAGAGTGGTGTGAGGGTTTCCTCTTGGCTTTGCCTACCACTATGGCTTTCACTCCAGAGGATAAGAAATCAATGTGTGAATCAAGACAACTACAAACTATCTCCATCCAGAAGCAGGCCTGGAAAACAACTAGACACATTGTGAGACAGGCTTTAGTTAGGATCCCAGTTATCACCTGGTCTTTATATGCCCCACTCTAACAGTAGGCCATGCTGGCATTTGAGTCTTCAAGTATCATTGTCATTCTACATTCTATATTCAAATATCTTAAAAATTTTTTAAAAATTATTCTTAAAATATCTAAAGTTATTTTTAAAATATCTTAAAAATTTTTCAATTGTACAGATATTTTACTATGCGACTAAAGGTAACTTTGGGGAATGTAGAGGAAAATTTTACTCAATATATTTGCCATCTGGGGTCCTTTTGCAAAATGAGCTAGTCTTCATCTTAAACAATGAGCTCTGGGTCATAGAGTTGCCTCATATGTAGAAACTAGATGAGACATCATGGCTTTCCATTGTGGCCACTGCTGTCAGTCTCTAGATCTCTCATTCTTTGTCTTTTCTGGTCACATAGGTCAAGGAAGATATTTGTCATATTTTTTTTTTCTCACCTCTTTGAATATCATCGTATGTTAGCTATTACTATAGATCATTTCAAGTCAGATATGTTAGTTATGTCTTGCAGCTCTATTAGTAATAAATATTTTTCTTCTAAAACAAAAGAAACAGTTCCCTTAAGCCATGCTGAAGTATTATCCTAGCTATTTGCCTAGAATGTACAAGGGAAGATGGGGTCAATTCTTAGAGGACAAATACTATTTTTTGAGGCATCTGCCTTTTGTAAGTCCTCTACATGGTCCTCAGACAAGATCAATTATCTGTCCTTGAACAAGGGGCAGTAAACCACTTCTATAGTCCCAGGGCATTCATGGAATATGGAGGTTCAAGTTTGCTTAGTATATTCACACAGATGTTCTCATCTAAATTTCAAGGTCCCAATACTTTTCTGTTATAATCTTTACTCTAAAACAAAGGCCTCTTGTGATTTAAAGGGAGAAAAAAGGGCAAAACAAACAGAAACTGCAATTTGCTTCGCTCACAGTCTTATCCTGGGCCTTGTTTTTAGCCCTTAACACACCAGCTACAGGAAGTGAGAGTCTTTGGCTCCACATAAAGAACTTTTGACTCCTCATTGTGCTCTGAATTGGTGGTTGTTGAACTTAAACCTGTCCTTCCCTTTCTTTATTGCATCATTGACATTTAATAAGAGCCAATCAACTCCATATTTCTTGAAATTCCCATTATTATCATATAAGCCAAATGTTGAAAAATTACATGATCAATCCATCCCCCTCTATCTCTATTGTATCCTAATTCAGTACAGGTGAGACTTAATAATTGTGACACTACAGCATTCCAGGGCTTGTGCCTCTACCAGAACCACCAATGGGCTTCTTGTTGTCATTTGACTATGAAGGTCCACGAACTGCTTCTTGGACTGATAAGAAGCTTCTGATAAAGTGTCTTAGAGTGGGTTTTTCAAAAGGTGATCCAAAGACAAAAATTTGAATGTAAGTAAGTACTTGGAAGAGCAGAAAACATGGTTTTGGAAGTGGGGGACATAATCTAGGAAGGGAAAGCTGTCAATAAAGCTTTGAAACGTTCATCAGAGCTATTTAATATGAATCTAAAGCAATTCTGAAGAAAGATGAATAACATATCTAAGAATTATTCTCCCCAAGGAATAAGGAAACTGAAATATTTATATATCATCTCCTGAGAGTAATTCATTGAGAGCTCCTGGTGGTAGTAATGATATTCCATTACAAATATTACAACTTTTAAGTTTCAATTTAAAAAAAAATAAATAAAACCTCTTGGGCCCAAAGATGAACATGTTGACATTTAGAACTTCAAGCAGTTAAAGAAGGTAATGAGTGGGCATAAAGAACATCTATTATATACATTGTATATAGGATATATTAGGTGTAGAAAAATACATGACTAGTAATAATCATTATGGGAAGCTGGCTCTTAAGAAGTTAATTTTCATGTGAAGGTAATTAAACTTTCAAAAGACACTATATTTAAATGTGAGCTTTTTTTTTTTTTTTTTTAAGATTTTGTTTATTTATTTGAGAGAGAGAGATCACAAGTAGGCAGAGAGGCAGGCAGAGAAAGAGAGAGGAGGAAGCAGGCTCCCCACTGAGCAGAGAGCCTGATGCGGGGCTCGATCCCAGGACCCTGAGATCATGACCTGAGCCGAAGGCAGAGGCTTTAACCCACAT
>NC_081557.1:185596121-185625390 GCF_022355385.1 Mustela nigripes | reverse complement strand
GAGCCTGATGCGGGGCTCGATCCCAGGACCCTGAGATCATGACCTGAGCCGAAGGCAGAGGCTTTAACCCACTGAGCCACCCAGGCGCCCCTAAATGTGAGCTTTTATGAAAGCACAAGAAGTTTGCTGTTGAATACAGGCAAATTGTAATGCAGAAATACAGCTTCCAGAAAGATAGGATGGGTTTTGACACATGGAGTCAAAGTCATTCTACATATGAGAATTTGCATGATTTATTATCTCTAGTAGTAATTTTATCTGTATCAATCTTGACAAATTATTTAAACTCTTTGAATATCAGAGAACTTATTTGAAGGGAGGAGTTTGTTGCAGCCCATGTTAAGGCTGCAAGTGACAGACTCGAACAATTAATAGCATATTTATCATCCCTCATAATATGAAATCTGGAGGCAAGAGAGTCTCAAGAGTTGATAAACGCACTAACTTGGAGTTCATCTGCCACATTTCTTCTGTCTTTTTGCTCAGCCATTCTCAGCCTGGATGTTTCATAGCATGTATGTTAGTTTGGCTCCTCCTCACAGCTCAAGGGGCTATGTGCAAAGGATAATATTCAAAGAATGTATCTGTTCTGTGTCCACATTTTTTACTCTGAAGAAAATTTCAAATATCCTGTGGCAAAGTTTTCCTCACTTTCCATTGCCAGGATTATACATATGCCCACGTCTAAACTAACCACATGGCAGTTGGGAAACCATTCTCCACGCGGTCTCAAGCTTCTGCATGTATTGCAAACAGAGGTACCAAGTGCTCTCTGTTCTGGATCGTCTTTTGAAGGATGTTTGCATAATGAAAAAGCCTCCAAAGATAGAAATAGTGTGTCCCTCTGGAACAGAGTGTAAGTTTACTTACACTCTTGGCAAATTAAGATAGTGTCTTCCTTGGGATTAAAGACAGGTCTTCTTATTGAACATTATAAAAGACTGATGTTCCTTAAGTTTTGGTTTCCTCTTCTGTGTTGTACTCCACTGTGTGCTCAGGGGTCAGCTGTTCCTCTATGTATCACACTGTGGGGATCAAGGCTCTGAGAACTGGTGCAAAAGCTGCTGGTATTCTGGCTACTGATAATTCAATGGGTGTTAAACAGTGCTTCATCTGGTACAGAAATAATGTGTCTTCTACAAGAAACTGTGGAACTACAGTGGGCTAAGTTGTTAGCTACCAATTCAGGTAGAAGCCAGACCACAAAAGAAGCTCAGAAGAACAATTCATGAGACAAAACGAATACAAAGCTCAAATACATAAAGGCTTACACCCTGAATTTGGGAATAGTTTAGGTAATTTCATTTAAGAGGAGAGCAAAGAAAATTAGAATTCTATTTATAAAGAAGTACATGTCTGGAGATGGCTATGGGATGAATAGCAACAATAACAACAACTACAACACACATGCACATATACACAAACTATTTTTGACAAGGCTAATAGATACCTTGTAAAATAATTTTGATTATTAGATGTGTATTTAGTAATTCTAGCCATTTGATAGATATATACTAAATGCATAAATCTTTTTATAACAATGGATTATGGCATGAATTTTGCTTCTCAAAATAATATATGAATATATGAACTAATATACAAATATTTTAGAAGTCCAAATACAAAATATAAATTAAATATCTGTTTTGCACAATAGATGAATAAATGCAAGTTTTTAAAATATCTCCTCTCTTTCAAAATCTCTGAAAGAGAGAAGAAACAAAATTTAAAACATATCTTTAGCAATATTAGAAAATATGTTAGGTAGCCATTAGCACACACAAAAAAGAATTTCTGAGAAAGTAAATAAAAATAACAACAGGTTATACTGATAATCAATTCTAATGATACCAAGATGAAAAATTGGATTCATATTTTTAATGATATGAGAGTATATTGAATGGAAACTTCAGAATTTGTACATTTTTAAATTAAATTAAAATTTGCCAAAAATAGAACTACTCTACAATCCAGAAATTTCACTACTAGGTATCATCCAAAGGATAGAAAAATACAGTTTCAAAGGGATACATGCACCTTTATTATCAACAATAGCCAAACTATGGAAAGAGCCCAAATGTCCATCCAAATGTCCATCGACTGATGAATGGATAAAGATGTCAGTCAGAGATGACAGTCAGCAAAATAAGTCAGTCAGAAAAAGACAAATACTGTATGATTTCATTCATATGTGGAATTTAAGAAACAAAACACGTGAACGTATGGAAAGGGTGGGGAAAAGACAGAGAAACAAACTGTAAAGAGACTCTTAAGGATAGAGAACAAATTGAGGATTGATGCAGGGAGGTGGGTCGGGAGCGGGCTACATGAGTGATGGGTATTAAGGGGATATTTGATGATGATGAGCACTGAGTGTCTTATATAAATAATGAACCACTGAATTCTACTCCTGAAACCAATACATATTGTATGTTAATGAACTAAAATTTAAATAAAACTTGGAGGAAAATTTTGCCATAAGATTTGTTTCAATAGTTGTAATAAAAGGAGTGTACATTTCCATTTCATACCTATGGTTACAATAAATCTGGGTAAGTAAATCTGGGTTAATATAAGATCTCAATAAAAAATATCCTAAAAGTAAAACCACAAACATAACAAAAAAGACTTTGTTCTTTGCATGGTGAAAAACTTTCAAATGAAAAAATAAATCTGTCTTTATAAATAGACTTTGGATGTGGAGGACCTTTCTATAAAGGAAAGGAAAACAGCTCTCAGGAAAAAGACTGGCAAATTTAGCTGAATAAAAAAGTCTTGTGCATGCCAAAATTTATCATGATCAATGTCCAAATAAAGCCATAGTTTGAAAAAAATTTGAAACTTCTACAAATCAACATAAAAAAGACAAGTAACTTTGTAGATAAATTTGCAAAAAGTATGAAAAAGTAATTGCAAAAGATGTTGAAACTGGAAAAGATGCTTAACTGAGCTGGCAATAAAAAGGATTTAAAAATGAGATATTTTAGAACTAATTACTTAGGCAAAATTACTCAAAATTGATAATACTGAGTGTTAGTAATGGAAAAAGTTTTTTCATACAATATTTTGTGGAAGAAGAAATTGGTACAAAACTTTTGTGGGCAATCTGAGAGAATACATAAATTATCAAAATTTACCTCTGTGTTGCTACAGTAATTCCAATTTGAGAATCTGTCCTAAAGAACTTAGTATTCAGACATCCAAAAATTATTTTCTTTTAGAATATTCCTTACAGATATGGTAATAATAGTCAACAATTAGAAAGTAAACTAAGTATCTAGTAAGAGAAAAGTGATTAATTAATACATTTTTTTAAAGATTTTATTTATTTATTTGACAGAGAGAAATAACAAGTAGATGGAGAGGCAGGCAGAGAGAGAGGAGGAAGCAGACTCCCTGCTGAGCAGAGAGCCCGATGCGGAACTCGATCCCAGGACTCTGAGATCATGACCCGAGCCGAAGGCAGCGGCTTAACCCACTGAGCCACCCAGGAACCCTAATTAATACATTTTTATGGACCGTTTCATAATTAACATATAGGCCAAATCCCTGCTGGCTGGATGCGTGGATGAGCCACCAAGACCAGGAAAACCTGTTGACAAGCTGAGTATCACAAACTGGTGGGCTAAATATGTATATTTTGTATGTCACTAAGCACTGATGTTAATCTGTTATACAACATTATTGTAACAATAATTATTAAAAACACATATAACTGAGAAAATACAAGTAGACAGAAATTTTAGAGACTTTTTATATAACTATTACAAAGAAGAAAGTGAAACAAACCAATAGAAAATAGTCTAAATGACAACAACCCAAAAGGATGCATAATACCATTAAAAATCAGAGGAATGCAAATTAAAATTACAAAGAAATCCTATTGTGCATCTACTACATTGGCAAAAATGTAATACTCACGCTATTGTGTATTAGTAAGGAAGTTCCAAGAAATGAGAATTTTCTTTACTGTGGTGAGTGTGTAAATCTCTACAACTTTGGAAAAGAATTATCTTTTATTTTTACCCAACAAAGTTGAAGAAACATATACCTAATATTGATCTAATCAATTTTACTTCTAAGTATATACTCTCATGTATAGGCAGCAGGAAATATATGTAGTAGACTATTCACAGCAGCACTGTCAGTAATAGCAAAGAGTGGAATCCAACAAGAGGCCCTACTGATATTGTATTAGGTTAATACAATGTGGTATATCTATTCATCAGCATACTTAGTATAATACAACAGTGAAAATGATCAAACTACAGAAAGGTCAGTCATAACAGTTAAATCTTACAAAGAAAATGTTGAGTATAAAAACAATTATAAAATAATTTTAAAAAAGTGTATGTCAATTCAAATAACATTTTTTAAATTTAAAAATTTGGTATACTCAATTAATTCATACACATAGATTTAAAAACTACAAGAAAAATTGTGAGAATAATCACCTTAAAAATCACAATAGTGGCAGTATGTAAGGAAATGCTGTGGAATAAGACACATTAAATGGTTCCAAGTGACTGTAATGTTCATTTTTTAACCTGAGACATAGATGATTTATAGATTTTCTTTTTTTCACTTAGTAGTCATCAACATTCTTCTGCTAATTGGAATCATAGAGAGAAATTGCATTTTGGGAAAAGGATAAAGTTATTATCATCATCATTATCATTATTATTATTATTAGATAATGTATAGATAATCTATACAGTTGTTTTGTACAGTATTTTCATATATAGGTTTTATATAGTTTCAATTATATATATATTTACATATATATAAATACATATATCTATTTCTAGTTTTTACACTTTTATATATAGTCAAATTTATTAATTATAATTCATACTGTTATGTATATAGTTTTAACACATACTTTATGTATGCATATATGCATATAGTTTATATGTATTTTAATTTATATACAGATTTATATATAATTATAACATAGTTATATAATATAGTTATATATCATTGAATGTATATAATTATAGCAGTTATAATGAAATGTTTTTATCATAGAAACTATTTTATTCATTCCATGTCTCTTTTTATTCCTATGTGGAAATATATGTGTGTGTCCATGTATGAATGTATATATGAATAAGTGCCATTTTAAGGCTCATCATTACTTGAAATTAGTCAGTCATTACATTTTTATTGAACTCTCAAGAGCATTATCATGATAACGTTTGTATTTCACAAAATCGTCATATATTTTACTTTAAAGGAAAAGGTATGTCTTTATCTATCCTGACGACATAAAAAAGGTACTATTAAAATTTCCAAGAAAAAGTAATAAACCTTAAATATTCAATTATCCATTCTATATTAAGCACATGGAGTATAGTAATATAAAAAGAAAGATGTTGGCTAGAATACAATCCTTTAAATGTAAGTTAAGAACAAAAACAAATAGAACCTCTGAATGTGGTGTTAAACATTTCCTTTTTCTAGTTCAGAAAGCTTCTTACTATGAACATTTACTTAAAAAAGAATTCTTATCTATAGTGCACTTACAGTGATATTTGAAATAAGGTTTTGATCAAAAAACACAACTTCCTTTATGTAATACATTTCTATGATAAGAAAACAAAGAACTCATTGTAATACCTTCATAAAATTGATTAAATATATACATGAGGCAGTTTTCAAGCAATAAAATGCCAAATAATACATTGGTAAATGACTTACTTATCACTGGATACAACTCAAAGGAAAACATTGACGTTTGGAAGTTTAAACATTTGTAAAGTTAAGTTATGAAGTAGAAAACCAAAGCTTGGAAACGTGTCTAAAGTAGCCACTGTGATATGTGACAATAGTATAATGACATGGTGTGGCAAATGTGGCACTTGAAATATGGATTTCTCTTGAGGTAGCTCATTAAACTATTTTTGATTGACCTGTTCTACGTTTTATGTGAAATTCATAGTCTTGCCATTTCAGGTGTGTCAACGCTTACTCAAGTCCTTCGATTAGCAGGTGTACAGTTGATATTTCATAATGCCCTTCCTTTTCCTTGTATCGGTTCTTTCTTTATGTACAGTAAGAGAAGTCAATATGTGCCTGTAGCAAATACCTTTATCTAGTTTCCACCAGAAAAAAAAAAAAATAAGGAGAATAAGAGGAAAAAGGATAATGTTATACAATCTCAATTCACATGAAAACTTAATGGTTAAAATCACTTTAAACTTGGAGATTGCTCAGGACTTGCCATGAGGATAACATTACCTGGCATTTCCTTTAGTTGCCTTTTTTTAAGCGAACAACAGATTTTGCAGAAAGAGTGCATGAAATAATTTCAAGGAAATATATTTCTAGTGTGTCTGTACTTAACATAACATGAGTTCTGATCTTTATCCTATGGCTTACAAACCTGACTATAGTCAATTTATGTAATCTTTCTAAACTCTGGTTTCCTCATGTGTAAAGGGGGAGAATACATGCATGCTGTTCATATATGCATATGAGATCTAAGTATCAAATGAGATAAATGAGGTCTGTAGTGTGGTATCAGACCCGAAGTAAAGAATCAAAAACTTTACACAATTATATTGTCTCAGAAGTGGGAAAATAGATGTATGCCTTCTTAACTGTCTTTGAACATTGTCTTTAATCTCAGAAATTCTTTCAGTTTTTTCAGTCTTTTAGCAGTGCTATTAACAAGGAGGGTATTCACCACTTTTCATGTTGCCAATAATCTTTCATTAACAGAAGATTCCTTTTAATTCATAAAGTTTTTAATTTAACTGTCTATGATGACAAAACAGAATCAAATTGTGCTATTATTATTATCCTGGGCTCCAAACATTGAAGTGACTATTAAAATTGTATCTAGGATTCATAAAGTTCTAAAAATGGGAGGCACCTGCCTGGCTCAGTCAGTTAAGCTTCTGCCTTTGGCTCAGGTCATGATTCCAAGGTCCTGGGATCAGGCCAGCATCCGGATCCCTGCTCAGTGGGGAGCCTGCTTCTCCCTCTGCCTCTGCCTGATGTTGTGCCTACTTGTGTTTTCTCTGACAAATAAAAAAATAAAATCTGTAAAAAAATAAAATAAAATAAAATAATGGTCACGCCTATGAATCTCTAAAAAGGCATGAAAGAAAGTATTATTTTTCCTTCTACATCTTTTGTCTCCCTTCTAATAGCTTCCAAGAAGTGTTGAAACATCTGAGTTAATGTTTGGAATAATAAACATCACTACCTCATGTCATAATTTGAAATAATTTAATCTTCAAAGGAATTAAATATGTAAACAAAAAGTTTAAGGAATAAAAGAAAATATTGTCAATAGTTATCAGACATAAAGGTATTCTCTAAGTATTGTGGCTAATCTGAAGCAACGAAAGGACCCTTAACCGTCATTTAGTTCAGATGTCAAGATAGATGATGTCACACACATATGAAGAGGATACAAAAATGTTTATTACTCACATAATGAGGCTTTTGGGGAAGGGCAGGACAGACTTCCCAAGCAGATCTGTAAACAACTTGAGAGAGCAAGGAAAGAAGATTGGGCTGGGGTTTTTATTATTGTTAGGGAGTGCGGCTTGGATGAGGGTTCCCACGGGCAAGCAGGGGCTTGCTGAGTTTGGGCCTCCCATGCTAAGCACCAAAGGAGGAAGCACCCAGGCTTTCTTATTAGCTTGCCCAGATGTAGGGCAGAAGGAAAAGAATGAGAGTTGAAGCTTAAAACTTGTTGTAAGCCAAACACCAAAAAAGGGAATCAGAATCCTTATTGTATTAAGTACTCATCCAAACATAAAGAAAAAATCACTGATATATAGTTTTGTTTTCAACAAACATCTAAACCCTCCATAATTAAAATGAATGGTATTAAAAACTATAGCATATTTTCAATGTTTATTGAAATGTTAATTGGGGCACCTGGGTGGCTCAGATGGTTAAGTGTCTGCCTTCATCCCAGGTCATGATCCCAGGATCCTGGGGTCTAACCCCACAGGGGGCCCCTTAGCAGGGGTCCCCTCCCTCAGCAGGCGCCTGTTTCCACTTCTCCTTCGGCCACTCCCCCTGCTTATGTTCTCTCCCTTTATCAAATAAATAAATAAAATCTTAGAAAAATAAAAATAAAATGCTAATAAAAAGATTCCTGACAAACGGATACAAAAAAGATGAAAATTACTAAGGAAAAATAATCAAAGACCATATACATAGCTAATTCACAAAAGAAGAAATGCAAATGGCTAAATACACACACATGAAGACCCTTAATTGCATCAAAAAAATATTTTTTAAAAGACTACAAATTAGGGGTGCGTGGGTGACTCAGTGGGTTAAGCCTCAACTTTCAGCTCAGGTCATGATCTCAGGGGCCTGGGATGGAGCCCCACATCGGGCTCTCTGCTCAGCGGGGAGCCTCCTTTCCCTTCTCTCTCTGCCTGCCTCACTGCCTACTTGTGATCTCTCTGTCAAATAAATAAATAAAATCTTTTAAAAAATAAATAAATAACTATAAGTTAGATATGATATTTGTCCTCTGGAAAAATGGCACAGATTAACAAAAAAAATAAAATTAGGTCAGGTGCTCATCCTGAGAAATGACATTCTTGTGAAGTACTGATGGAAGTTGTGATGGTACACACTTTGGGGAGCAGTGTTGCAACTACATGTCAAAATCCTTAAAAGCATAAAAACTGTTATCTGGCAATTTCATCTTTGAAAATCTCACTCAAGGAAGTTAAAAAGATATGCTTAGTTATTTTTTTTTGAGGATGACCAACATAGAGCTATAAATAATAAAAACAAATCCAGGAACATAGTAGCAATGACATGATCAGCAATACATGAACGATTGCATATAATTTATGTTACATTTATATAATGTACATCAATGTAGTCATTAAAATTATATTTTAGAAATTAATTATATATTATGACTAAGCACAAACAAAAACATGGTGTGTGTGTGCATATACATGTACACACTTATGTAGCATGTGTGTTTGTGTGTGTCTATATATACTTATAGATCTATTTGATACCTCCATTTGAACATCTAACAAACATCGTTTGAATGTAGTGTTTTAAACAAACAAATAAAAAAACATTTTGGACAGAATTCTTTCCTTCTTAATTGTTCTCTTCTATCTTACCTCCTCTCTATAGATGGCCCCACCATCCACTTGACCTAGGTGGCATTCTAGATCCATCCTCTTTTCTTAATCCTCTCCTGTCATCCATTCCACCCTTGAGTCCTATGATGCTACCTCTAAAAACATATTCTTACCTCCTTTTCTTTAGCTTCACTGATATTTTTCCAATTCAAGCTAAACTGAAGAACAGCCCACACTTCAATGCAACCTCTACTCTCTCAGCCCACCATGCTCCATTCTCCACCCAGAAGTTACTATTTTTATAAATGTAAATCAGACGTAGCATTCTTCTGCTTAATGATTCCTTAATTACCTTTTCTTTAAATGAAAAATTAATCATATGAAGTAAGCAAATCAGCAATCCCTCCTCTAAGTATATATCTAAAATAATTGAAGTCAGGATTTCCAAGAGATACCTGTGCTCTCATGTTTACTGTAGCACTATCACAATAACCAAGACATGAAAACAACCTAAATGTCCATTGGCAAATGAATAAAGAACATGAGGTATATACACACAATGGGATATTATTCAACCATTAAAAGAGGTGAGTGCTGTGAAGTGTGTAAACCTGGTGATTCACAGACCTGTACCCCTAGGGATAAAAATATATGTTTATAAAAAATAAAAAATTAAAAAAAAAAAAGTGGATATGTAGGTAGAGTAATGAACTTGGAAATGGTCGGAAAAAAAAAAAAAAAAAAAAAAAAAAAAGAGGCAATCCTACCAATATGCACCAACATGATAAACCTGGATGGTATTATGCTGCATGAAATAAGCCCGTCACAGAAAAACAAATACTGCATGATTCCACTTATATAAGCTATTCAAAATATTCAAACTCATAGAAACTGAAAGTAGAATGGCGGTTGCCATGTGCTGGGGAAAAAAGGAAATGGAAAGTTGCTGCTGTTCAACGGGTATAAAGTTTGTTACGCAAGATGAGTACATTCTATAAGCCTATTGTATATCACCCCCGGGATACTGTAATGCGCACTTAAAATTTTGTTAAAAGGATAGATCTCATGTTAAGTACATTCTTTTTTTAATAAAATAAAATCCAAACTTCTCACCATGGCCTACATAATCTGGTCCAATTGTTTTCCCTTTCCATCTCATTATCAATCTCTCCCTTGCTCAGTATTTTCCATAATTTCTGATGCGGTGGGCTTTTTGTTTTGTTTTGTTTTGTTTCTGTCCCATTATGTTGAAGCTTATTCCCTCTTTAGGGGTTTGCGTTTTTTTTATGCTGCCTGGAAAGTTTCTCTCATGGATGACTACATTTTATTACCCTGGCTATAGTTTGGACATCACATCCTCCTCCTTTCTTGATCACCCAATTGAATTACACACCTTATGTCCTTCACCTGTCATGTTTTATGTTATCATGGGGTTTTTTTCTATT
Source organism: Mustela nigripes (assembly GCF_022355385.1). Classification (NCBI taxonomy): domain Eukaryota; kingdom Metazoa; phylum Chordata; class Mammalia; order Carnivora; family Mustelidae; genus Mustela; species Mustela nigripes. The sequence goes on along the minus strand of NC_081557.1, from coordinate 185,614,862 downwards.
ATAATTATCAGGCATTTTGTTGTTCTTACACGATTTATTTTCATTGTCCTTACTACCATAATTTAGGCTCCAAAAGAAGATTGACTGTCTAGAATAGTGTTTGTACATAACAGATGTTCAGTTAATAGCAGTCGATTGAATAAATACATAAGGAGCAGAAGTAGCGAACATCAGCATGTTGTTATATTTATGTGTAAGTAGTTAAAGAATAATTTATGTGTGGGTAGTAAAAAAAAAAAAAATAATCTTCCTTTCTTCCTTTCTTAGTAGTCTCTAGACTCTGTAGGGCTTGAACTCACAACTCTGAGATTAAGAGTTTCATGCTCTACATGTTGGGCCAGCCAGGTGTCCCCAAATTTCTCTTTCTTTATCTGCTCCTGAATCTTCAAGATTTTCCCCCAATCGACACACAACGTATTTGTATAAAATACACTATAAAAAGTATGCAAGCAATTTGAAACTATTAAACCAAAATGTATTCTCCTACTTTAAAATCCTGCATATTGAATTTAATTTAATCTCTCATTTATTTAGCACTTTGAGTGTCTCAACAAAAAAAAATAGTAATTAGATGTACTTGATGGCCTCTAAAACACTTTCCAGATATTATGATTAAATTCCATAGTAGGTAGTAAATCTAGAAGGTGAAAAAGACAAAATTAATCAGTACAGATCATATATCTGGATTTGCCTTTTATAAATTTTACCATAAATGTGATTACTGTGATTTCTCTCTTTTTCTCATGAGTTAAGGGAAAACGTTTAAATAATCATTTGAGGATTTCCACTATTTGCTTTAAGTAATCACAAATTGTTTCTGTAGCAAAAAATAGAATACTGACAATAAAAAGTATTATGAAAATGAAATTAAAACATTTTTCCGTTCCTTCTTTTCTTGGATCTGGGGATTGTGCATTTTGCTTTAAACTGCATATTTTCCAACTTTTATGAAGTGAAATAAAATTAATGAGAAAAATTTGTAGTGGTAAAACCCAAGCCACAGTCTGCGAAAATCATCATTGGTGTTCTAACTATCGACACATGCCACATTACTTGGTCAAATGTGTAATTTTATTAAGATTGTTCTATATAATGAATCATTAGTTTCATAGAAATATAAATTGAGCCCCTAAAGACAATAAAATATCCAAAAGTGAGTCATTTTCCATGCTTACTAGCAATTTGAGAAATGTAGATTTTAGAAATAATCTAAGTAAAATATATTGCTATATTACTGGTGATTTTTTATCTGTAAAATGGATTTCTGCAGTATGAAAAGTTACATGTTGTTAAAACTTTCAGCATACGCATGAAGAACAAATAATTTACAAACAAGGAGCATTATTCTTATAAAAACTTCTTATTCACAGGAATTCCTTATATCCCTTGTAATCAATTACTTTGCTTCTCATCTGAGTATTTATTGATTTGGCCTAATAGCTGCATAACTTCCTATTCATGCTAAATAATATAGAATGGAAGATTAATAAAATCAATAATGGATATAGCAGAAAAAAGAATTAAAAAAATGCATCTCAGCAAGATCGTTCATGGATGTCAAAACAAATCACCAAGAATACAGAAAGCTCTGTTTCAATTATATTTAGAGGGAGGGCATGAGAATGGAGACGGAATGAGTTTCCTCTCCTTATTGCTTAAACTATAAAACTATGAAGCATTAGATGTTTTCTGGGAGCTCACCCAATTTTGGGAAAATAAGCTTGATTCTCTGGTATTTGATGCATTCCTCTCCAGAATATAGGCTCATCCAGAGTTAGTGTGCTAAATAAATGCTAGAACATAGAAACGAAAGGGGGAAAAAAATCCATAAAATAAATTATGATGAAAAGATAATGCACAGTGCCTCACACATTAATAACATTTACTTTGAAAGGTAATATTTAAGTAAGCATGAAAAGTGAGCCACTGGGGAATTGAGATTAAAATAAATCACATGCTTGTTCAATAATTGTTTGAGTAAAAGCTAAACACATTCATTAGCAAATTCAAATGATTCTTTTAATTAGACATCAACAAATGAGGTCCAGTAGCTGAAGTCATGCTGTTTGTTCTCAATAGGTTTTTATTCTAAAGCTCCTGCATCTCAGCGCTCTCTGAGGTTCCTCCACAGTTGTACACAAAAAACTGAATTTAAAACTTTTAAAAACTATGTTTTCTCATTTCCCCAGCTGAATATTTTGAGAACAGTTTATCTTATTTTTCTCTTTTTAGCCAAGAGCTCCCCCCCAAAAATCATTTATCAATTATCCAATAAATTCGATCAATGAAAAGTAAAATTATAATCTGAATACCCCATACTATCTCTAGTGACATACCATTTAAAGTCAAAACATTCACAATGAAAATTATTTTACTAAAATGTATCAGGCCTGGAAACTGGTGCTGAGTTCAACTCAAAACAAAAAAGATTTGTTTGTTTGTAACCCAAAGAATTCATATTCCACAAAGGAAGGGAAAATGGGATATGTATATCTATATATAATTGATATAGTCTCCTTTGTATCATGTGCTTATATTTTTTATTTTATTAAAATTTCTCAGTAACTATGAAACACAAGTGATATTCTCATATTTTATGACCTCATTATTTATGACCATATTTTAAGCAACTTGCTGTAGCTTACACAGCTACTAAGTGGCAGAGCTGAGGTTTAAGGGACTATATAACAAAGAATCTCATAATATTAATCCTAAAACAATCTAACACAGAGATAGAAATTACTTTTTCCTGATCTATACGGTTAGTTTTAAAACTGTTTATTCAATTTAACCTCATAATGGGGTGTTACCCTGAGTACATAACAAAGTGAAGCACCTCTACCTGCACATCTAAGAGAGCCTCTTCTCCAAACATCTCTGACCTCAGAAAGTGGCACAAACTTGCACCCAAGTAATTACAGCTGAAATGTCACTCTCCTTTTTTGGGAATTCCCCAAATGAGAACAACTCGTCTTATTATCTTCAAAAATCTTTGAATGTAATTTGTGAAAGTTTTAAATTGTCTTCTAAAAGAAATTAAAAATGATGTCTCTGGCTAAAATTAAGATAACTAATTATTTCCATTTAAAAAATTCTATTTTAAAATTCTCACTTTAAAATGACTTTGTTGGGGCACGTGGGTGGCTCAAGGGGTGAAGCATCTGACTCTTGGTTTCAGCTCAGGTCATGATCTCAGGGTCCTGGGACTGAGCCCTACATCAGGCTCCCTGCTCAGCATGGAGTGCTAAGATTCTGTCTTCCCCTTCCCCGACCCCTCCACACCACTCGCTTGCATGCATATTCTCTCACTCTCTCTCTCAAATAAATAAATAAATCTTAAAAAAAAAAAAAAAGATTATTTTTTGGTGGGGTACAAAAGAAGTGGTATACAAATACATTTTAATATATCTATAAACCTCTACAATGATCAAAGTTAAAAGGAAAAGTTTGTTCCTTTCTGATTAGTATTCTGCTGTACAGATATACCTGAATTTGTTTATCCACTCACCGATAAAAGGATATTTGGGTTATTTTCAGCTTTTGCAGTTATGAATAGAGATGCAATAAACATTAATGAATAGGGTTTTTGTTTGTTTGTTTGTTTGAACATAACCCAAGAGTAAGATTTCTGGGTCATATAGTAAGTATATGTTTAACTTTCTAAGAATTGCCAAACTTTCTTCCAAAAATGCTATGACATTTTACACTTCCATCAACAATGTGTGAGAGTTCCAGCTGTTGCAAATCTTAGCCATCACTTGTTTATCATCCCTGATATTCCAGTTTTGCTCCTGCTAAAAAACTTCAGAGGTTTTTCCAGTAAGTGCAATGTCAAAGATTCTTTCAATTTTTCTTTATGAAAATGCCAAATTTCCCCTTCATTCTTAAAAGATATTTTCTCTGGATATTGAATTCTAATTTAATTTTAGCCCTTAAAAAACCATCATTTGGTTTGAAGAATCTTTAAAGAAACCTAACAGCATGATAGTGTAATATTACACAGTTGTAAATTAATTATTGAAGTAGAGCTTAAACTTTAAGCTTGAAACTTTAATCAGAAAAGATTATAGATTAAAAGGATGGGAATACATTATTTCATATTCAGCATTTAGTAAAAAGTTTATTAAAAAAATAACCAAGAGAAAAACCAGATCATTAAAAGAGATCCACAGCTTATCTAGATATTATAATTATCAAACACTGAAAGAACTATAAGTAACACTTATAGAATAAGTAACACTTAAGAAAATACTTGACAAAATATAGTCTAGAAAAGAAATACACAGAAATAGAACAAGAAACAACAACTAATTAAGAATTCAGTAGGTGGACTCAGTGTGGCCACTGCATGGACCAGACATGGCTCCCCCAGATGCCCCAATCCACTTCCTCTGCAACCAAGTTTAACAAACCCGATATGGCTGAAATTGAGAAATTTGAGAAGTCGAAATTGTAGAAGACAAAAACATACCAGAAAAATCCACTGCCTTCAAAAGAAATGATCAAACAGGAGAAGCAAGCAGGTGAATAGTAGTGAGGCATGCACCGCCAATATGCCCTGTGGATTCTACAAGCATTGCCTTCTTATTTTACTTCTTTTATGTGTTTAACTTTGTGAGATGCAAAGAGGTTAGATCAGGTTTAAATGATTGCTGCCCCTTTTCTCATCAAAGAATCTGGGGACACCTGAGTGGCTCAGTAGGTTAAGCATCTACCTTAGCTCAGGTCATGATCCCTGGGTCCTGGGATGGAGCTTCCTCAACCCTAGGAGCTCCTTGCTCAGAGTTTGCTTCTCCCTCTCCTGCTGCCCACCCCTTGCTTGTGTTCTCCCTATCTGTCTCTTTCAAATAAATAAATAAAGTGCTTGCAAAAAGGAAGAAGAAGAAGAATCTGAACTACTATCCATGAATGCAGAGCCTCCTTCCAGTCTGCCTGTCTGGCTGACAGGGAAGGAATAGAGCTGGCATGTTGATGAAGGAAGAAGCTGAGTAGGGACAGCCAGTAAAAACTATGTTGGTCCAGGGTGTCCTGCAGGATGTGAAGTACAGTCTAATCAGAATGTCATTTTCTTTTCTTCAAATGATTTTACTTATGATCACACACAAATTTTAAATGTGCAAATAAAAAGTTTAAAATGAAAAAAAAAAGTTTAAAGTGTAAAAAAAAAAAAAAAATTCAATAGGATTAAAGCAGATTAAACCCAGGAAATAGGAGTAATAGTGAATTTAAAGTTGAATCAGATATATTCAGACCAAAACAAATACACTTTAGGAAAGAAAGTAGGGGGCACCTGGGTGGCTCAGTTGCTTAAGTGTCTGCCTTTGGTTCAGGTCATGATCTTAGGGTCCTGGGATATAACCCAGAACTGGGCTCCCTGCTCAATGGAGTGCCTGCTTCTCCCTCTCCTCCCTGCTTGTGCTCTCTAGTGTTATTTATATATATCTCTCTCTCTTTCTCTCTCAAATAAATAAATAAAAATCTTTAAAAAAGAAAAAGAGGAGAAAGAAAGCAGGGAAATAATGTAAGAGACAAGTGGGTCACAGAGTAAAGTCTAAGAAATGTGACTAGATCCCCAGGAAGCAACCTAACCAAAGAACCACAACTTTAGAGAATCAAGTGTTTTATAATGAGCTGAAAGCAAACCTGCTGAAACTTTAACCTGAAAGGAGACATTATTTTTACTATACTTTAGATAGTAAAACATGCCCATTAATATCTCTTTCTTATAAGGCTATTCACCATATAAACATTAATGAAGTCGTCCAGAACAAAGGCACTGGGGCCACTACTTACAAGATGCCCAGAAACAGGAGAGATCCAAGAATAACTGGGTGCCAATAAATAGAAGCCTTAAATAGTTCAACTCTTCTGTATGTATGAGACAAATTGAATCCATAGTAATTGTCTCGAAAAGAAAGCTTAGACCCAGATGGCTTCCCCGATGAGTTATTCCAGCATTGAGTAATTTTACACTATAAAAAAAACAGAAAAGAGGAATATTTCACTACTTATTTTATGAGCTCAGCATATGTTTGATACCATGCTAATGTGGGCACTGAAAAAAAGAATTACAGAAGGATGTTTTTTCATGACCATAGATAAAAAAATCCTAAGCAAGAGGTTAGCAACTATCTATCAATGTATTAAAAGAATATGCTTTCAGGGGAAAGTGAGTTTTTCTGAACAACAACAAAATATTGTTGTGACATGCAAAATCCATGTCCATCACCACACTGACGGAAAAAAGAAAGAAAATGCACACCAACATCTTGCTAGATTCAGAAAAATCCTTTAAAAAATTTCTGCAATCTTCATGAAAACCTCTTAGCAAGCACATGTTAGCAACTTTCTTAACTAAATTAAGGCTTAATACAAAACACTAATATGTAATATTTTGCTTGTGGTGAAACATGAAAACATGTTGCTGTCACAACGTCTATTCTTGCCAGTAAAATAAGATTTTATTTAATTTCTTAAATAGAAAACACACATCATTAACATAAAAATATGGCATTGTTAAATACATTTCACTTAAATTAAAAATCTGTTCAACAACACAGTAGGAAGGGGAAAAGGTAAGTCCAAGAGGGAGAAAATTTGCAAACATTTGCAAACATCAGTAAGAAATGATAGACAATCCAATTGGATATAGACAAGATAATGAACTGATATACCCACAGATTATGTATAAATGGCCATGAAGGAAATGAAAAGGTAATCATTTTCATCATTCTTCAGGGGAATGCAGAGCAAATCAGTGAGCTATTACTACACAGTCTCCAGAATGGCTAAAGTTAAAACAAAACAACAAAAATAGTTCATATAGGTGAAATGAGATGCAAATCAATCTCAAAGTGCTAGTGGGAATGTAATTTTGGGGGGGAGAGAATGTAATTTGATAAATCAGTTGGACTCATTATGTGCCACTGTATACACAAACTCAACGTATGCATACTGGCACTTTTACCTATGAAGTATTTTCCCAAGAGAGATGTGTCTGTCTGTGAAGAAATGGATATGGGCAGGAATGTTTGTAACCACATTATCTATAATATTCCAACACTGGAAAAACCTAAATGGCTATCAATACTAGAAGGAAGAAGTAAATTGTATATTCATATAATGGAAGACTGAACAGTAATGCAAAAAAAAAAAATGTAGTAGTGCTACATGCACTAAACTACATGGAGATAATTTTGTTCCATTTTAAGTATTTATTCTCCCTTTGCTTAGAAAAAGAAACAAAGAGACTTGACGTTTGTTTTTAATTATCACGCACTTCACATCAAGCATGTTAGAGATCAGTTAAGGTATTACTTCTGTGACTCCTTTACAATGTACAGTCCTCAAAATCAACATTTCCACAAGGATCTTACTTAGGAATTGTCTATGACTCAGATTTATTTCAAATCATTTTTCAAGTCCTCCTTAGAGGACTTTATCCCTTTTTGAAGATTATCTCTGATGCTGTATCCTGGAAGTGACAGAAAAATTGGTAAGGAAACTTTATTTTTGTTATTTGTCTCTGGTTTTTAAGCATTTGCAATTTTTATAAGAAAGAATTTGAAATTGTTATGCTATTTTGTTTACTCATTTAAGCAATTTTGTTAATTCATTTATTTGCTGCTACTTTTATAAAAATTACTAATGCAAGAATATGGATTTTCTTGGGGTGCAAACACTTAGTTTACAGAATACTAAGCTATACAGTATTATATGTGTGTTTAATAGCTCCAATTATAGGAAATGGTTTATGTTGATTCTCTGTACCCCCTACAGTGTTCCTCACTATGATCAATGGCATATAAATTGCTAATACATTTTACTAAAACACTGGATTACTTAAGATTACTGGTTATTGTCTCAGGTAGAACAGCAATATTTATTTACTCACTACTCCTCATACAATTTTAGACTCTTTTGTAAAGCCGAAATTGAGCTGTAAAGGAGATATTTTTATTCCAAAATAAAAGTACATTAAATAACATTTTGATTAAACAAATATAGTGGAAGTGTTAATCACTGGTCTGGAATTATTGACCAAAGATCAAAGCATAGCTTCCTGCTTTAAAGACTAAAATGAAAGGAACATTGATTATAGGTAGAGTGGAAAATAAAAGGACAAAAGCAAATCACCTTGGGACGACTCTGTGTTAGCTTTCTCAGGGTAAATCTATAAAGTGATGTGTGTATTGTTTTCTTCATTCTTTTAGGAGTTCACATAAAATAATTGTCTTTGTTTTGGGAACTTACTGGAAAACAATTTGTTGTGGATTCTTAGATGATAAAGTTTAACAAGAATCAGATGAAAAAAATGCCCGCAATGGTAAAAATGCATATAATACATACATACATATCTATCTCCTGTATCTCTATATATCCTCACATGTATGCATGTATGTGTATGTATATATATATGTATGATGTATATAGATGCTGACAGATATACATATGTGTATAAGGCATCGTATGTATGTAAATGTATATCTATCCACCTATATACATATATACATGTTGCTTGAATCTGAGATATTATAATCATTTTTTTGCTTTAAAGACTCCAAGTACTTGATAAAAATAAATAGGCCCTTTTGAAACAAATAGTATTTGAGCATATTTTCCATAATAATGTTTGTCAGGAGGAATGTATCTCACCCTATCTCTTCCCCAGATTGAGATTCTTAAGTCATCTCTCATCAGCAAAACTGGGGGTCATAAACACCTGACACTTACAACTCCTAGTATTTTTTGAGGTCTTGATAATCCTTTCAGGAGCTCTCATTCCAACTATTATATTAAATTGTCCCAAAATGTGGGATTATTGTTAACTAATTCATTCAGTGGCTACTTAAAGAATGTCAACTATGCTCTATGCACAGTTATTCTAGATTCTAGGGTTTTATCAACCAATGAAACAAACAGCTCTTTTGGAAGCTTGCATTCTTGTTAGGGATTAGATACTGAAGATCTCTAAGATATCTAGATACCGAAGGCGATGAGTGCCATTGGGGGAAGGGAATATAATTGTAGAAGTAAGACATTAATCTTACTAGCTTATGCATTTAAAAGAAAAATCTCCCCCTTTTTCACTTATAGAAAAACATTTAAAGATAATTAATTAATTAATTAACAAAACCTAGAACTTTTCTAAAACACATGGTACTTCAAAAATCCAGGTCACTGTAATGCATTGAGTTTAGTGGAGATCCCATAAAAAGACAGTGAGCGTGCAGACAAATTTAAAAACACAGTTCCCTTGCTTTTAAGGAACTTCTGCCCATATTGTATGGCATCATTTAAAAATCCTAGGAGTCAGCTTTTCTGCTGCTTTAAGGCATACAAAGTGAGAAGCAAGTAAAATGATAATCACCCACCACTAACACCCAGAATGGGCCACTGCCTCAAAGCACATTCTTCTTTTGAATACTTCAGATATTTGGGGAACATTTATTTTGACTCAAAAGATGTTTTCCTTTTTTAAACATTGGACGGATATCCCAATTGAAACTGATTTTCAGTAGCATTTGACTTTTAGCTAAATAAAATGAGTTCTGCAGTATATGAAAAACAACAATCATTTTGAGTGAAGCCAATTGTGGTAGGAAATCAGAAGCTTTTGAGGTCTTTCAATCTTGTGTGCTTGCTTGTTATCAGAAAAGCTTTTGAGGGCTTATGTTTAAAGATCTCTATCTAAAACAGATGTAACTTTACTAAATCTTCTTGTGGAAAGCTTTGTCTAAAAGGAGTGCATTTTAAAATGTAGCCATAATTATATTTATTTTACTGAATAGCGCAGAAAGCCTCATAAAATTCTCCCCCCAAAACCCCACCCAGAAAGGGACTGCTATAGATCCATTAATCCATATATTAAATATGTCATAAAAGTCAGCTCAGAGGAGTGACTTTAATTAATTTGCCAACAAAAAGGATTTCCTATTTGGTCATTCTTACCCTGCATTTGAATCATTCTGTCCGAAAACATGACAAAAAGCATATTTCTCTTTTTATCTCATACAGAAGGCTTTGCATTCATTGTGAGTTCATCTTAAACTATAAGTCTAAGTCAGTTTTTAGTGGATTTTCAAATTATTTGAGCTACTTTAAGGTAGGAGTAATAAAATCAAAAGAACACTGAGGGAAAAAACTAACGTAGTATCAAGTATCATCCTTTCTCCCATGCTGATGTGCAAGAGTGTTCATTCGAGGCACATTTGACTAAAAGCTAAATCTTTTGAGAAATCAACCTCTCAACATCAGCTAGCTGAACAGTAAATGCTTCCATGTGTGATAAAAAGACTCATTCTCCACCCACCCCCCCAGCTGATTAAGAAAAGCAAGTCTTTCTTACACAATTCTAGTGGAGAAATTGAAAGCATCAATAGTTCTGTCAGAAAGACTAGTGAAAAACAGAAGAACACAGAGAAGATTAAATTACTGAAATGTTGGATCCAATTGATTCACAGAGTAAAGTCACATTTTTCTCTCATTTTGCATTCTTTTCACAATGCTAGAGCATTGTTATGGAAATTATTATTTGAACATGTGGCTATAGAATCTGTAAATAAGATCCCGAATATTTTTAGAGCTCTCATTAGCTTGAAATTCTAACATCTAGATAAGAAAGCCTAATAATGTTGCATTTATCAATATTGTATTTTTAAAATAGCTTTATAAGTAGAATTGAAATGCTTCTGAATTTTACATGCATAACTAAAAAACAATTACCTTTCATGATTTTAAGCAAAGTTCCAGTTTTATTTGTATCAGTTCCACTCATAAAGAAAGAATAAAATAAGCAAACTTCCCTTAATCTATTCCAAGTCATGGCAACTATTGAATCAGTCTTGCCTGCCAAAAGAGAATTCATGTTGGTTACAGCATTTAATAGAGTCAGACAGCCACTTCACATCTAAAAGAAACACATGAGCCTTTGTTTTGTGTCCTCCAAGCAGAAATGTCACCTGTGAGGAGTAAACAAGGAAAATCTACAGTTTTTAAGGAAATTTTCTTTTCTTTTCTTTTTTAACCAAACTGTGCTCATTATCTCTACTAATTTTCCTTAAAATGCTATATTCATAAATTGTTATGAAAAAAATGAGCCAAGAATTTCATGAACCTATCACATTATAATGCATATGATACAACAGTAAAGATTTTTCCATAAAAAAAAAGGCCAGGAAACTATTTAATAAACTGAAAATAATATTTATATTAACTAAAAGGAAAAAATAATATTATTCAAAAAAAATCTTTAAAACATATTACCATAAAAATTTGTTAAACTTCAGATTTTTCACCTCTGTGTGTCTTCCCTTTCCATTCTTTCATAAAGAATCCCAAAAATTCCACACAGTTCTAGCTAAGATTGTGTTACAAATTCTAAACCCCTCTCATGCTCAAAACAATATAATTAGTTCCATGAAGCAAAAATGGAAAATGAATGCTTAGAACAGACAAAAAGTGAAGTAGCAGATCTGCTAGATTCTGAGTCCAGAAAAATAAAAAAGAACACAACACAAGTTAAAAATATTTTTAAAAAATAGTTACTGAAATTAAAAACAATCTATAAGATGTATTAACTCTATAATGAGGTACAGTTTCCATAATGGTTAAAAAGAGAAGAAAAAAATAGTGAGTTGAAAGACAAGAGAAAGGAATGATTTTAAAGAGTTCTCAGAGGCAAAGAGGTTAAAAAATGAATGATATAAAGTTTCATTTGAAGTAAATCAAAAACACAGTGGAGTTATGGCAGAAAAGTAAAACTTAAGGAATTAATAGCTGAAAATCTTCCAGAATTGAGTTTTCATATTAAAAAAACATCATGATTGAATCACTAAATTCTATACCTGAAGCTAATAATACACTGCATGTTAACTAACTGGAATTTAAATAAAAACTTGGAAAGAAAATACACCATGATTATTGACCAGTATAAGTTTTTAATTATTACCTAGATTCATCACAATAAAATGTAGAAAATCAAAAATAAAGAAAAAACCTGTAATAGCTACTTGAAGGTAAAGATTACTAGATGGAAATTGGATTACTGACGGATTTCTCCATAGTAACAAAATGCCAATGTATGTTCTCAAAATACAAAAGAAAAATTTTAAACTATTTCCATACTCATCTTAATCATCATCTAAAAGGATATAAAAACATTTTAAGACATTTGGGAGTTTAGTACACCCAGATTCAACAGTAGAAATTATCAAGCATGTATTTCAACCAGAAAAAAAATTAACTCACAGGAAACAAACAAAATGAACAAAACAAAAAGACAAAAGTTACAAATACAGAAATTGATAAAAAAAAATTTCTAAGTTAGCTATTGGTATTGATTTTAAAAGAGTATAACAAATATTGGTTTCTTTTTTATTTTTCTGTTTTGAAAGGTACATCTAAATTACAAATAACATGATAAGGATGAAGTGAGGATATAGTCAATGTATATTTATTCTTCATTGCTGTGTAACAAATTACCCAAGAACTTGGGGTCTTAAAACTATGTATGTATATATGGATCACTACAGAATGGGTGGATCTTTCCCTCAGTGAATTAGCACTGTGATGAATGTGTTTTTCATCTAGTTATGAAGACTTATTTCTATGTTTTCTTTGAAGGGTTTTATGGCTTTAGTTCTTATATTTGGGTTACTGATACATTATAAATAAATTTTTTATAGGATGTGAAGCAGGTATTCAACTTTATTCCTTACCTTGAAAATCCAGTTGCTCCAGAATGGTTTGTAGGAGGTTGTTCTTTCCCCTGTGAATGAATTTAGCACCATTGTCAAAATCAGTTGGTCACAGATTTATGATGTATCTCTGGACTGTCAATTTTATATCATATCAATGCCTATGCCAGTACCCATTGTTTTGATTACTGTAGTTTTTTAGGAATTTTTAAATCATGAAATGTGAGTCCTCCACCTTTATTCTCCTTTTTCAAGATTATTTTGACTATTTAAGATACTTTAGAATTCAGCATAAATTTGTGGATCAGGTTTTCAATCTCTGCAAAAAGCCTTTTGGAATTTTGATCGTAATTGTGTTGAATTTGTACATCACTTTTGAGGGTACAGATTTCTTGACAATACTAAATCTACTGATACACAGACATGGTATTACTCTCCATTTATTATGTCATCTTTAATTTCTTTCAGCAGTGGTTTGTAATTTTCAGTGTACAAGCCTTTCAGCTCCTTGGTTAAACTTATTCCTGCATAGTTCTTCTTTCGATGCTATTATAAATGGGATTGCTTCTTAAAATTTTCTCTTTGTGTTGTGTATTGCATGTGTGTAGAAACAGAACTTTTCCTTTGTTAATCATGTAACTTGCAACTTGGTGAACATTTTCTTATTAGATCTACTAGCTTTTCTGTAGATTCTCTGGAATTGTCTATATGTATGATTATGTCATCTGTGAGCAGTTTTACTCTTTTCCTTTTTAATGTGGATGCTTTTTATTTCCTTTTCTTGTCTGATTGCTGTGGCTAGAACTTCCAGTGCAATATTGACTAAGAGTGATGAAAGTGTGCATCCTTTTTTTGTTGTTGTTTTAAATGTGTTTAAATAAATATTGAAAGTAAATGTGTTAATCATTAGAAAGTTAGAAAAGAAAACAACAGATACACATAAAATGAATAAAACTGAGAAAGACTAAAGTAATATAATAAAGATAAGAACAGAATTTATTGAAATAGAAAATAAATAAAAGAGATATAAGTAGCTAGATTTTTGAAAAGGACTATCAAACAGATTACAAACCAATATTAGGTGTTTTTTTATTACTTCTGTAGAGTTATATAGGAGAATTGTATTCGAATGTGATACTAAGCAGGCATTAAGTACATCTATAATTTTTTTGAATGACTAAAACAAGTATGGTGATTTTGTGAATATTTTTCATGTAATTCTTTGTGTTTTTCTAGGTGATCTAAATATGTATAACAAAAATTATGTACCTGTATTTTAAAAGAGTTTCCAACAGAATGTAGTTTTTAGTGTTCATATATGTTTTAAAATACATTTGTCCTCTAGTTCTGTTACATGAAAAAAGATTCTAAGTTAGAAAGAAGAAAAAAAGGCCTAAATAATATTCTTTCAGAGAAATTAAGTAATAAGCACAGGAGTGGGGGAAATCTAATATCATAACAGACTTCAAAATTACTGTGTCTTTTTAAACTTTGGAGCATTTGTGAAAATTAGCTTCTGTATATTTCCAATCTGTTTATCCTTAGCAATTATTATTATTTTATTTGGTGAACTGTGAGGCTGGACTATAGGAAATAAGAAACTGAACATGCTAGAGATTACCAAAGAAATGAGTGTGTGAATGAACATAACATATACCTCGAGACATCAAAATATTACTTTTTAAAAATATGCATTTCCATCTGAAATAGTTTTAAAGCTCCATTGAATTTAACTCTTTTCAGATTAAAACAAACTTATTTGTTTCTCCTAGAATAACTCAAAACATTTTATTTATAAAAATCTCATTCCATATTTCTTTTTATAGAAACATACACACTTATTATGACATTATCAAAAAGCAAAACATTAAATCTAAGAAATAACCCTGTGATTTTTTTCTTTTTGAAATCTTAATAATATTCTTATTTTAGTCAAATATGTAAGCCAGTTTGCGATTCCTCCTCTATATCAGAGTTAGTAGTATTGTGCAACAAAGCAATCCACACTTGTAAGGATGACATCTTATTTTATGAAGACATGACCACATTTCAATGAATAAATTCATGAAGTCTCACCGCTCTGTGACCCCATAGCTAGTCTTTTTTATCTGGTCCCATTCTAGTTCATTACTGTCATAACAAAAGCAGCCATTCTATTTTACTTCTGATCTTATCTGTCCTTTAAAGGTGAAGAAACACAAAAGCAACCAAGAAAATAAGAACCTCAAATTTTTCTTTCTTTAAATGGCTAGTAAACTCACTTTTTTAGAAGTCAAATTCACTCAAAATAACTATATGCTTTTTCAGTAAGGAGTTTCTTAGATTATGAAACTGTACTGAAAATATAATTGCCCCATCTTCGGCTCACCTTTTTCAAAGATGCCTTCTTGTGGATGAAGTCTCATTAACATTCAGAAATTATCCCAGTGAAACCCTGAAGATAGGAGGTAAATAGATGAGTGTGTGAGCTGAGTCTCTGTAAGGGATTCACAAGGTCAGAGACAACTCATTAAAATACTGCTAAAGGGTCTCTTAATGACAGGGAGTATGGTGTATCATTCTTCATCACTTTCTTCTAAGTCCTGACCCCTAGAATCTTGCTAATTCACATTTATGTACAGGTTCAAAAGTACTATTAAATATTTAGGATCTGAGAAGCATGAGGTGATTTGCAGTGAAATTAGTCACCCAAAAGTTCTAATAGAAATCAGATAAATGTGGCAGATTTACTACAGAAAATTATCACATCTGTTTCTCAAAAGCTCATAAAAAGAAAGTGATAAAATAATTTTTAAAAAGTGTAAACCCATAAGGACAGAGAGGAAAGAAATGACACAATACATTTTAATAAATCTTTGGAATATCGGAAGTTGGGAGAAGATTGTTGAATTACTTAGAAAAAGGAAATAGTTGTTACCTAAAGCCTTTACAGTGGAAGAGGGAAAAGTAGCCAGAAACCTTATTTATTTATTTATTTATTTATTTATTTATTTATTTATTTATTATTTTCTTAAAAAGATTTTATTTACTTTATTTGACAGGCAGAGATTACAAGAAACTTTATTTTCAAACCACAAAGATAGCCGAGGACTTGGAAGCCTGAAGAGCAGTAGAAGTTAGGGGAGTGGTTCCAGACTCTAAACAGAGTGGTTTTAACATGCAGATGCCATCCACCCCCACCCCACCCCTGCCAATATAGCCTTGCTGTGTATGTCTTCCTCACACCCACCTGCCTTACCCTTCCTGCAGCCATTTATTTTTAATTTCTCCTACAGATGCTCTGTATTTAGAGATGCAAAGTACAGCAGAAGATGGTGATGAAGCATCACAATGAAAACATGGGCGTTAAGTGGGAATTCTCAGGCCCTCACCCCTTCTTGCTACTGAAACACTGATAGCAGGCATGCATGTCCAGATAACAGAGGGAAAGCAACTAATATAGGAAGAACACACAAATTGGAGTAACATAAAAGAAAGAACACCCAAGTTGGATAATCTTAATTGATTAAGATTAATTGATTAAGTCTTGATAAAGACTGATACTCAAAACAATTGTTATCATCATTTTCATTTATTTACTTTTAATCTTGTAGTAAATAAGAAGTAAGCAAGTAAATTTTCATCTGTCATATTTGTTTTATAAATAAATTGTTCACAAATATTAGAAAAAAATATGTATGTTTATTGTGTTATTACATCTTATTTCATCTCTGAAATGCCCTCTGCTTGAAAAGATTCAATCATAATCATATTCATAATCATAATCACATATTAAAGCCCTACTAGTCCTCTTGCTTGAAACGAGGATAGGTCTGCCCTGAAAGACAACTGTTTTTCTGTTGTTTGGTTTCCAGTTGTGATTAATGACTGTTCAGTTTATAAAGGAAAGCAAACCTGGAACAAAAGAGTCATAAAGTATTATTAAAAGTGCATTTCTTTGTATTTTATCTAAATTTATACTTCAGTAGATCCTTTCAGTTATACACTATTAATTTTTAAAATCACTTTTTCAACCTTATGTCCTATGAATCTTTTGTTTGTCTTACAATAACAGTTCCTTGAGCTGCTTGTATAATAACATCAGTGGATAGATTGACTTCTGTATTATAGGCAAAGTGAAAAAAAAATTTTTTTTTAAATCTACAGTAACAGGTCACATGTTTAATTATGCCCAAAGAGAAAGGTTAGGCAGAAAACAACTTGTCAGTCCTCCCTACAGGTGGATGATGCCTTCAGGGCAAAACATTATTTAAATCTTTGTCTCAACCAACCTGAGGAAAAGAATACATTTACTTATCTGCCAAATCAAATAGCAGATAAAGGTTTGGCTGATGAGGCATGGGGGGTGGGTAAGGGTTGAGGAAGTGAGGGCTATGTAGGCTACCAATTTGATTCATAGTTTTTCATAATGATTAATCCATTTCTAACAGCATACTGCACACTTTAAAATCATTTATAAGGTTTAGTCTCTGTTCTTTGTGATTTTTATGGCTAAGTGATATAATAAGTCAAGGACGATGTAATTAGTATTGCTATGTGCAGAATGCCATAAAACGCTAAGAAGTGCTTTTGCCTCATTTCTTATTTCCCCAGGGATTCAAAGGAGGAGTAGATAACACCATCTGCAGGAGTGAGAATCGATCCATCAGTATTGCTTCGGTGTAGGTTTTAGTAACTGCATCAACTAAGTTTCACCCAGAGCGAGTCTGGCTGAGGCATTTTGATAAATATTTTGTATTTGTACTACTCCATAAAAATCTAATGTAAACTGTGTCACTGCATGATCCTTTATAGACAAATATTTCTCATAATAGTATATTTTCCAACGATGCAGAGAATGCTGTCATGAGAATATAAATTTAGAAATTTGTCTTCAGGGTTGACTTTCTGTTATCACCATTCTGGTTGTATTTCAGCTACATCCATGGCTTCCTCGAAGATAGGTTTTTGTTTTCTAGTTTCTGTAGTTACTGTGAGGTTCCCCAAATTCCCGTTAATGCAAAATGAAATGTCCATATTTACAATTTACCTTTATTTTTTATTTTATTATTTTTTAAAGATTTTATTTATTTGACAGAGATTACAAATAGGCAGAGAAGCAGGCAGAGAGAGGGGGGAAGCAGGCTCCCCGCTGAGCAGAGAGCCCGATGGGGGGCTGGATCCCAGGACCCTGAGATCATGACCTGAGCCGAAGGCAGAGGCCCAACCCACTGAGCCACCTAGGCACCCCTACCCTTATTTTTTAGAAGCACTTTGTATTTCAGCATCATGGAAAACTGATAATGTAAATTAGGTGAGAATGGCTAACTTTTTACAATATTAACTATCAAGTTCAAACACATTTTTCTAAACTCAGAAAAATATGTTACTTCAGATTAGCTAATGAGAGCATTTTAAACAATATGTTCCATTATATCCAACTATTGATTATATAGTAATGAACTGCAAAAAGATACCCTTTTCTTCACTTTCAAGAGCAATAGCTACCAATTTCTGAGTTTTGCTATGAGAAAATGGTGTACACAGTTACATATTTTAATGTATAATTATATGTCAAATGTATAAAGATACATGTTATCACTCTCATTTTTCAGGTAAGGAAACTGAGATTTGGAAAGATCAAATAACTTGTCTCAAAAGAGTTAGAAAAAAGAGCCAGATTCAATTCCACATCTCATTAACTCCTAAAACTCTGCCCACAGACTATTCTTTACTGTCCCTTTTTAAAGGAGAAACACCATTCAGAGTTTCAGAAGACCTGTAATCATGCAAAAGATTGTCACAATACTGAAAAATCTTAAAACTAGTTTTAAAATGCTTAACCTAGCATATTAATAACAAAAAAAATGTGTATGGTTTGCTTATGGAAGGACATACTTAATAATATGGATAAGATACATTCATTCTTTCTTTTTTTTTTTTTTTTTTTTTTTTTTTTTTTTATTTCTTGTCTGGTTGCTCTGGCTAGAACATCCAAGCTATGTTAAATAGCAGTAGTAGAAAGCAGGCATTCTTCATTTGGAAAATTACAGGAAAAGCTTTC